>NC_045427.1:625487445-625832445 GCF_902635505.1 Sarcophilus harrisii
CCAGAATCCCCCACGCCGCTCAGGCCTGTCTCTGACACCTTGGTCACTCTTCCGCGTATGAAGTGGAACCCCGGGATTGTCCTGATTTGCACTTCTCTTATTATCGGGGGTCGCTTTCTGGTGGTCAGTGCTAGGGATAAGTAAAAATGCCTTTGCGGAGTTGTTCGTTCACACCCTCGAGGAGGGAACGGTTTCCCCCCTTATTTTGTTAGATCTCTACATGTCTTGACTATGTAGAAAAACTGTTTTTCCCCAGTTAACCGCTCCCCCTTTTGTCCCAGAGATGTTGTTGATGAAAAGTTTCCTTGAATAAAAATTAGAGATTCTTAAATGGCTTGCTGCTTATTCTTTAGAGTTTTTCCCCGGGTGCCCTGAAAGGGATCACCAGCCTCCCTGATTTCCTCCCTTGATAGTTTGGGGCTCATTCTGAATGGATTCCCTAGCGAGATGCTCAAAGAAACCATTCATCTGCCGCCGGGGAAAAGAGGCTAAGAGAGAGCTTTCCAAGTCCTCCATCTCAGAAGGACCCGAGAAAGCGCCTCGCTGCTCCAGGCGCCACACACTCTGCATTTAGAGCGTCTGGAATTCGCGGCTTAAGCCAGAAACTCTGTGTTCGGTTTTCTCGGCGGCCGGACTTGCGCACGCTAAAGGTCACTCTGTAAGATGGTGTCTCAGAAGAAAACCACTGGCCCCCCTGGTCCGGGAATTAGCCAGCGTTCCAAGTAATTCTTGAACCCTCTCGGACAATGGTCAGCGGGAGATGCCTGCTCAAGCCGGAGTCATCTGGCCGACCAGTGTCTGGGAACAGTTGTTTGCGGAGGGAGTAGAAACCCAGAAGTTGAAGAATAGGGGTTGCAGAATTTCAAGGCTGTGGAGGAAGGGATATTAAAAGGATCCAATTTAGGAGTTCATCGAAACCCAAGAATTGGAGATGCTGGAGATTTGAACACAAGAAATTCACACTTTTATAAAGCAGAAAAGAGATGGCAGGGACTTTTCTAATGTTTAGGAAAACCAGGCCTTTTTTTTTCCCCCTTAAGAGATGAGATGTGAGGTGAAGAAAGATATATATGAAGAAAATAGAAAAAGAGGGTAGTTTACTTGAAATAAAGGATTGACAGGCACACCACAGAGTAGGATTTGGTTCCTTTTTGTATGTCACAGGGCTTGGGATTGTTTTGCAGATTCCAATATTTAAAAAAAAAAAAGGAATCTGGCTTTTTCAATAATTTTAATTGATGTTATTATCGGAGAGTACTTCTACATCCAGCCAGAGTATCAAGGAAAGGATGATTCAAATGCTACTTCTATCTGCCTCTCTCCCTCCCTCCCTGATTTGGAAAAGCAGAGTGTTTTGGTGCGGCCTAATGCTAGAAGTATCATGTTAGGGATGGCTGTGGGATGGAAGGGGACAACATTAAGGTGTCTTCTCCGTCTAAACTTTAGTGTGCTCCTCCAATACTGCCCTGAAACATTCTCCTGCTGCTGATTTAAATGCCAAGAAAAGTCAATGGGAGTTAAATGACTACCTTTCTGCCCCTCAAGCCTCAACTGTGCAGTATGAGTCACCACATTTGTTACACTTTTCAGGTTAACTGACATTTTTCTTAATTTGAATTGGAGGGGCCATTTAATTTTGATGATATGAAATTATTAGAGAAATGACTTTACAAATGGAAAAGCATTTTACAGTCCAGGTATTAAATCCAATAAGGGATATGCACCTGGCATTTCAATGAGGGACCATAATAGTAAATGCCCCACGTCTACAAAAGTTAAGGAAAAAAATCTTTACAGAATTGGTGAGTCAGAAGGGACCTTAGCAGCCATATAATCTAAACCATACACAAGGAAGCCTTATCATCATGTCCCCAAGTGGTCATGCAGCCTCTGCTTTTAGACTTCGAAGGGCCTGAACTCTGTCCATCAATAAATAGCCCATTTGGACAGCTCCAGTTTCCTGACATTAGTTTCTTTGCAATTTGCACGCATCTTTTTGTTTTGTTTTGTTTTTTGAATCTGCCCTCAGGGTTCAAACAGAGTAAGTCTGATTCTTCCTTCATATCCTCTAATATAGCAACTATCTGAGTGTTCTTCAGGGTAAAGAGATCTTCATATGGCATAGACTAAAAAGCCTCCTCAATTCTGGTTGGCCTTCCCTGGATTTTTAATATACTTCTTCAAACAGGGAGCCTAGAAACAAATCTAGATGAGATCCAATCAAAGCAGACTACAATGGGACTATCCCCTTCCCTGTTCCTGGAAGTGATGGCTCTCTTAATGTAGCTCAAGACCATATTAGGTTTTCTTTGCTCCCTCATTGTGCTGCTGACTCACATTGAGTTTGCAGTCCACTAAAACTCCCAGAATGTTTTCAGAACCACTTTTATCTAACAATACCTTCCCAAGTGAATATTTGTGAAGTTTATTTTTGTATCTAAGCATAAGACTTTATGTTCATCCTTATTAATTTTTAAATTAATTTTTTATTAGATTCAGTCCAGTGCTCCTGATGGATATTAACTCTGATATATATATATATATATATATATATATATATATATATATATATATATATGTAGTTAGATGTCATTTCTAACTCAGTTTTTTTTTTTTAAATTTATTTTTAATTTAATAGCCTTTTATTTACAGGTTATATGCATGGGTAACTTTACAGCATTAACAATTGCCAAACCTCTTGTCTAACTCAGTTTCACCTGAAAATGTGATGAATGTCATCTTTGCCATTGACAAAAATGTGAAACAGCTCAGGGCCTAGAAAAGACCCAAGGGCTACTCTATTGATACATTAACATTGAAGCATTAACTAGTCTTTGATTCTAGCATTTCAACCAAGTCTGAATCCATCTAATGATATTCTCATCTAATCCATATCTATTGATCTCCTCAAGAATAATATGAGATACTTTATTAAAAGCTTTTTATACTCAGATGCATTTGTCTGGAATTCTTTATCATGGTCCAGCCACCTACTTTCTGCAAGATCACTTCAACCCTGAAACTCACACCTGATCAGCACCCTGTGCACATGGTGCCTTTCCCATGCTTAGAGAATGGAGAGTACCTCCCGGTATCTTCATTTAATGAGGCATAAGCCAAGCGTTTTCTCATTTCCCACTCTTTCCTGTTATTGCCAACCACTGATCAACTGCCACCAACAACCAAGTCAAGTGAAAAGTCCTGGAAATAGTTTCTCCTCTCCTCCCTCACCCCTATATCCATTACCCTTGCTTCTATCCTGGAGTCCAGCATCCAGTAGTGCGATCTGTGAAGGAATTATATCCCTGCTACTACCCTTGTGGAAATAAGACCTGGAAATGTCCCTGCAAGATACTGCAGTCCATGCTGTCTTCCCCAACAGACACAAGTAGAAGATTTGGAAAAAGAATTCTCATCACAAAAGTCCTTGGCAATCAAGTGTTTTTTTTTTTTTTTTTTTTTAATTTTATTTAATAGCCTTTTATTTACAGGTTATATGCATGGGTAACTTTACAGCATTTACAATTGCCAAATTTATCGTTCCAATTTTTCACCTCTTACCCCCCACCCCCTCCCCCAGATGGCAGGATGACCAGTAGATGTTAAATATATTTAAATATAAATTAGATACACAATAAGTATACATGACCAAACTGTTATTTTGCTGTACAAAAAGAATCAGACTCTGAAATATTGTACAATTATCCTGTGAAGGAAATCAAAAATGCAGGTGGGCATAAATATGGGGATTGGGAATTCAATGTAATGGTTTTTAGTCATCACCCAGAGTTCTTTCTCTGGGCGTAGCTGGTTCAGTTCATTACTGCTCCATTGGAAATGATTTGGTTGATCTCATTGCTGAGGATGGCCAGGTCCATCAGAACTGGTCATCATATAGTATCAATCAAGTGTTTTAATCAAAAAATAGATTTGGCTTTATCAATAGAAATGACACTAAAGATAATGCAAATCCACCTACTTTCCTGCTTCACTCTAATACCTGGGCCTTTCCATCTGATTTAATTAGCATTTCTGTAGCTTCTTCAAAGTTTCTTTGCAAAGTACTTCATTCACAGTAATCCTGTGAGACAGGTGTTATTATTCACATTTTTCTACATAGGTTTAGTAGCTTGCCTAGTGTTAATACAGGTCATATTTGAACTCATCTTCCTGCCTCCAGCTCCAGTGTTTAGTAGGCTCCTTGTTGGATATACTATTGAGCAGAATCTTGTTCATCCATGAGTCAGAAGTCCCTTTATACTCTGAGATTCCGCAGCTCCTTAAAAGCCACAATTTCTTCCCATGCTCCTTGAGATTCAATGATAAATCATGAGAACCTATCCTACTGTGTTAGAAAAAAATTTTATGTAGGTTGGGGTAATTTCCTTTTAAAGAAGAAAGGAATCCATTCTCTGGACCTAACCACACTTGCAACATTTTGTCTCTAGATAGTTGAATCTGTCTCAGAATTATTGAAAATCATAGCATGAAGAGAACTTAGAAGGCAACCTAGTTAAACTCATATACTTTTCAAATAAAGATAATAACCAAAAAGGGGAAATGACTTGTCTAAGCTAACATACCTAAGTAGTCTGGGGAGGGGAATTTAATTTGGAGCTGTCTAACTCTAAAGTACAATGTTCTATTCATCATGTCATTCTGCCTTTTAGGAAAGAAGTGATATGGGGGGAAAGTGGCTAGGAAGGGGGTGGTGATGTGATGTCACTGAATAAAAATGAATTGGAATTGGGGAGCTGAAGAACTGGGAAAAGGGATATAAGTTACAAGTTAGTGCAACAATTCATATAAGAGGTAATTCAGCCTGAACTAAAGTGGTGACTGTGAGGTATAGCGAAAAGGACGGTTACAAGTGATGTTATGGATATTCAAATGATAGTACTTGATTAACTGATTATTTGCTACGTTAAGGGAGAAAGAAGAGTCTAAGGTGGTAGAAGCAGAGGTTTAGAGATGGAAGGGACCTTGAAGATTTATTGGGTTAAATACTCTCATTTGGTAAATAAGGAAACTGACACCCAGAGAGAGGAAAGGGATTTATCCATAGGTCTCAAGAGACCAACACAAATAGGAGTTGGAAGGAGGGGGATGTTTTGAGGAAAGATGAGACTGACTACTCATCAAGAGAGCTAGGAGACAGTCATTGCTTTCTAGCAATTTGTTATTTCAGACAGGATTGCTCCTTGTGGGTTACTGGCATATTTATTTTTGTTCAACTCAATTTGCCTTTTAAAATTTGGATGGTTATTTCTTCAAATGCATTTGTGGCATTTATGCTTACATACACAGTCATACTGCTGCTTTCTTTGATGACCTGAAACCTCAATGCTTTAAACACAGTAAGCACTTAATGTTTGTTGAATAAAAATCCATCCCCTATTAGTAAAAATCTACCCTTCTAAAATAGCACAATGAAATTCTCCGAAGATCATTCACTCTTAAACATGTTTTTGAAGGACTAAAACTTTTTGAGTTTCCAAGATTTCTTATTCTGATGGATGTGTCCTCATCAAAGAGGTTAGACCATCTGTGTAAAAGTTCATATATAAATTATCCTAGCCACATCCTTCACATTGTGCTATTCTTGTCCAAGTCTTTCAATAAATCTTTCATGGAAGATCTACCCAACATGCTGGAAGAATTTTCTAGTTACTTTTAATATTTCATGGAGACCATTTCAGGGCCTCCATCCTCTTTTCTTCAATCATGCAGTCATAATTTAGAACCTTAATACCTCTTAATTGAACTATTTCAATAGCTTTTATATGGATCAAAGCCCTATTGTACTGTTCTACAAAATCCTCATTCTGCTCCCTATTTCCATACACTAATCAAGGCTATTCCTCCATGCTGAGAAAACACTCCATCCTCATCTTGCCCCTTCAACTTCCTTGTCTTCCTTTAAATCAGCTAATGTGTCATTTTCTCCTCAAAAACTTCCATGATGCCTCCAATCTACTATTTTCTTTATCCTTAAACTTTCCTAAATCACTCTTTGGAGCATGATTTTGCTTCTTTATATTTTACCTTGTGTTTATATCTTTGTGATGTCTGTGCAATAGACTGTGAGCTTCAAGAGCAAGAAACTCTTTGTGCTTTGTAGCCCAACACGTAGCACAAAGCCTGGCACATAGTACCTACTTAACAATGTTTATTGAACAGGATTGGTATTGAACACCAGAGTAAGCCCATGGGGGAAAATGCCATCTTGTGGGAGATGAGAACCACAAGCTGAGTGATGAAGACAAGATAGCCTGAAGACATGGCGTGGAAATAAGGTAAAGTGAAAGGTTGCAACTGCAAATCTCTCCCCAGATCTCTCCTACAAAATGACCATAGAAAAGGCTCAATTGAATTGAGTAGAAAAGCCAACAAAAAGTCCCATCAGTGATGCAGACCAGGACAGTTTGGATAGAGTCACTGGGGTGGGGATCCATTCCCCAGGAGCAGGTTGGGGTGGAAATGGCACTAGACACAGCAGTGGAAGCACTGTGCACGCCCAAGGCACCTGAATGTTAATCCAGCTAAACACCTGGACAGAATGCGATTCTAAGGCACCTTTGTGCTAGCACTGGATGTAGTATCCAGTGCTACTTGGCAGCTCTATAGCCTATTACAGTTTTGAGTCACAATTTCAAGGCTAATAGGAGCAGTTACAATAATGAGAGAGAACCTTACCTGAGTTAAGGTTCAAAGCACAGAGAAGGGAAGTCCTCTCCCTGAATTCCACTGCCTTGGAAATTTAAAAAAATATCAAAAAATCTACAGGTCCTCAGAGCAAGCTACAGAATCTGTTATGTTCAAACTTCAAACCTGCTTAAAACCAGGGAATAACCTAGTGATCATTTTCTTTGGTAGACTCTAGGAATATTGCAGCCATAGAAAATCTGAGCCATTCATACATGAGAGAGCAACCGAAATAGTTACTGGCTTAGTAGGTTGAGGAAAATGACCACAATTGGTAAGCTCCCTTGATAGATAATGTAGTGACATGCTTTTTCTTCATGATTAAGGTAGGCATTACACAGAGGTATTGAATCGATTTTTGCCAAAAATATGTATAACTGCAGTTTCATATTTGAACTATTAAGCATTAGTAAGAACTGTCCCTTTCAACTTCAGTGTCTTGATCCAATTTAGATAGTCCTCAGTGAATAAAGGTAATAAAGTATAGCTGATAAGCTACTCCTCTATATAATAGTCCCAAATAACTTGCAGTTCCCACAATACTAATATCATGGCCATGACCCATTCTCTAATTAAAGACAAAGATGAAACTCTGTAAGGAAACTATCATTTATTTATGAAAGTATTAGAGGCATATTGACTGGTTTAAAAAAAAAAAAAAACCGAATAAGTGTCCAAAAAAGTTAACAGGAGACCAAAATCTTGATGAAATGAACTAGTAGTTTGGGTATATGGACTAATCTGGAAAGTTTTGGGGGCAATTTAATCATTTTATTAACAAGGTCAATAGATTATTAAAAAGAATGGTCATTTGACTATCTCTTTAGACCGAAGACTTTATCAAGTTAAAAATTAGCTGACTTTATTCCTCCTGATACGTCTGATGCAGTCTTGTGGCTCTGGTCCATTCTCCAGCTCAGGTTACTTGTAGAAGTTTCCTATAAAATTAATGGCAAAACACTTTGCTAAAGATAAGTGAGCTCAATTTATGAAATCTTTTATTGGACCATCACCTATACCACCTATCCATACAAATGGAAATTAGAAGCCAATATTATAAAATGTTCATAACTCTAAATAACAGTTAACGATCTCATAAGAAATAGCTAAATATCAAAATAACTACAGTTTTGAATGGAATTTCACTCTCATGTGACTCTAACAATCCTGGGAGAACAGTAAAAAATAAATACAACTTTCTTGGGGGCCATTTAGCTAATAAATTTAGTGCCAAAATAATTTTTTTTCCCTGTTTGTAGTTTTTACCAAATTCTGAAATGAGACCAGAATTCAATTACACTTGGAACTATAATTAGATGTTTATATTTTATATTATGAAATTCCCTATTTCCAGCTAATATACTGCCAAAGATTCTAAGGCAACTGACTATTGTAACAAGCTTGTAAACAGGGTCCTCCATTTTGATTTTTTCTAATCTTCTCTTAACTACAGAATTCTCATTCTCTACTAAAAAAAAAAAAAAATTCTGAAGCAATTGCTTTAACTTTAAAAAGCTTAAATTCCTCCCAAAAGGAAAATATCTATAACTTAACATCTGTCTAATGATGTGTTTCTATTTCTTTAACACCTTAAAAATTTATCCCATAAATTTCCTAAGTTTTAAGATATTTTAGACTCCATATATTTAATACATATTTAAAATTTCTCCCAAACTAAAAATTACTTACTCTTCTTTTTTGTCCATCTTGTCACCTTTTTGAATCTAGAAAGAGGTAACAATAAAATCATGATCTGGATTTCTCCCACCTTCACCAACATTACTTATAAAAAGATAACTTTTAGTTACAATGTCAAAATTTTAAAAACCAAAACCCAAAACATTGAAACCCTAAAGTGATTACATTAAAAGTTAAGTCATAAAAGACCCTGTCCTTTGTGCAGTTATGAACTGATGGGTTTTTGGGGGGGAGTGAGAGGAGGCAAAATGACTAAACTTCAATTTTTGAGGTCTAAACCTGAATTCATGTAACTTTCTAGTTAAAAAGCAAACTTTTCCCTCATCAGCTCTTGTTATCTTTGGGCTGTTGCCTAGACCTTTCAGAATAAAGCTGCAACAATAAAATAAAGTTCACTAACAGTTGCTTTTTCATCCTCCTAACCAAGTTCAGCTAGAAAGCTTTACAGAAAGGGACCGAGACAAATGAAACAGCTTTAATGACCCAGAAAATTTAAAGATGGGACAAGGACATACAGCATACTCTCATAATAGCCTTAGTTCCATCATTGTTAAATGTGGGAACTCTCAGAAACTCAGAATACTGCTATCTCCTGCCTTAAGAGTAGAACTTTACTACCTGAACTCTTCTATAAGACTTTGGACCCTAATTGATTGATAAGTATGGCTTCCTATTCCCAGGTAACCTCTCCAAAAAATGAAAATCCTTCACAATAGAAATGTTAGCATCTCTTGCAAGACCACCCCTTTACTGTTTAGAATAGTTCAGACCCTTAGAGTAACTTCAAACCCTTAGAACAGACACAAACAGATGCTTACTGGAATTTTAGGTTGAGGAAAGTCAAAATCTTAAGGAGATTCTCGGGAAAGGGCTTCTGTCTAGGTGAAGAACCATATAGGAGAGAGCTGTTTCCAGAGTTTGTCTTTGCATCTTTTCTTCTAAATTGCCTCAGCTGGGCATCACATCGAGATATTTTAAAAGGTGTGAGGTTTGGAGAGACATAATATGTGGAGAATTTAATCTTCTTGTTTAATAATCCAGCCAAAGTAGTAGTAAAAGGAAGTTCATTTTGTCTCTCTTGGACCAAAGAGAATCACATGGTTGGATTTGTAGTTTATATATCCTTCAAAACAGTAGGTGGCCCATCCAACAGCAATCAAATCTAATAGGTAAATGTGATTGGGGGTGAGCTATATTGAAATGAAAATCTGACTATCTCTGTACCAGATCATCCATAGCTTTAGGTTATCATTTCAAATAATGTTTACTCCCCTACCTTGAGCACAACACTGTTTCCCCCTTCTAAATTAAACTCCTGGTAAGGTTGGGTGGAGTCTGACCACGATTAGGAAGAGTTAAAGTCCTCTTATCAACTGCATTGTCCTTGAAGAAAACTGAACTTAAAGTCAGGACTTTGGAAGAAGATGGGGGACTCTGAATCTCCTCAAGATATTGGTTAGTAATAATCATTTCTCACACCAGGCACCCAGTTACAGAGGTTGTAGAAAGGAGGGAACTAATTAGGTGCTGAGGACTGTGAATCTTTAAGGACCAGAAGAGTGCCCTAAACTAGGAATCTGTGATTTGGGGGGTTTTGAAAGACATAAAAAGAAGAAAGTTCAGCTGCAAGAAGTAGCCAGTACCCCCAGTAAAATGGGCAGATTTTAGGTAATCTGAGAACTTCTCTTGGGAGTTCAGCTGCCTGAGTGAAGTGAATGAATGATCTGACTATAGTCATGACCCTCCAATTATAGACTCCATTCTACCTACCATCTGTCAGGACGCCAAGGTTTAGCCATCTGGGACAGCTTGTCCTATTCCCTGCTTTCAGGGATAAACCTTTTAAATTTCTTACTTTCTGCTTAGAGAGTAATAACCAAATGAATATTACTTTTCTATTGGAGAGGGACAGGATGGTTTCCTGCCCTATGACTTTTTTCTGGGCATCCTCAGGGTTGACACTGGGCACAGGACATGGGAAAATCCCACTCTTTCTATCTAGAGAGAAAAGAATAGAGATACCCATTACATTCTTAAGTGTTTGAAACAAAACTAATGCAGACAAGATTAGAAGGGAAGCAATAAACTGGGAAAATATTTTTACAGTCAAAGGTTCTGATAAAGGCCTCATTTCCAAAATATATAGAGATTAACTCTAATTTATAAAAAATCAAGCCATTCTCCAATTGAAAAATGGTCAAAGGATATGAACAGACAATTCTCAGATGAAGAAATTGAAACTATTTCTAGTCATATGAAAAGATGCTCCAAGTCATTATTAATCAGAGAAATGCAAATTAAGACAACTCTAAGATACCACTACACACCTGTCAGATTGGCTAAGATGACAGGAAAAATAATGATGATTGTTGGAGGGATGCGGGAAAACTGGACATTGATGCATTGTTGGTGGAGTTGTGAACAGAATCCAACCATTTTGGAAGTAGTTAGGAACTATGCTCAAAAGTTATCAAACTGTCATACCCTTTGATCCAGCAGTGTTACTACTGGGATTATATCCCAAAGAGATTATAAAGAAGGAAAGGGACCTGTATGTGCACGAATGTTTGTGGCAGCCCTTTTGTAGTGGCTAAAACTGGAAACTGAATGGATGTCCATCAGTTGGAGAATGGCTGAATAAATTGTGGTATATGAATATTATGGAATATTACTGTTCTGTAAGAAATGACCAACAGGATAATTTCAGAAAGGCCTGGAGAGACTTACACGAACTGATGCTGAGTGAAATGAGCAGGACCAGGAGATCATTATATACTTCAACAACAATACTATATGATGACCAGTTCTGATGGACCTGGCCATCCTCAGCAACGAGATCAACCAAATCATTTCCAATGGAGCAGTAATGAACTGAACCAGCTATGCCCAGAAAAAGAACTCTGGGAGATGACTAAAAACCATTACATTGAATTCCCAATCCCTATATTTATGCCCACCTGCATTTTGATTTCCTTCACAAGCTAATTGTACAATATTTCAAGTCTGATTCTTTTGTACAGCAAAATAACGTTTTGGTCATGTATACTTATTGTGTATCTAAGTTATATTTTAATATATTTAACATCTACTGGTCATCCTGCCATCTAGGGGAGGGAGTCGGGGGGTAAGAGGTGAAATATTGGAAAAAGAGGTTTGGCAATTGTTAATGCTGTAAAGTTACCCATGTATATATCCTGTAAATAAAAGGCTATTAAAAAAAAAAACAACATTCTTAAGTGTTTGTTAGTCACAGAAAAAATGCAAAACAATTTTTAGTTGATGTTTTTGTGGGCGTTTCTGTGAAACAGCAGCAAGAATGGTGCATTTGGCATCAGAGAACCAGACTTTGAATACTGGTGATCTTGGCTATTTAGGAATCAATCAGGAGACAGAGGAAGTACCTTAAGCTCTGTGCTTCCCAGTTTCTGTATCTGTAAAATGAAAGACCTGGAGTAGATTTGACATGAGGTTCCTTTCAGTTCTAAAAATATATGAACCTATGAGCGAACAGTCAGTATAATCTTCATAACCTTCATTTCACCCCACTTTGACATCCCAAGTCATCATTTTTTCTCCTCCCCTCAGTTGAAGAGAAGTAGGATTGTTCTCTCTGCTTTAAGGAAAGAAGCCCCCAGAATGGTCAAGATCCAGCTGGAAAGCCCTTGGTGATCATGTCAGCAAGGAGTTAGTCCCAGAAACCTCACCTTGAACCCTCTGGGTATTCAGTTCTATTGATGCATTGTGGAAAGAAAGCTGAAATTGGGAGTTAACAGAAAAAGGAAGCATTAAATAGTCACAATTTCACCTATGTGAATGAGTCACTTGAAGTGAAAAGAAGGGATGGAAGGGAAGCTTCACGGTGGGGGTGTTGGGAGGGGGTCTGTGTGTGTGTGTGTGTGTGTGTGTGCAGTTCTGTCATCCCCAGGACAGTCAGAGTTAAAAGATGATTTCCCTCCAGGCTGGAGACTCTCTGGTATCAAGCTCCTCTAACTTTAAATCTCCAGAAATCAGTTTTACTGCATGAGGAAGTGATTTATTTCTCCAAGTTAATGATCCGGAACAACAGATTTGCCTTGGTCAAAAATCAATGTTTATTATTTGGAGAAGGGGCTTGGGAAAAAGTGTCCCTTTTATCACCAGGCTCCAAGAGGACAGTCCTGAGTTATGGCCGTTCAAGGACAAAGCTTCCACTGCCTCCCTCTGCAAAGCGACGTTTAGCGCGTGGTGAAAAGAAACCTGCACTTCTTCCCTTTCCAGTCTTCTTAAAGCTTTAATTCCGGGAAAGAGGGGTTTGGTCTCCTTGGAGGAGACAATTTAAGCATCAAACGCCGTGGGAGGCGGCTGACTCCAGAGCGCTCTGGGAACGGAAACAGTCCCTCCGCAGGGAGGATGCTTTCTGTCATCCCCAGGTGATCCCGGCCATTGCCCCTGCCCCCTTGGGAGCCTCGGGTCCGGGCCGGGCGTGGATCGGGACTCCGGGAGTGGGGCCGTGGGAGCCCCGGCCCACTCTGGGACCAAAAGGTGAAAGAAGAGGCTGAGAAGGGCCTTTTCTGCCCAGGCATAAATAAGTCAGGCCTTGAGACTGCGAGGGGCAGCAGCCTTCCTGGGGTGATGGATGGTGAGGGGAAGGGAGTTTCCTGTAACCCCAAAATCACAGCCCACACCCAAGCATGTATAGGGATATGTGTGTGTATATTGAAAAAAATATATATATATACACACATGTATACCTACACACACATATATACATACATATACTTACATACACATATATATACACACATATATATACATACACATACTTAGATATATTATATGTATATACATGCACTTAGATACTTTTATGTATACACATACATATTTAGATATATATGCACACACTTGGATACTTATCTATATACATACATATACTTAAATACTTATATATATACACACACACTTAGATACATACATATATATATTATATATATGTATCATGGTTAATATACAATGTATACACAAAAAAATTATAAAAATCGAGCCAAGAGTGCACAGTGAAAAGAGTTCTAGGTTTGGTGTCAGATGTCCTGGGGCCAGTCTAAGTTACCATTTGACCTTGAGAGAGGTCAGTTGTTCTCTGTCCTTAGCCGAAGAAGTGTCCCGTTGGATTCTGTCCCCTGCAGCTCCCCATCTGGAATCCGCGCCATTCAGTATTTTGTGAGGCAGAATGTAAAGGCGGTCTCCATTTGTGGAGGGCTTTGCCAGTAGGTTGATGGCACACCTCCTGGTACAGTAAAATGTTAGAAGTCCTTTGGATAACCGTGTTTGGGGTTAGGAACGAAGAATCTTGGCAGCACAAATCTTACACACTCTAGGGACTGAAGGCCTCATGGTAAAGGGAAGAGGGCAGGCAGTTTGCTCCGGTCACCACAAAGTGCGAGGGTCTCCAGGTCTTTGCCTCTTGGACCCCCCAGCTTTGACTCCAGCACAGTTGCTGAGAATGCTGTTGCTTCAGACCTTCTGAGTCAGAGTCATCCTCACCTGGGCCTTTGGTGTTCTTGGTGCCCAAGACATCGGGAACTTTACAATGCAGTCAGGGGCTGAACATTTCTGTATGCTTAATCAGTGTTTACTGATTGACTCACTGACTGTCCCACTGCTTCAGGATCTGCAGGCCAGACCTGAGGGGAAGCGCCCTATATATTTGGGCTTCTAGCAATGGGCCGTGTCCCTCTTATAAATATTGAAGAAGCCAATAATTAGCTAACTCCATCTAAGAAGTCAATGATTAATTAGTCTATCCCTGTTCCAAGCACTCCTGCCATTGCTTCAGTTCCCAAGTTCTCTGCAACTGCAGATGTAACCAATTCGCTCTCTCCCCATCTCGTTCTCTTTGTTGCATTTGTGGTTATGTCCCTTCTCATCACTGATTTATATTGTCATTCTTCCGTAGCTCCTTATGACTAGAACTAAATGATCTCCTTTAACCTTTGCCTCTTCTCTCCTGATACCTGAATCTCCAACTGCTGCAGACCCTGTCCCATTCCCATCCTTAGTTATTTTGGCTGGCTATTAGATCTGAGAGGAAGGGGAATTCAGATGGGCAATTACCAGGGAACATTTCTGAATATAATTGCAAAAATATATATACCAGGATATCAGAATATAGTATGTGGATCAGAATCTGCCTGAATCAGAGTCACTGTGGTACTCTGTGCAAGGCACTTAACCTCTCCAGGTCTCAGTTTCCTCATATGTAAAATGAGAAGGTTGGACTTGGTGACCTTTAAGAAAATTTCCAACTCTAAGTCAATGGTCCTGTGATCCAGATGACAGGAGATTACCCCAGGTAGGAGAATGGCTTCAGAGATGGAAGTGTGGGATTATCAATCTGGGACAACATGAACATATTAAAAAAAAAAAAAAGCCATATCAATACCTATATTTCAAAATAATTGATCTCCCATGTATTTTGTGCATCCTTTTTAGAAAGGGATCCATAGGCTTTACCAATGGGCCTAAAATGGGCCATTATTTACTAGAAAAGACTCAGAACCTCCTCTTAGTGCAACCCTCGCATTTGGCAGATGAGGAAATGGTGACTAAGCAGTTTGACTTACCTGGCATTTGCACCTAATCCTCCAAATCCAAATCCTCTGCTCTACCCACCGTACAACACAGCCTGGGGTAGAGATGGGAGAGATTTTGTTTTACAACTAGGAAAAATAAAGTGTGTTACAGTGGTAGACAGAATCACACACTGGGGGCACACAACCAAGAAGGGAAACAGATATTACTGAATATTCACTTGGTTGCCTAATATGAACAACCCCTTGAGAATGCTTTTGGAAATTATACTTTGCTATGAACTGAAAATAATTTAAAATTGTTTGAGGTCATCTATGGCATGGAATCAATTGGCAAATACAAATGTACTTTCTATTGAATACCAGACTGCAAATCACATTAATTTTTCTATCATTATGCACACAGTAACAGCTCTCAACAACTCAAATTAACAAACAAAATAAAACATGGAATAAATTTTCAATTAAAACCTAATTCCCTGCCCAACAGTAAGGAATCCACCCAGAGTCAAGCTAACTACATGGGAGGATGATTTCTCAGTATTGAAAAGAAGCAATGTCCACATCTAATCTTGTTTCCCTAAATCAGAACATCTGCATTTGTATACCAAAGAGATTTGCTACTCCCTGCTTGTGTGATCTTGAGCACAGCCAAATTATGTACATTTTGGGTAAAAAAAAAAAAAAGGAATCATACATTTAGAACTGGAAGGGACCATAGAAGTCACTGAGCTCAACCCATTTCTTTTTTAAAAATTAATGTTTTTTGAAATAAATCAATTTTCTTTCCAAAACATTTCCCCTTCCACCCTGGAAAAAAAGAGGAGAAAATCAAATATATATAGTCAAGAAAAGCAGTCTCCCCCTTCCCCATAACCCTCCTCACACTCATTGGCTTGAAAATGCATGTTTCATTATGCAGCTTAAATTTACCATCTCTTTGACAGGAGGTAAAGTACATGCTTCCTCACTAGTGTCCTGGAACTGTGATTGGTCATTGCATCGATCAGTTATTAAGTCTTCCATTATTGTTTGTCTGTACAATTCTGATGTTATTGTATAAATTGTTCTCCTGGTCCTACTCATTTCACTCTGAATTAATTCATGTAAATCTTTCCAGATTTATTTGAAACACTCCTATATATATATATATATATACACACTATATATATATATATATATATATAAAATAAAATCTTCAGCATTAAATATATATGTATATATATGTATATATATTTAATGCTGAAGATTTTATTTTTTCTTTTTATAGTATTTCATTTTCCAAAATACACGCAAAAATAGTTTTCAACATTCACTTTTGCAAAACCTTGTGTTCCAAATTTTTCTCCTTTTATAATAAGGCACAGGAAAAGTATGTCATGAATTTGTTCATCATTTCCTAATTGATGGGCACTTCATTAGCCTCCAACTTTTTGCCACCATGAAAAAAAAGCTACAATAAACATTTTTGCGTCTATGAGTAATTTTCCTCTTTCTCTGATTTCTTTGGAGTGTAAATCAGTAATGGTAACTGGCTTAGAAGGTATGCACAATTTAGTAATTTCTGGGAATAGTTTCAAATGCTTTCCAGAATGGCTAGACCAATTCATAGCTTCTTCAATAGTGCATTAATGTGTTTGTTTTCCCACAATCCCTCCAACATGTCTCTTTTCCTTTTTGGTCAACTTTGCTAAATTGATGGCCAATTCCTTAATTTTATAGGTGAAAAACAGAGGGTCAGAGACATTCGGATTTGCAGAGGATCAAATAATTAGTAAAAAGCAGTGCTAGTGTTAAAACCATGATTTTCTTTCTCTAATCCAGAGCTCTTTCCACTTAATTACACTGTGTCTAATTCTGAGATCTATATTTTAACAAAACAAGACAACTAATAACTAACTTGTTCCAATATTTATGTATTTGAAGTTCTTTATGACCTTTAAATATTTTTAAAATTTTGTTGAAGGAATAAATGAACAGATAAATCATTTATTAAGTACTTCTTAGGTGTCAGATACTGAGTTAAGGCCTCTGAGGGAGGCAAAACACAAAAATAAGGATCATCCCCACCCTCAAGGGATTTATATTCTAATGGGAGTGGGGAGAAAATTCCCCTCTGGGTATGGTGGCCAAAGGAAAGAAGTAGTATAAGTAGAGTTTTAGGCAATGATTGTATGTGTTGCTGTAATTCTATTGACTTCATTCCACATTACATCAGATATGTCTTTCCATCTCTCTTTTTAGCCTTGTGTAATTAGTCATTTTTATGTCAGTATTGTATTGAATTACATTAACATACCATCATTTTTCTAGCCATTCCCCAGTCATTGGATATATGGGTTGTTTCCAGTTTTTCACTGTTATAAATAAGGCTTCTATGAATATTTTTGTATACATGAGTCATTTTTTTCCCTTTTAAAATATCCTTAGGATATAGCCCTCGCAGTGAAATCCCTAAATTAAAGGGCATGACAAAGCCCATTAATTTTGATGATGAGATCAATGACTTTGCAGCTATTCAAGTAAAAAAGGTTGTACTAGGATTCAGAGCTGAAAAGGACTTTAGCTAAGGAGACATCATGATATGGGGGAAAGAATCATAGCTCTGAGTAAGAAGATAGGATTTGGAGCTGTGATTTTCCTGCTGTAGGGAATTCTTGGGTAAGTCCCTCTGCCAATGCAGCTTGGCACCTCCTTGGCATTTTATCATCTTAGAGAATTGCTCAGAGCCCTGGGAGTTTGGGGTTCATCCTTTGAAGGGGACCAGTGGAGTCATGGATGCTGACTTGACTTGACTTGCCTGTGGATTGAATTGAAGTTGCACAAAGTCATCAGCCTCATTCTTTCTTCCAAAGTTATCAAAGCCCAGGGGCTGGACAAAAGTCAGGATGATTGACGATGGTGCAGGAAGCAGTGGATGACCTTGATCTCTTTGATATCTGACCTTGCTCTTTAGTTGCCTTTATGGTCTTTGGAACAAATTGTTCTCATCCATCCCTTCCCTCTGGGGAAATCTTCCCATGCTGGGAGATAGTCACCTCCATAACTCACAGGTTGGAGGTCTTTCCTATTTAGCACTTTAGGTGACTTGCCACAGAGAGAGTATTCATCACTGGTGGAGATGGAACACAGTTGTTCCTGGCTGCAAATCAGCTGTCTGGGTCTTGTGCCATGCTGCTTCAAGTTGGAGAACTAGGTTCAAATTCTGCTGCAGACACTATGACCCTACGCAAATCACGGGCCTCACTTGTGTAATGAGGGGTTTGGACTAGATAGCCTTTGAAACTTCCTCCAGGCTCTAGATCTAAGGTCTGAGATAGGATCCCCGGAGAGAGGATGTGAAGGGAAAACATCTTGCTTGGTTGATAATTGGTCTGCCACAAGCTTCACCCCAATCTAATCCAGCCTGTGCTCAATTTTCCTAAAGCACAGGGCTGACCATGACACCCCTCAATGACCTCCAATGGCTCCCTATTACTTTTTTTTTGGAGGCAATTGGGGTTAAGTGACTTGCCCAGGTCACACAGCCAGGAAGTGTTAAGTGTCTGAAGTGGGATTTGAACTCAGGTTCTTCTGACTTCAGGTCTGGTGCTCTAACCACTTCACCACTTAGCTGCCCCCTTCCTATTACTTTTAAGATCAAAAGTAAACTCTTAGATTTGTCATTTAAAGCTCTTCACAACCTGGTCTCTTATTACCTTTCTATCTTTCACTTTAATCTCTTCCCAATGCTCCATGACCCAATAACTCTGGCCTTCTTATTATTCCTCATGTGTAACAACCCACCTCCCCATCATAAACCTTTTTCATTAGCGTCCCCCATCCCTGGAATATTCTCCCTCCCTACTGCAACCTTTCAGCTTCCCTGACTTTTTTTCAAGATTGTTCAAGTCTCATTTTCTACAAGAGGACTTTCTCGTCTCTCCTACTGCTAGTGCCTTCCCTCTGAGATTATATCCATTTTCACTATTTCAGCTTGTACGTACAATTTTTTTTTGTCCTTTTTAGAATGTAGGCTCCTTGAAAGCAGAGATTGTATATATAATTTTTTTTTGAAATTTACTTTGTATACTCAATACTTAATAAAATAATCTGGCATACAACAGATGCTTAATAAATGCTGATTGGTTAGCTGACTGGCAGATGCTTATTACTTAATAAATGCCTATTGACTTGAATTGCTTAAACTGATTTTGATTTCTATTGTATTCATCAATTTGTTTCTGAAGTATATCTGAGATGTCTCACCCATAGTAGGGGCTTTTTAAATAATTATTGAATTGGACTGGGATGAACTAAGAGTATCTTGACTCAGAGATCCAAGTGTAATAGAGAACATAAATAGTTGGGATATAGTAAGTGCTTAATATTTGCTGATGGACTAAATAATCCATGTTTATGTAGTAGCTTAGGTTATACAAGTTACTTTCTGTACAGAAACTCCAGGAGCCTGATGACTTGACTTCTTTATTTCTTAGATAAAGAAACTGAGGCTAAATTGTTTAAGTGACTTGTTCAGGTTGACACAGCTAAGAAGTGATGGAAGCAGAATAGGATCTTTGATCTCTCCTGATGCCATGACCAGTTTTATATAACACAAGCAAAGTACTTAATAAATGCTATATTTAATCTCACCTGCATGGTACAATGGCAAGAACAGTAGATTTGAATTTCAAGAGTCTGATTTGGAATCAGCTTTGAGTACTGGATTTGAAATCCCTTCTTCCTTCCAGTGCCTCAGTTTCCTTATCTGTAAAATTATAAGACTGAGTTAAGATGACTCCTTAAGTCATTTTTTAGTTCTAAATCTAGGATACTATCATATTACAGTGTATTTAAAAGGAATAACAAAAAGATGGAGGCAGGGGGAAAGACCCTGAAAGTTTCTTTCATTCATTGACCAATTTTGAAGGCATTCCAACTATGGACTGAGATCAGTGAATTAGTACATATAAACATAATTCCTTCTATTCAGGAAATAGCTTGTCATTTGGATTTTCAAATAGCATTGATGGATTTGCTAGGAATTCTATTCTGAGGATGCTCCAGAGCAAAGGAACATAGAATTGGCGGCAAGTGATCTACTCCCACGAGTCTTTGAAGGGGAATTGGATACCATTACTCCTTAATCAAGGGACAAAGCATTTGTCTCCTGAGGCAACAGCCCCGCATCCAGCTTTGGTCCCATACATGCAGCAGGCCCCCAGAGATGGATACTCCATCGGGCCTGATACTTTGGAAGATTTATTTCTTGCTACTGTCAGTGTTGGCAGTAGCTGTAAAAAACATTTTGTAAGGGAATAAATGGTAGGGACATTTCACTGGTGGGAGCAACATTTCTAGACATTAGTACTGTTCAATTTGGGGGAGATATTTATTATGTATCTTTTTAAATAAAGAGGAAAAAATCTCAATTTGGGAAGAAGCCTGTGCCTAGTTCAGTTGGCCTTGATAAAATTTGAATGGAAAAATCTGAGATAATTTTCATTTGGGGAAATAGAGAATGGGAATCAGCAGTCTCTAGCCATTGAGAATTGGACATGGTCCAAAGTGGTAACCTTATGGGAACTTGTGGAAGCAAAAGAAAATGCCTTGGTTTTGGAAATCCTGCATTGGAATCCTGGCTCAGCCATTCGGTGTGAACTTGGATAGATCAGTTACCCTCTCCAGAGCTCAGTTGTTTTTAATCTGCACAATGAGGAGTTTGGACTAGATGGCTTCTAAGGTCCCTTGAAGCTCTCATGATTCTAGAATAGACTGAAGATCAGGGGCTTGTTTTGATTTTAAACATTGAAAGTCATGCTTGGAATGCAAATTTCATAAAACTTAGAGCTGGAAGGGACTTTAGTTACCTCATTCCATCCTCTCATCTTACAGAGGAAGAAACTGAGTCACATAGAAATCTGAAGAGCCCTGTCTAACTAAGGTCAGACAGGTGGTATGGATGTAAACCAGGATTCAGATCCAGGTTTTCTGTCTTCAAAGTCAGGGCTCTCTTTTCCATCAAGTGCTTACCAGAAAGTGTCTTGCTTTGGATCACACCCAGCTTAATGTGTGTCGGATTTAATATGTGCAGCTGTTTCCCTTAGTAAGCCACCAGCTCTTTAAACATTTGCTTCTTCATTTGACCACATTTATATGACCATCTTATCTTTTTTCTTTTTAAAATCATCTGGAGCTCCCTGTGGTAAATGCTTAACAAATACTTCTTGACTGACTTGACTGTTGATTGCTAAATGACACGCAAACTGGTCCTAATTTCCAGCTATGTTTTATGCCGTGGCAAAACAAATCTACACTCCAGACAAATTTGATTCACAAATATGCCCTGAACTTTACAGTGTTTGCTTTTGCCTGTATTTTCCTCTTCTCTAACCTATATCTATTAAATCCTATACCTATTAAATACAACCCATTCTTCTTTAAGATTCTGCTCATGTGGGAAAATAAAGGGTTGAATGAGATGACCCCTAATTTTCCTCCCAGCTCCAAATTCTGTGAAACTTACAACCTAGTCGCTTCCAATTCTATAATCCAGTGGATTCAAATGTCACTTTTTTAATAATATGTGATTCTTCCTCCTACCCTCACACACACAGCTTGAGGTGAAAATTCCTCTTTCCCCAAGTTGTCACAGCATTTTGCTTGGGTATGGGCTATGTACGTATAATTTAGTTTGTCTCATAGTTATCTCTGCACATGTCTTTGATCCCTTGTATCTGTCAAGGCAAGGACTGTTTTGTCTATCTTTGCAACTTCTTCAGCATCCAGAAAAGCAAGTTGCTGGTTTGTAGGTATTTTTAAAATGTTTGTTGCATTGACTTGGTTGGAACTGAAAATGGGAAGGAAAACTCAGGAAGACTGGGAAGGACTGATGGGCATATTGAGGTGACTGACTCTCAGTCCTCTGGTTCTTGGTTCCAGGAAGTGCCCCTGTGAGTTGCCCCCAGATCCCCCAGACCCTATTCTGTGTTCTCTCTCCCACACTTTGTTGCCTCTTTGAACCCAATCACAATTAAGTGAGAATCTCATGAGGAAGGATGCTTTGCTACCAGATTAATTCCTGAAGGGATTGGCAAATCCAATGAGTCTAAGTTGAGACTTGTTATGACCATTTCCACTCTTATTCAGTGGATGAAAGGTTCAGGTAACAGGTGGTATAACAAAAATAGAGAGCTACCCCTGGAGTTAAGAAGACTAGCTCAAATACTCAGATGCTTACTATGGTTTTGTGCAAATTGCTTGGGACAAATAATAATATTGTTATGGTTATGAATATGGAAATAATCTGTGATTAAAAAGTTAGACATTAACAAATTGAAACCATATTGGCCTGATTTCCCCTCTCCTCCTTTAATTTCTTCTCAGTCAGTTTAATGCTGTCTCTTGTCAGATCTGAGTATTTCATAACTCTGCTGTGTTTTAAAATTTGCTGTTTTAAAGAATAAGTATTGGTTAGAGGAAAGGCACAAAAGTTGTAGCTCTTAAAAAACATGTTTCATTGAACATTAGACATATTATTAACAGCTGTTGGTATGGAGAAAAACATAAAGGAATATAGTTAGAAAACAAGCAAGTAATCAAACAAAACCAAAGGAATCAACTAGCCATTGGTATAAAACAACCTAATTAATTTTCCAAAAAACAAGCAAAGAATATTAGAAAGACTGGCAGAGAGAAGATTATTTTCAATTCCTCTATAGTTGGAAGAGCAATGAGAAGAACAGTTAAAAAACACAATAGCTGCTAATCATTGCTATGAAGAAAAATGAGTTGTCATGGGTAAGGAAATATGAAAACTGGAATAATAAAGGTTGGAAAAGGGCAATTCTTACTTAAAATATTCACTTTTTCCTTCAAGGTTATACCAAAAAATGTTGTCAAAAGAATTTTAGATGAGCCTGTAAAATCTGAGCATCTTTATTTATTCAAATATAATGTTAAACATTCAACTAAACTATTTGAAGGATTTTTTTAGTTCCATTGGTCCTGGAAGGTGTTTTCCAAGTGACAGAATAATTAAATCTGATAAATTCATTGACATAATAAGCAAAATTATTCTGGAATTAGCAGAAAATCCTAAATGGAAATGGAACTCTACAATATGACCTTAAATGATGCCTCTGATGATAAAGGATTAAGAAATTTATGCAAGAGATTAGTTAGTGAATAATTGTTAGCTGTCTATTTTATGTTGGGTACTGTGCTAACTTTTAGGAATACAAAAAAAAAAAAGCAAAAGACGGTCTCTGCTCTCAAAAAACTCACAATCTAATGGGGAAAGCAACATGCAAAATATGATGTGCAAATTTCAAGGCTATATATGGGATAAATCGGAGGTAATCAATAGAGGAAAGACATTGATTAGCAGCATTAAGCAAGATTGGCAAAGGCCAATGTAGAAAGTAGACGAGGGAGCTGCTCGTCGTACTGCAAGCGTCCAGCAGGGGGCTACAGAGACCACAGAGCTTCAACCAAAAAGGTATCAGACCTCTCAGCATCCGCTGTAAGAGCCAAAGCTAGAATTTTGCCTCAGACAATGCTTGGAGTCAGTGGCACTCAGACAACAGCCCTGGATCTAGATGGCTTTTGTAACTGACTATTCTGCTGGACAGGTAAAGGACTTCTAAATGATCTTGGCCCAGAACAATGGGTATAAGCCCATCATCCCTGAGGACCGCTGACTCTCTGGCTAGTTCTATCGCCTGGGTAGACTGACTGATTTCTGAGATAGCCCCTAACTCAGTGAAAATGTCCCCTGCTTGGACAGTGGGAAGGGGCTCATTAACTCTTGAATCTTGCCTTTAAACCCAAGGTTGCTAATGAGCAGAATTTTTGACTCCAGCAAGGATGATCCAAAATAAAGACTACCCTTGCTAAAGTGGAGTGAGATTTGAAGGTCTTGACTGCATCCATTTGCAGTGAAGCTTGGGTAGGACTAATGCAGTTTGGAAAGGGCCTGTCACCAGCTGATCTCTGTGGCTTATGTATATATGGAGGTCCATTCCAGCAGAAAGGTTTATGCAGACTGGCCAATCAGTGACCCAGTCCCCAGTTAGATCAGATGGCATTGTGGATACAATCCTGGAATTAAAGATCTAGCATGAATCCTGCCTCAGATATTTATTATCTATGTGATTCTGGGTAAATAACTGCTGGTGGGTTCCCCTTATCCACTATAGCCTGGTATTGTTATGGTCTGATGGCTGGTTTATCCTTGTTCTTCTGATTTCAACTGTACCTTTTCTATCCTTGGATTGTCCTTCCCCGGCCCTGGTGTTTGCCTAGGCAGTGACATGTGTCATCTTTGCTTTGGACAGAATATGACAACAGTGGCAGTTGGAAGCAGTGTTTGAATCTGTGGGATGACTGGAAAGCTAATTTAAACATTCTTCATTTAATAAAATCAAACTGTTCAATCCAGTGAATGTCAAAAACTTCCAGGTATAGTGAGAGACATGTAATATTCATATTCAGAATTTCCTAGTGAGACCAAGACAAAGAAAATTTGGGTCAAATGGATGATGGACTGAAGACACCAAGAGCTATCCTTCAATACCTTTTAGTACTATCAAGATGGCCTTGGGGTGAATGCAGATTTGTTCTCACTGGGCTAATTCATGCTAAATCAGTGAAGTTCCCTAAGATCCTGAAATTTACTAGTATTTATATTTGAAGTATTCAAGCTAGAGAGCTGAAAGTAATAGCATGGATTTGGGTTCTTGGTATGTAACCATAGTTATTAACAGTTCAGATATAGTGGTTATAGTTGGGATAGTTGCAGACTAGAATATGTCCATTGTTGTCTCAAGTACTCTAGCTTCTCACTTGACAAACTGCAACTTTCATGAAGCACTCAGTGCTATACTGTGGACAGAGAGAGGAAGTCTACCTCTGAAGCACCTTGGGCCAGTCATTTGACTTCAATTTCCTTATTTGTAAAATGAAGGCATTGGATTTGATGACTTCCAAGATCTTTTCTAGTTCTAGACGGAAGATCCCATGACCTAAATTTTTTGCTGTTCTTCCACTCTCACAGGGATTGCTCTCTCATCCGTAGCTAGGCCACATCGATTATCTTGAATTTAAAATTGTTTTGATTATCATCTCTAATCTTTGATTTGATAATAATAACAGTTCTTTCCTGTTATACCAAAATTCCCTTTTAATGTCGTGACTCAGTTTCTCCAATTGTTCTATTTAGTTATTTTGCCTTGGTTATAACCTTTCCTCTTAATGTTTGAGATAAAGGTTTTATAGACATTCCTTCTTAATGTTTGGCAAGATAAAGGATAATCCATTTTAGATGTCATTAGAATATCAGTAACCTCCCTCCTTTAGGTTATCCCCACCTAGGTACCTCCATTATGTCATTGTTCTTGTTATTCTATAAAAAGCTTGCTGCCCCGCGATGCGGGGCTAGACTCTTTGAGATGATAGTCTTGTCTAGCCCTGGGATCAACCATGGATCCATTGGTCCCAGTATTTCTCTCCATTTAATAAACTATTGAATTGGTCTCTAATCTCTGTCTTGCTCAGTTTCTTTGGCATTACATTCCCTCCATCTCTCCTTAAATTGTGGTAATGATATAGTATAAAAAATTCTAGATTTGGAGTTAGATAATCTAGATTCAAATTCTGTCACTGCTACTTACTATACACCAATGGGAAGCTCACTGATTTCTCTGGGACTGAGTTTCCTTTTCTGCAAAATTAGAGTGCTGGACTAGGTAGCCTCACAAATTCCTTTCCATCTCTATATCTTTGATTCTAATATATTCCCAAACCTATTCTTCCTCCTTTCTAGGATTCTAGTCCTGTCTCACCCACATCTCTCATCCCCCAATCACTCTAGTCTTCATAGCTATCACTTTTGTTCTGGTCTCATTCTCATGTGTTTGACATGACTGTTGACTGATTCAGCTAGATAGTCATTGTTTTATATCCTTGTATTCTCTGTCCTTAATCTTTTTTACAATTCATGCTTTACCATTTTTTAACCTTGAACTGCCTTTCTCCCATATTTGCCTTTCTCCCGAGTCCTACTACCAGGCTGATGGGGGCTGGCAGAGGAGGCTGTGAAATCATGATTGGATTCATTACCTCTCAATGTACTCTTATCTGAATTGGCCTCTTATCTCCACACAGCAATTTTTTTGTCCTTCCCAATTTGACTCAATATCATACTCCTGGAAATGGCAGTCCCAAACTCTCTTTAAGCCTCACATCCTTCTTCCAATTCTCACCTTTCATCATCTTTATTGAGAAAATTGATGTAATCCATTATGACAAAAGTCCAGAAAGTTTCTTGGTTCATGCTATATCTTAGTTTCTTGGAAATTTTTTCATGGCACCTGTAGGCTCAAAGAAATACTTAACAGTTCCTTTTATTAAGTAGTCAGGCCCTAAGCAAGTTAATAAGTACTAACAACTTAGTAACTATTTAAAAATAATGTATATCAATTGAAAGGAAAAAAATTTTCATTCTTTAAAAACACCCCATAATTTTTTTTTTACTAATTACTTAGTATATATTGCCTACTGGGCACTTCTAAGTTCTCAGACTTCTGAATAAGGTTGGATATTGCCACCTTCATTTCCTGTTCTTCATTGATTTTCACTGTACTTGCTTTTTATCACAGCAATCACTGAAATGCCAGTTTCACAAAGCTAGGATATTGCAAACGAGAATGCTCCAGAAGTTACTTGTATAGCTGAACGTAAAAATAAACAGAAATACACCTCAAACATGTGAGAACATCATTGAAAAGAATGTAGCTTAGTCTTTTGTTGAAATGGAGCTACCACAAGATAATAGTTCTCAGCATCTGCCTGATGTTGAGTATTTGGGTATTGCTGTATTTCTCTCAAAAACTTAAAACTATCCCTTGTGCCCCAATGACTTTTCTGTGGTACTTAAGGGTATTGAACTCCCATGGGCTTTTTCATCTTTCTCACTCCAAACCTCAAATCTCCTCTGTTTAAATCTCTGGGAAGTTGACATTTCTCCTTAGCAAAACTAACCCTTCTACTCCCTTTGAATCCCTAGGAGCATGTTTTGTGGGTCACTCTGTCTCTTTCTCTCCTCTTTGCATTTATTCCTTCTCTGTCGCCAACATCTTTCCTAGTCTTTAAAATTTCTACTTGACCCTGTCTCTTCAAGCTGCCATCTCCTTCCTTTTATTGCCTAATTCCTAGAAAGAGTTATTTATTTTTAATGTCTCTGCTGCCTTACCACCCACTCGTTCCTTCACTTCCATAATGAAGCCCCAGATCTCATCAGTAGACTGAAATTTCTCTCTCCAAAGTTACCCATGACCCCTTATCTGCTAGATACAATGGAGTTTTCTCAGTCCTTCTTCTTCTTAACTTCTTTTTTAGGTAAAGAAGAAAGGAACTTGTGAAATGAAGAAAATAATATTTGTACCACCTATCTCGAAGGGTTTTTATCACTTTAGTAGGGAGGTGGCTGATTATATCCAGGTCATCTCACTGTAGATAAGGGCCATAAGTCTGATGCTGACTGCCCAGTAGAGCTCAATTTAGTCTAGGTCTTGCTTAATAAGGAGCAAGTGTTTTTTGACTGAAACCCACAGCTACTAGGTGGAAGCCTTTTCCCCTTAGGGACCACCCAATGCCCTTTTCCCTTGAAGTCTAAGATAGAATATAAGAGATAACTGTTCTCACTGATCCAGCAAATTCATCAAGTACTTTTTATGTTCCAGGGACCATGATAAGCAATGGTGTTACAAAAAAGGTTAAAAACATAGTTTCTTGCCTTTAAGGAGCTTACAACAGTTTACTATGGACAGTGTACACTGTTAGATGCTGAAGGAGATACAAAGTTTTGTTATGCCATAGTCCTTATCCTTATGGAACCCAGAGAGATGTCAATACCATAGGTAATGGTAATATACAATATTATCTGATCAATATATTAGAAAAATACAAAATATATTACAATGTAAGGTATGAGGAGGGCTGGTGGCCAGCATTGCTATAAGTCTGGAAACCATGATACATGGATCAAAGGAAAGAGTCTGTTTAGCCCTATGAGGCCTTCTATGATGGCTGTCTTTTATTATGTGAAGAAGCTAAATTATCTTTATTCTGAGTACTTTAGAAAGCAGAACTTGAGTCAATCAGTAGAAGTTATAAAGAGATGATTTTGATTCAATATGAAGAACTTTGTAAGAACTGGAGCTGTCCGAAATGGATTCAATTGCCTTGTGAAATAATGATCTCTCTGCTATTAAAAGTCTCTAATGGCAGTGGGAAGACTGTGGATTTGAGCTCTAGATAGAACCTTAGATGTTGAGTTGAAGGAGACCTCAAAACCCATCTAGTCATTTCTCTTCATTTTCCAGTTGGGAAAACTGAGACTTAGGGGGACTGAGGTACAACGGGTTGACTGAAAGAGAGAGACAATCAGAGGTTTGCCCAAGGACAGAAATTGAGAATTTGTCCAGTTGAGAGAAACGTCCAAGATTAATATTTAGGTCAAACAGGGAGTAAGCAAGCCTAGAAGTTCCTGGGACTCTATGCTCCTCTCACTGTGCCATCTTGCCTTCTTTCATAAATTGCATGGGGCATGAAGTTGGAACAGATGAGCTCAGAGGCTTTTGCAGACACAGATACCAATGTGCCCAACTACCCCAGACCACATTAATCTCCACTTTCTCTGAACCCCAAAGGCTCAGAGTTCTTGGGACTGAGCACTTATTTGCACTCAGCAAATGTTTATTGAATGAACACATCAGTGGATTCAGCCATGCTTTATCCTTGCTTCCAGCAAGAGAGTGAATCTTGTCCTCCCCATCACAAGGATGAGCTCCCCCAGGGCAGAGGATGATTCTTTCTTTCTCTCTGGTCACTCAGCCTAACCTAGCACCAGGCTGGGCACGTAGAAAGGCTCAGTAAATATTTGCTAATTGATTGGCACTTGGACCACAGGTTAATCACCTCTGATCTAGCACTATCTCTTTGCTTGACCAGGCTTGATTGATGTGTGTGAGAAAGATTAACCTCAGCCACAGTAATCCTCCCAGAAGGTCTTTAGTTTTTATGAGGTGAGCTGGATTTCCCTTAGCAAACTGGAAAATAAGGTTAAACTCAAACTCTAAATGGGAGAGAAAAAAAAAAAAAAGCAATCTTTAATCCTGAACTCTGCTGTGTCTCTTTGCTTATCCAATAGGAAAGTAACCTAAGAGGGCTATGTGACAATCTCTTTAGGACTACGGAGAAAGAGACCCTGAAACCCTGGACACTCCCCTCATTCTCACCCCCAGAGACAATTAGGTCACTGCTGCTGAGGAGTGGATGGGGGATAGGACTGAGTTGGGAAAGGGGTTATCTGGTGCATACCCACTTGTGTTGGGGAAGAAATAGGCCATGGATAACTTCTGATTTTATTTAGTGATTTTTGATAATTAGGTGACAAATTCATAAGTTGCTATTTGCAGAAGTGTAAGTACTTCCCACCATTCTAGTGAAGACCCCCACCATCCCATATCTAGATTATTGTAATAGTCTATGAGTGGATCTGCCTACCTCCATCCTCCCCCAATTTTAATACATCCTTCATTCAGTCTTTTTTTTTTTTTTATGAAAAGCTTTTTATTTTTAAAGACATATGCATGGACAATTCTTTAACATTAACCTTTGCAAAATCTTCTGTTCCAATTTTCCTTCCCTTCCCCCATGCCCTCCCTTAAATGGTAAGTAGTTCAATATGTTAAATCCAATATATGCATCCATATTTATACAATTATTGTGCTGCACACAAAAAAAAAAATAATCAAATCAAACCAGTAAAAAAGAAGAAGCAGAATAAAATGCAAGCAAGCAACAATGAAAAGAATAAAAATGCTATGTTGTGACTTCAGTTTTTAAAGTGATTTTCATAAAGTACTGGTTCAGCCACCCTCAACACTAAATTCCAGGGGCTCCTTATTACATCAAAGTCAAATACAAAACGCTCTGTTGAGCATTTGAAGCCCTTCAAAACTTAGCCCTCTTCTTCCTTTCTGGTCTTTTTACACCGTATTCCCCACCACATACTCTTTGACCCAATGACAGTGGTCTCCTGACTTTCACAAAGGAAACACTCATCTCTAGACTCCAGGCATTTTCTCTGGCTATGCTACAAGCTAGGCTTGCTCCTCCAGCTCCTCTCCACTTCCTGACCTCTCCAGCTTCCTTTAAATTCCACCTTTCTTTGATTAGAAATTTTGTCTATCTCCTCTTAATTCTACTGCCTTCCCCTTTAATTACATCCTGTTTATCTCCCCTATAACTTGCTTTGTTTGCATATAGTCTTTCCCATTAAACTGTTTTCCCAAAAGACTCCTTGAAAGTGTCTTTTGCCTGTTTTTGTAGCATAGAACATGGCACAAAGTTATAATAAATATGCTTATTTATTAATAAGCTTAATAAATGCTTATTGATTGATTGGTGCCTTGGAACAAATCCTTAATTTCCCACATTATAACAAAATCTCCAAGTTGAAGGAGATGTCAGAAACCATTTAATCCTACTCATCTCTTATCAAGAATCCCCTCTATAACATTCCTGATGATTGTCATTGAAGTCCTATGGTGAAAGAGCACTTTCTTCCTCAAAGGAGCCCAGTCCACTTTTGGACAGTTCTAATGATTAAAAACATTATAAATCACAGAAAGTTGAAATCTGCCTCTCATTTACTTCCACTCCTCACTCTTTCTTATTCCTTTTGGCGCTAAATCAAGCAAATCCCATTTCTTTTTCTTACAGAAATCTCCCAAAGTCTTCTTTGGACAAAGCCATCATGTTTCTTCTCACAAAGCCCCAAAGTCATCTCTCTTCCAAGTTAAATATTCCATTTTCTTCAGCTTATCTTCTTTTGGTTTAGTTTTAAATCTCCCATCTATCTTGATTATTATCCTCTGGATTAGGTCCAGCTTGTCCTTTCTAAAATAATGTTCCCAAACCAGAATTCTCCAAATGTGGTCTGGAAAGGAATAGTGAGGAGGGATGATCACAACCCTATGGAGCATAAAACTTAGCTTTAACTTTTGTGGCCCTTCTGGCACACTATTAATTCACATTGAGCTTGCAGTCCACTAAGAATCCCAAATCTTTTAAAAGTCAAATCCAATCTTTATCCATGCTTCTTCCTATCTGTACTTAAATAATTGTGAAATTGATTATATGGATCTAAGTCCTATTTGTTCCTATTAAATTTCATATCATTAGGCTTGAATTATTGTTCTTTAGTGTTGAAGTATTTTTGAATATGGATTGACATTCAGCTTGTTAGCTTTCTCACCTAGTTTCCTGTCACCTAGAAATTTAATGAGTTACTATGTCCCTGAACAAAAGAGCAGCCTTTCAGGGATGTGTAAGTCTCTCTCTTTTTTTTTTTTTTTTTTAAACAACAACAAAATTTTATCTATATCGAGTCATTTTCCTGAGTTCAAATCTGGCCTCAGACATTTATTAGCTGTGTAAACCTGGGCAAATCACTTAACTCTGGTTTCAATTTCCTCATCTGTAAAATGAACTAGAGTAGGATGCAAAGGAAATCATTCCAGTATGTCTGTCAAGAAAACCCCGAATGAAATCACGAAGAGTCCGACAATACTGAAAAAAAGGGAAAACTCTAAACAACAGCAAAAGAAATTTATGTCTTTAAAAAAAAAAACCCAAGTCTTCATTTTCTTTTCTCAAGCCACTGTCTGATATATCCCCATTATCTTTATATATAACCCCTCCATTCATATAATCCCCCTCCCCCAACTGCCCAACTTCAGATATCCATCACCTCTTGCCTGGAGTGTTATAATTGTCTCCCAGTTGGTCCCCCAGTTTACAGTCTCTGTCTCTCTCTTATTGTTGTCAAACTGACATTACTAAAACACAGTTTTGACCATATCACTCCCTGGTTCAAGATGCTTCAGTGAGTTCCTATTGTTTCTGGCAAAATATTTAAACTCTTCTGCTTGACATTTAAAAATCCTTTACAATCTGATTCATCTTATCTTTTCCAGACTTATTTTATATTACTCTTCCTCCCATACTCAACTTTTCAGCTAAGCTAGCCTTCTTATTGCTGGTCCATAACATTCTGCCTCCCATCACCACACTTTTGCACAGGCCATTCATTCTCTGTGCTTGAAATCCTGCCCCTCCTCACCTATGCTCTTAACTCTTCTTCAAGGATCAGCTCAAGTACAAGAAGATTTTTCTCAATCCTACAATTACTAGGGCTCTACACCTTTCTCCCACAAAATTTTTTTTTGTATTAATGATCAGTTTTACCTGTTTTCCCTCCAGTAAAAAGTAAGCTTCTTGAAAACAGGGGCTCTTGTTTTTTCTGTTTGTGTTCCAGCAGCCAGTATAGCATTTGGTACATTACAGTACTTGTAAAATTGAATTTTTGAACTGATCTGGTGGCCGGCCTTCTGGAGATGAGCCTCTCTGAATGTAGACCGTTTCCAAAACTGCGCTGTTGGGCCCATTTCTGAAGCTTTGGTAAGTAATAATCCTCTTATAGAGCCTTGGAGAACCCAAGGTCACCTCCTTGACAGAATGAAGCACAGAAGGGGGGATGTTAGTCAGGTTGAATAGAGATAATATAGAGACAAATAAAAGGGAGTGTTATTTCTCCCAGCAGGGAGTAAACCTTTAGAACTTGTGATCCAGAGGGAAGCAGGTTGGAAATATAAATAAAGTCCAAAAAAAGGTCAGATCATTCCACATCCAAGCTGTTTTTTGGGAGGCATATGTGGGGTATTTCAAGGGCATGTAACTTTGACCTTTCTCAAACTTACCCTTCATCAGGAATAAGATGCTACTAATAAATTAATATGACATTGGAAAGTACTATCCTGTAAGGAAAAGAGTGCAAGGATTATTGGCTTTATTTGCTTATCTGGGCATAGATATGATTGAGCAAAGATTTTTAGAGGTGAAAGGGATTTTTAGCCTAACTTCTTAATTTTACAAATGAGGAAACTGAGGTCCAGAGACAATAAGATTTGTTCATGTTTTCAGAGATAGGATCTAACAAAATAGTATAGGCATTGCACTTGGCAGATTGTAAAGTAGTATCTAAACATTATTGAAAGAACAGAGCCAAGATTAAATAATATCTCCTTCCAGTTCAAATCCAAGGTCCTTTCCATTGGATAATTAGCAACTTTCTGATGTATATAAGAAAAGCACAAGAGAGAGATTTTTAAGGCTATGGGGATTATCATGTCACTGATTTAGATGTGGACAGGACCTTAAGATGGCCTTCATTTTCTAGATGAAGAAACTGAGTCCCAGAAATATTTGTGTAGGGTCACACAGTCAAGTTTCCTGGAGGAGACTTCTTTTGAGTTAAACTGTAAAGGAAAGGCAGGAATTCAAAAAGTGAAGCCAGGGAGAAGGAAGTATTTCAGGCATAGGGAAGAATGTAAATGATATAGAAGTATGGGGTCTGTTTAGGAGGCAAAGAGATTGACTAGAACATAAAGAAAATCTGGTTAATGACAGGTTATGAAGGTCTAGAATGTTTGGAATACATATGGTGCTTAATAAATGGTAGTTGATTGATTTGTCATTTGATGTCAGGACGGGAGAGTTTGAGCTTAATCCATCAGTCAATAGGGAGCCACAGAAGATTCTAGGGGAGAAGTGATAAGATCAGGATTGTGCACATGCCTCCCAAATAGACTTTAGCTAAATTTGGCTAAAGGACCTATTTTTCTCTTGGGAAAACAAGACCTTTGCAAGTATCTGAACCTTTGTCATCTTTCATCCCTAAATTTTTTCCCTTTTCTTGGGATTCTTGTCCATTATTACCAGGAATCCTCCCAAGGATAAGGCCCAGTTGTCTTTGCTCTGCCACATTTTCATTATTCATTGCCAAGTGTGGAAAGTGAAGCCCAGAGAGAACCAAAGATCAGAATATACATTAGAAATTCAATATTCAAACACTGGCTCCTTGTTTTGTACAGGAGAATATTAGACTGAAAAAACTTTCTGGGCCCAAAGCAGTGATTCTCTAATAGTGGAATTTCAAATCCCAGGGCTAGGAGTGAGAGATTTGCAAGCTGGGAGTATCCTACTCCCAGATTCTGAAAAAAGAGGAATTTGCACAGATTCAATATAGATAATAAGAACTAAGAACTCTCCGGTTCTGGTGTACAGGGTTGAAAGCTATGAGCCTTTGGAAAGAGGAAAACCCTATTAGGAAATATAAACCCACCTTCCTGAATCTAGGACACTTGTCACCTAGCACCATAGAAAACTCTAGCCCTTAGAAAAGAAGTAAGGTTTTGCTTTTAGTCAACTTTCCCTTCTGGGAGCAAAACAAGCAGAGATTGACTTTCTTTCTGACAGCTCAGGGGTGCAGTTAACTATCTCCTTTTAATAGCTCTGTCCTATTTCATCTTTATTTGAAGTCTTAGAAACAAAACAGCTCTTCGGTTCAGTTAGAATCCCCAGAGACCTTAAAGAGATCTCTCCCTTCTGGCTCACACAGAAGCTCCTGCTTTCAATGGGATCCAAACAGTCAATGAGGCAACATGATGATTATTCACTAGGGGAACTTGACTTTTGTGCTCCTGGATAAGCTGCAGAGGTCTCCAAGGATTGTCCAGTTTTTATGGGCGTCATTGGCTATTGATACCTTTATGTACATTGACTATTGACCAATGTACATAAGCTGTACCTTTTGTGTAACTGACCTTTTCTAATTCTTGTTGTCTGTATACAGCAACCAAGGCTACCAATCAATTCAATCTGCTTCTTTATTTCCATAGAATGAAGTAAGGGTTTAAGAAATGTACCTTGACTCTAGCAGATTGCCTATTCCACTCCTACTATCTCCTTTTACCAAATGACCTTGCCTCCTACTTTACTGAGAAAATAGAAGCCATCCATGGGGTCTATCTTCACAGAAAGCTCTACTCAAATCTACTCAACATCCTCCTTTATCTGCTCAAATCTACTCAACATCCTCCTTTATCTACTCAAATCTACTCAACATCCTCCTGCTTCTCTATTCTTTTGCTCTCATGTATAAAGAAGAAGTTGAGTTGTCCTAGATCACACAGGGAATAAATGACTGAACGCTTTCCTTACCAAATTCAAGTCTCTCAGACTTAAAATTCCCAAAACCATTTGAGTCTTACATTGTTTTATTCCTTAGTCCTGTCATCTGCTACTACTTGCCCGACAGCTAACCCAGGACACAAATATTACTTCTATATATCAGAAAAAGAGATGGATGTTCAGGGAGGGTTCTTGTCAGAGTCAAACCATCTAGTTGGTAGTTAGTTCCTCCAGCAGACAAAAGTCACAACCTTCATTCTTAAGCATCCCTTTGGTCTCCATGTTTCCTGGATACCAGGGTCTTAGACTTGGTCCAACATCCTGACAGAGCCCTGCCTTTACACACACACACACACACACACACACACACACAAAGTTGACTAATGTAAACATTATGAAGTAGACAGTCCTCTTCTGGTTGAAGGGCAGGTAGATGGACATATGCACATATGAATGCATAACACATAGGCACATACCCAATTTCCTACTTATAATAATTATAATGACTAATATTTTCATAATGCTTGAAGGTTTGCCAATAACTAAATGTAGGGCAAAGCCAAGAAGGCTGAGTTCTTCCTGGCTTCCCTCAGATCAACACCAGATCAAGCCTCTGAACGGGTTTTGGAGGGACAGAACCCACAAATATTTGGATTGTAATAGATTTCAAGGGGAAGATATTTTGGAGGAATTTCATAAAAGGTCTGTCTACCCCCTCTACCTTTCTCTTATCAGATGACCTGATCTGATTGAAGGAACTCAAAGCTTATATCCCAAGAGGGAACTCAAAGGGAATACTCCAAAAGTTCTATGTTTTGTGAAGGACATAGAGAAAATAAATAAGGAACAAGATTATAATCTAAGAATGACAGAATAAAATTAAAGTCCTTTCAAGCAAAGATTGTTTTTTGACCCTAGTACTTTGGAAAATTACTAACACTTAATAAAGGCTTATTCAATTAAATTGGGATGCTTAAGTAGATTAGAAAGGGATAGGAATGATTAAGAAGGACAAAATAAATGAAAACTTCTTGGAAAAGATTACTATCAAAGTGTATTACATAAGCTAAGAAAAAGGGGGTACATTTTGAGCTATAATATTGAAATGAAAGATCAAAGGAAAAACAAAAAAGAGGAGGATCAATCAATGAAAAAAGGATAATGCATGTTATTTTAGGAATTCTAAGTTCACCTATATAAATGAGATCTTGACTCCCACTCAAATAGGAATTAGATAAAAATCTATTTTCTCAAAGAAATGCAATTGTTACAGGGGATTGCCATGGTAAGGAAGTCAAAAGAATACCTTTGGAGCACTTGCTGAATAAAACATTTTCTGATTTCTCCAATTGTTAGTGCCGTCCCTCCCTAATTATCTTGCATTTAACCATCTTGTATTTATTCTTCTTTATATTAATTCTGGATTTACTTATACATGCCCTTGTTTTCTTTCCTATAAAATAAACTTCTTGAGGGTAGGATTTGTTTCAGTTTTTCTACAGATATCCAGCACCTTGCATAGTGCATAATAGTAAATATTCAGTACATACTTGTTGATTCACAGTTATCTTCAAGTATTTGAAAGATTATTATAGGAAAAGGGATTATTAGATTTTTTTTTCTGCTTGATCCCAGAGGGCAAAACAAGGAGCATTAAGTAGGAGTTGCAAAAGCAAATTTTAACTCACTATATGTCAAAAACTGGTTAACAATTTGAACCATTCAAAAGTAGAATAGATTATTTTCTATCCCTGGGTTTCTATCCCTGGAAATCTATAAGTGAAGGTTAAACAGCCAATTACAAGAGATGTAGGGAAGGATATATTCCCCAAGATAGGTTAGACTAAATATCCTCCAAAGTGACTTCCAGCACAGAAATTCTTTGGATCTGGAATTAGTTGATCTCTGGTAGAGGATACAGGTCCCTTTCTACGTGCTCTATGGGATAAAGTGACCACAAAAGCTTCTGAGTCCCAATCTCAGTTCTACTTGCCCTAAAATATATATATCTCTGGGCCTCAATTTTCTTTAAAATCTGAGGATTGAACAACATGATTTCTAAGGGCCCTTCTACTTTGAAAATTTTGATCCTATAAGTAGGATGGTGAGGGAATACAAGTATGTACTGAATATTTACTATTATGCACTATGCAAAGTGCTGGATATCTGTAGAAAAACTGAAACAAATACTGTTCTTTAGCAGACTAAGTCTGGTCCATGTTAAGGTAAAAAAAGCCTTCTACAATGTCTAGCACATGTGGACTTTATTGCTGAGTATCTGCAATCCTGCCCTGAACGACAAGTTTTTTCTGAATGGGAACCATGTGCATTATGCTGTTTGAAAAGGACTGATCACTGAGGGCAAGAGAAAGTGTACGTTACCTTCTCATGCTTTCATTTCAAACCAAGCCAGATGTGGTCAAGGATGTTGGTAGGAATTTGAATGAAGAACAGTGACAAATAGATAGAGGGTTCCCTCATCTTGTTGAATGTTAGAAGTAGCCAACAATTAGAAAATGCCTTGGAAGTTTGCGAAGTGCTTAATGCTCGTCATCTCATTTGATCCTTACAACAGTCCTAAGAGGGAGATGATATAATTATCCTATTTTAGATATGATGAAACTGAGAGTAGGTGACTTATCCAAAGTCATAGAGTTAGTAAATGTCTGAGGCAGGGTTTGAACCCAGGTCTTTTTCATTACAAACTCATCCATCTGTTTATAACACCATCTGATTGTCTTGAAGAACTATTTCAACCCATCACCTATAGACCTGCTGGGGAAGATCAACCTCCTCTCGCTGGTCTTCTAAATGTTTTCTGTCCCTCTAGTCTCTCCCCTTCTTGTCCATTTTGAACACATAGGTAAAGTGGCCTAAAATCTGACTGATTTTCCAAAAATATCACTTTTATAATATTGCTATATTCTTTTTTTAAATAAGGCCTTTTATTTCCAAAATACATGCAAAGATAGTTTTCAACATTCACCCGCGCAAAACCTTGTGTTCCAAAGTTTTTTTTCTCCCTCCCTTCTACCTACTTTTCCTTCTAGATAGCAAGTAACCTGATATATATATTAAATATGTGCAATTCTTCAACATTTATCATGTTGCACAAGGAAAATCAGTTCAAAAAGGGAAAAAACATGAGAAAGAAAAAAAAGCAAGCAAAGAACAACAAAAAAAAAGGTGAAAGTACTATGTTGTGATCCACACTCAATCTCCACAGTCCTCTTTGGATGCAGAAGGCTCTCTCCATCACAAGTCTGTTGGAATTGGCCTGAATCGCCTCACTGTTGAATAGAGCCATGTCCATCAGAACTGATCAGCACATAATCTTTTGTTTATTGTGTGCAGTGTTCTCCTGCTTCTGCTCACTTCACTCAGCATCAGTTCATTTAAGTCTTTTGAGGCTTTTCTCAAATCATCTTGCTGATTGTTTCTTATAGAATAATAATATTCTATAACATTTATATACCATAATTTATTCAACCATCCTCTCAGCTTCTATTTCTTTGCCATTACAAAAAAGGGCTGCTACAAATGTTTTTGCACATATGAATCCTTTTGCCTTTTTTCCCTTAATGTCAGTTTTTTTCCTTAATTAATTTTTAGTGCACAATGCTTTATGAATCATGTTAGGAGAGAAAAATCAGAACAGAAGGGGAAAACCATAGGAGAAGAAAAAAAAACCAGAAAAAAGGAAGTGACCATAGAGTGTGTTGATTTATATTCAGTCTCTTTAGTTCTTTTTCTGGTTGCAGATGACTTTTTCTGTCCAAAGTCTATTGGGTTTGTTTCAGATCCCTGAACCACTGAGAAGAATCAAGTATTTCATATTTGATCACTGCACATTCTTGCTGTTATTATGTGCAATGCATTCCTGGTTCTGCTTGTTTCGCTCAGCATCAGTTCATGTAAATCTTTCCAAGCCTTTCTATAATCAGCTTGTTCATCATTTTTTTGTGGACATTACCCTCACAACTTATTCAGTCATTCCCCAACTGATGGACATCTACTCATTTTCCAATTTTTTGATACCACAAAAAGGACTGCTACAAACATTTTTGCACATGTGAGTCCTTTCCCTTCTTTTATGATGTCTTTGGGATACAGACTAGATCAAAGGGTCTACACATTTTGATAGCCCTTTGGGCAGAGTTCCAAATTGCTCTCCAGAATGGGTGGATCAGTTCACAACTCCACCAACTGTTGCTATGTTCTAGAGCAGGGGTCCTCAAACTTTTTAAATAGGGAGCCAGTTCACTGTCCCTCAGACTGTTGGAGGGCCGGACCATAGTAAAAACAAAAACTTTGTTTTGTGGGCCTTTAAATAAAGAAACTTCATAGCCCTGGGTGAGGGGGATAATCGTCCTCAGCTGCTGCATCTGGCCCAGCGGGTCATAGTTTGAGGATCCCTGTTTTAGAGGCTGCTAGTGGTACCATAGTGCACAGAGTGTTGGACCTACAGTAAGGAGGACCAGAATTCAAATGTGACCTCAGACACTTACTAGCTGTGTTACCCTGGGTCCATCCACAAAACTACTTAGATGCCTCAGTTTCTTCCTCTGTAAAATGGTGATAATAGCATCTTTTTCCAATAGTTATCATAAGGATCAAAAAGAGACAAGATTTCAGAGGCAGCTGGTATCCCAGTGGATAGAGCTTTGGGTCTACAATCTACGGAGCTAAAATCTACCCCAGATACTTGCTAGCTGTATGACCCTTTGTAAGCCACTTAACCCTTCTGCCTCTGTTTTCTTAATTGTAAAATAGGAATAATTATAATAATAGCATCGACCTTGCATGATTGTAGTGAAGCTCAAGTGAGATAATACTTGTAAAACCACTTAGCACAGTGGCTGGCAGATAGCAAGAGCCATTGCTCAGTCTGTGTCTAGGTGTGACCCCATTTGGGGGTTCCTTGGCAGAGATGCAGCAGTGGGTTTAGCATTTCCTTCTCCAACTCATTTTACAGATGAGGAAATTGAGGCAAACAGGGTAAAGTAACCCAGCTAGTGATTTGAACTGGCTAAGATGAATGCCCTTTGACTGCATCCCTTGGCACTTTGTCCATTGTGCTGCCTAGCTGCCCAAGAACTAAAAAAATGATTTTTTGCTTCCTTTCCCCTCTTCAGTAGCTTTTTGGGGCTTGTAACTGAAGCTTCTCCCTGGGATTCTCCAGAGTCGGGACCTCATCCTACTAAGATAAAGGTCTTCATATTATGTCAGAGCCTGCAGACTCCCAGCTCTGGGAGAACCAATTCCAAGTTCATTTTCTGGCATTCAAGGCTCTCCACAATTGGGATAATACTCGCCATTCTCATTTTATTCTCCAATATTTGCTTACTTGTGTGAATGATGGCCCTGTTCCCTTTCATGGCCTCCCCTCATTATTCCATGGGTTCTCCTACCACCATTTTTTCACTATAGATCTGCTGTACTCTATTCCTTTCTCCACTCTTATAGATTAGTCTTGTCTGATCTCTCTTTGACCATCCAGGCCAATGATGATCTCAGTCTAGCGCCTCTACCAGAAATTATAACGTGATAGAAATTTGATATTAGGAGATTTGAGTTCAAATCTTTCATCTGGAATTGTAGGCAAGTCACTTAATTGCTCTGTACCCCTGTTTCCCCATATGTAAAATGGGAATAATAGTACCCATGTCACAAGTCATGAAGACCAAATGAGATTTGTAAGCCTTAATATACTTTATAGAAACTAGTGTTATCTAAGATACTCTTATCACTTACTTTCTTTCATCATTTTTTTTTTATCCCTTATGTTTATTAATATCTTGTCTCCAGAACTGGACATTAAGCTTCTTAAGGCTATGAACTTGTCTGAGTCAGTCAGGGCCAGGATCTGGTTTCCAGCTAGGCAAGGTCAGGGCCTGGTCCTCCTGTAATAATTGGGATCAGCTACTCCTCTGATGGCTAATCCAAGATTTCCTCCGAGTGAGACTGGGTGAGGGACCACAAGATGTCAGTGTATGCTCAGGTAAGCCACGGGAGTTGGCTACTGGCAAGCTACCTCCTCCCCTGCATCCAGGCAGCTCACTGGCTCTGGCACAGCATGGAGACCCTTGTCTCAGCACTGAGAATTTCCTAGGACTAGGGTCCGTGTTCAGGAGAAATCTAGAGGGACAGCTTCAGTAGGGAGAGCTCTTTGGGGAGCCTAGAATCAAGCACCAGGAATCAGAGTGAGCTGGTAATTAATCTCTTATCTTGTTCAACAATGACACTTGATTTAGCTGTTTCCCTCCGATTTTGCTAGGAAATAGGATTTTTTATTTTATTTTATTTTTTAGCATTCTAGCTATAGCTTTATAGGATGAGTTGCATTCTGGAAGAATCTGAGATCCAAAGACCTGGGCTAACATGTACTCTGGTTCAAGTTTCCTGCTTAGGAGGAGAATGCGAGACTGGGAAAATGGAAGAGTAGGGGAAGGAGTCCCATCTCCCTCCCCACCTCTGCTTTCTCACCCCCCAAACTAGGAAGCAGGAGGGTGCAGAGCCATACCAAGGAAAACTTCTGGGCTAAGTATTGATCTATCAATCAATCAAGTAACAAACATTTATTAAGCTTACCTGCTCTGTGCTAAGTGATGGGATACAAGAGGAGAGGAAGAAAGATGAAGTGAATCTTTTGGAAGATAAGAAACTCAGGTTATAGATTTTATTCTTTGGAGATGGAGTCGCAGTGTGGGAAGAACATACAGCAGCCAAACAAGGTGTTCTTGTTTTGAGTGTTAGTGAAGAGGAATTAGGGTCCAAGATATAAAGCAAGGAGAAAGGAAGGGTGGGAGAAGCAGATGCTTGGGGGAAAGTGTGGGGCTGGACCACAAAAGCTGAGAAGATGAGCTAAAAGAGGCACTGGGATCTTAGATAACAATTGGGATTGCCCTCAGGGGGTCCAGGCTTTATGGTACAGAGGAATATAGAAGTAAGAAGGCATGGGTTCAAACCTTCCCTCTTCTATTTAGTACCTTTATAATGTTGGACAAGTAATTGAATCTCAGTTCCTTAGCTATATAATGAGAGAATTAAATTAAATGGCTTCTAGGGTGCCTTCTAGCCCTAAATCTATGATCCTATACAGGGGGCCCAGTCTATAGGGAGGTGGATGTTTTAGATTTTCTGAAGTTTCATTTTTTGGAGAACCAAGATGTCTCTGAAATCTGTCTGGGAATGGATGCCATGTTTCATTCTTGGAACAGAAGCAGACATTGGAGGTAGGTGCAATGCCCCGGGTTTCTATTGTCTTGTTTGCTCCCCTAGGACTGGAGAAAGAATGAGGGTTCCTGAAAAAAGGGCATTTTCTTGGGATCCTAGTATTGGTAAAGCCAGAAATGCCTCCTTGGACATTTAGAAGCACTAGTTTGTTCTCAAGTATGGTTGTTCTCTGCGCCTCAGATATGCCGCTCCTTCCTTTCCTAAAATAATTAGACAAAGATGGCAATAGGGACTCTTGGTATTCTCCCACTACTCCATGGTCATGGGAGATAGGATCACTCACCTAGAGCTAGAAAGCTAATTTGAAGAGGCAGCTAGGTGGTGCAGTAGATAGAGCATCAGCCCTGTAGTCAGGAGAACCTCAGTTCAAATCTGGTCTCAGACACTTAATACTTTCTAGCTGTGTGACCCTGGGCAAATCACTTAACACCAATTACCTCAGGGGGAAAAAAGTTAATTAGAAGCTGTTTATTCCATTTTTCTCTTTGCATGTAAGAAAACTAAGGCCCAAAGAATTAAGGGATTTGGTCAAGATCATACAGATACTGAGCAGCAAATTACTTATCTGGAAGTAGCCAAATGGGTAAATCTCATTTCATTCTCAAATACTCAACATTCTGTAAATTATACATCTGTAAATTATAGATCCAGAGGCCAGATTCTTAACTTTTTTCATCATTTCCTGGATTCCTTTGTCAATCTCATGAGGTCTATGGACTTATTTTATTTTTTTATTTTTATTTGTTTTTTGCTTAAATTGAGGTTAAGTGACTTGCCCAGGCTCACACAGCTAGGTAAGTGTTAAGTGTCTGAAATCACATTTGAACTCAGATCCTCCTGACTTCAGGGCTGGTGCTGTATCCACTGCACCACCTAGATGCCCTTAAATGTTTCTAAATATTTGGAGTAAATGCTAAATATTAGAGGTTATTGGAAAGAAAGAACTTTTTTTTTCCCCATTCAAGTTTACAGACCTACTGAAATCTGCCCATTAATATTATGGGTTTCTGGTTAAATATCCTTGATTTAAGGCTATATTTATTCTAATCTTCTAATTTTATATATGAAGAAAACAAACTAAGGGAGTTTGAGTGGTTTACCCATATAGATATCTAAAACATATCACAGAGCAGAATTTTAACTTGAATCATCTGATTCCAGAGTCAGTGCTCATTCACCATTCCCTTTTATTAAGTGCTATTTTGTGCTAGTCACCATATTAGTCACTAGTTACTGAGACAGACAGGATTAAGTAACTTGCCCAGAGTCAAATAGCTAGTGTCTAAGGCCAAATTTGAACTTAGGTCCTCCTGACTTTAGATTAGACACTAGAGATAATAGTGATGAGGTCAGAAATGAAACAGTCCTTGACCTCAAAGGAGCCTACATTCTATTGTACACAGCATTTTGTTTTCCCAATAGCCTTAGATGACTTGGTTCTTGAATCCATGGAAGAAGTAACTCCTCACCTCCTTTATGACTTCACCTCATTATTTTCTCTCTTCTGTCTTCAATTTCATTCTCTTTTGACTCCTTGCCTCCTACCTACAAGACTTCTCCTTTTTTTCTCCTTTTCTTTAGAGTCTAAAGAAAAGAAGAAAAAGAAAAGTAAAGAATAAAAGAGTCTTCTAAAGAAAAGAAGAAAAAGAATAAAAGAAAAAGAAAAGAAAAGAGTCTTCTAAAGAAAAGAAGAAAAGAGTCTTTGAGGACATCCAAGACCAGGAGGCAAGATAAGTAAGTAAACAGTCGGAAAAGGAGTTTGAAATGAGAAGAAATAGAAGTATAGACAGGAGAACTATACATGAATAATACCAAAGGAGCCAAAGGAAGAGAGTGTCGAGGAGTGGCGTTGGGTGTTCATTGATAATGTCAAAAGCTTCTTTAAAAGTCAGGGATCATGAACATAGGGAATAGAGTCATGGAATTTAGCAATGAAGAGATAATTGGTGATTTCTGAAAGAACAATCTCAGTAGAGTGGTAGGGTTAAGTGTCAGACTTCAAAGGACTGAGAAGGGATTAGGTGATGAGGAAGGAGCAGCAGGTATTGACTTCTTTCCCTTAGGTATTTATCAGTGAAAGGAAGGAGATGAACAAGACAATCCTTGAGGGGTTAGGAAGCTAAGAGGAAAGTTTTAAGGATGGAGAAGTCTTGTAGGCAGCAGGCAAGGAGTCAAAAGAGAATGAAATTGAAGACAGAAGAGAGAAAATAATCAATGAGGTGAAGTCATAAAGGAGGTGGGAAGGAACAAGCTGAAGGGGACAAGTAAAGGGATCATTCTTGGAAGGATGATTTTTTTCTAGAGACTGAAGTAGAGAAAAGTATATGTAAAAATAATTAATTTGTAGTTATATCTAAATTTTATTCATTTCTTAAACATTCATATTTAAGGTTTTTGATAGTTCCTTCACAACACAAGAAAAAAGTGTTGCAGAAGTTCTCAACAGATACTTTGGGGATCCATAAATAGATTTCAGTATAATTGCAAACTTTAAATCTATAATGTTTTGATGACTATATTTCAATGTAATTGTTCTCTATTCTAATCTTATGTATTTTATTTTACATATTTTAAAACATTTCTTTCAGAGAGATCCATAGATTTCACCAGAATGCCAGAGGAGTGGATCTATGGCACAGAAAATGGTTAAGAACCACTAGTGTAGAAGATCTTTGAGGTAAGAAATGAGGATAATGAAGAAACTTACCACGCATAACTTCAACTTTCTCCCCGGAGGAGGAGGTGGGCAATTTGGAGAGAGAGACAGAGAGGGAGAGGAAGAGAGAGAGAAGGAGAAGGAGAGGGATAGGGAGAGGGCGAGGGAGAGGGAGAGAGAGAGAGAGAGAGAGAGAGAGAGAGAGAGAGAGAGAGAGAGAGAGAGAGACAAAGAGAGAGACAGAGAGAGACAGAGACAGAGAGAGAGAGAGCCAGCCAGGCAGAGAGAGAGAGAGAGAGAGAGGAGAGGGAGGGAGGAAGAGAGAGACAGAGAAATTGAATGTTTTGAAGCATTAACTATGGGGAACATGATGGATAATCCATCAGGGAAGAGTAAGCGTAATGAGCAAGAGTATTGATCCAATTGGGATTAAGATAATATGGTTTTATAATGGACTCTGTGTGACTTCTGCTCGCATTCTGCTGCTTGGGTTGGGAGCAGAGAAGGTAGATGGTGGGAGTAATTCAGGGTTAGATATTGTGAGGATATGAATGACAGCTATCTCATGTAGTAAATGTAGTTTTGGAACCTAACCCTCCTCCCGCATGCAGACCTTTGGAAGGCTTTTTGGTTTTGATACATTTCTTAGATCTTGGGCGCTCTTGAGCTATGATAGATAGACATTTGGCATTTTTATAGCTCTCTGGACATTATTTACCATATGCGGGGGAAAGCTCTTGTACCTCCTGCAGATCTCCTCTGCTGGGAGGAAATGTCACCGAGTGAATTGTCAACACCTGCAGAGAAGTTCAAAAGCAGTGAGATGCTTCTTTGAACTAGCCAAGCAGAAGCGGTCCTACCTGCATCACTGTAGCAGCATTTTTTTCCCTCTGAGGCCTTCATCTCCATAAAAGTCACACTCAAACTTAGCATGAAATGGGCTTTTGCAAGAAGAATCTCTTTCTCTTCCTTGGCAGCCAGTACTTAACAGAAAAGCACAGTTGGCTGATCTTTCACTTCCAAAGACTCCAGACACTCTCCTTCTACCTCATTCTTTCTATTTTGGTAAGTCCCAGTCATAGGTCACTTATTTTCAAGGTAGACATTACCTGGGAAGCTTCCTTTCTGCTATCTGGCATTTCAGACTTTATTTGATTATTGTTTGTTGGCCCTCTTTATTATGAAATTTCTCAATGAGATTAAAGGTGAGAGAGATTGTGTGTCCTTGAGCCCTAGGGAACCAATCACATTCATAACTAATGGTCCAGAACCATTTTCAGGATAAGCAAAGTGAAAGATCAGGTGAGCTGCATAGGTGTCGGTTCAAACCCCAAGATCCCCAAGTATACACATGGCAGGGGCAGAGGTGTATCCCTGACCTATGAAGTGGCTGCAGAGGCTGAGATCTGTTATATGCTCCATAGCTGTCACCACAGCAGGGACTTGGCCATTCATTCTGAGTTCCTGATTACCATCTTTTTAGATTTTAATTTTCCAGGAATCAGCTTCACCAAGGAAATGAAATCTAAGAAGAGGTAATTGCTCCATCCATGATAGGAGACTAACTAGGATCTCAGAGATGTCCAGCTCCGAGGGTTGTATTTTAGCAAGTATATTGACAGGTTAGAGTATGTGCAAAGGAGGGAGGCTAGTATGGTGATGGAGCTCTTGTTATAGGGGGCTTGACGTTGCTCCAGTCTCAGGTGTGGATGTTAGCAGGAGCACTAGTAGCAATAATGGCATCTGCACACAAAAGCAGACTATGGTCTGTAGAACTGATCAGCCAGGATAGAATTCACATGTAGGGAGAGTGTACAAGCCCATTTGGGTTAAGTTAGTGGGAACTGGCAATTGGTAGGGATCAGCCCTTGAGAAGGAAATTTAACATCTACAATCCCTCTGCAAAGAGAAGTCCACCAGACTTTGTCACCTGCCCCAACACTGTGCCTTCAGGCCCACTGAGCTCTATCATCTGCAGATCTTTTTGGCTTCCAGGTATTACCATCTGGCCTAACAAGTGCACCCCTTTAAAGACACTTTATCCTTGGCATCAACTACCCTACTGCTGAATTCTGAGAACTACTAGATCTTTCCATTTGCTCTACATCTGAATCATCCCATAGGATTTATCTCCCACAATTAGAGCACGAATTTCTTGAGAGCAGAGGCCATTAAACTTGTCTATTTGTATTTTAAGTGCTTAGTAGTGTTGAGTAAGTACCTAATAAAAAATAAAATAAAATTTAAGTTAAGAAAATACAAGTATTTTCTTTTTAACTTTTTTTTTTCAATCAGGAAATATTTATTTTTTAGTTCTCTTTCTCCAAACTGAAAAAGGAAAAAAAAAACCACTTATGGCAAACATATATTTAAAGCAAAGGAAATTTCTTCATTGGCCATCTTCAAAAATGTATCTCATTCTGCATCTTGAGTCCATCTCATTTCTGTCATTATATAGGTAGCATTCTTGTTCAGTCATTTTTTTAGTCCTATATTACTCTTTCTGATTCCTTTTGAGGTTTTATTGAGCAAAGATAATGGAGTGCTTTGGCATTTCCTTCTCCATCTAAGGTTGGATTTGAACTCAAGACAAGATGTCTTTCAGATTCCAGGCCCCGTGTTGTACATAGGGCCTAACTATACAGATAGTTTTCACTTTTTCATTATTTTATTCATTTGTTAATTTATTTTAATTCCATTTCTCCTACTGCCTCAGAAAGATAAAACTAACTCAAATCCCAGAGGATGTTCTTTCAAGGCAACATAGATAGCTACAGGACATATTCCTGGGCATCTCATCAAGATGACCAAGTTTTCAGAGAACAACAGAAACCCACAAATGAGTTTTGGGATTTAAGATCCCCTAATATCACTCTAAATGATGTCAACAAACTGGACTTCTACCCATTTTTACTCCTGTGAAGGCTGAAATGGTACGTATTCTCTCCTGGAAGAACTGAAGTTGGCCACCCTCAAAATCACCAATGGCTTGAATATAATTGCAGTATTTTTCTCTAAAGGGATTCTTGGTCAGGTTTCAATATCCCCTGTTCCTGCACTCTGTCTTGCCTCCCCCTTCTCCTGCCCTATACTAGAGTATGATTGCCCAGGGGATATAAGCTGATGCAGACATTAACCAGAAATCCCTGGCAATAATTGTTCTGATAGTTGTCTGAGGGATTCTGGGGCCTCTAAACTAAAACAATCCAAGCTCATCTGTTAAGAGTAGCACTCTTTGACTTTCCTATGTAGATTTAAAATTGGTCTCTGATTATATTCATATCTTCTGGAAGATATCCTCCCTGTAAAACCAGAGGAATCCAATATCCTAGAAGTTTAGGAACTCTAGTTCTTTTATGTTGCCCTATAAGGGTTGAATAGTGGCTCTGGTTACAGTTATCTGGAAGCCAGGATATGGTTTGATTTTTAAAATTGTGTTGATGTTAATTGTTTTTGTTTGTATAGAACCATTCCTCACTATTGAGCTATCCTTACTTTGTCTACCTCCACTGGATACTGGTAATAGTGTCAGGTGAGTCTAGAAACAGTGAGAAATAGAATAATGGACTCTTAGGTTCAAAGGGCCCTTTGAGATTCCAGATGTCAACCTTTTCATTATGCAGATAGTAGACTGAGACCCACAGAGAGAAATGACTTGGCTAGTTAATTGGTAGAATTCAGATAATAACCCAAATTGAGTATTTCTCACTACATTATATCATCTCTCCTAAAACAGATCAAGAGATGAATCAAATCCATAAGATTAGTCTGATTATTTTCCTGATTTTAGCAATTTCTAACTTATCTAGTACAGGGTGTCTCCAAAGTCTTAGCTCTGTTTTAACTAATTTGGGATATCCATTAGTTACTAAGACTTTTGGGACATCCATTAGTTAATAAGACTTTTGGGACATCCATTAGGTCAAGCATTAGTTACTTAATGCCTATAGTTGGGTAGTGTAGATAATAGACAGTGATAATTTTGGTAAGTTTTAGTGTCAACTTTGCAGCTTCTTAGTTGGCTGATACTTCCTGTACTTCAGTTTCCTTCTTTGTTGGACTGGGCAGCCTCTGAGGTTCCTTATAGATCCAAATCTTTGATCCTATCATTCTATGGATTCTTGATTGAAAGAACATTTGTCTTTCTCATTAAAGATCATTTGGATTGAAGTCACAGTTTTGCTTCTTACTGTCTGTGTGACTTAGTGTCTCTTGAATCTTGTATTCTCTTGAATTCCATCTTTGGCAAAATGAGAGAACTGAGGGACTCTGAGGTCCTCTGCAGTTCCAAGTTTGATCATTCACTCCTATGTACTCATTATTGAAAGAATGCTTGGCCTTGTCATTAGAATATCACCAGGAAAGAGAGCATAGTTATGTCACTTATTTAATGTGTGACTTGTGTTAAGCCCCTTAATCTTTGTGCCTCAGTTATGAATTGGAGATAATATTCTTATGCACTACACAGGGGGATCGTGAGGAGCAAACTAATTTATGTCAATGAACTTCACAAATGGTAAGACACTTTGTACAACGTGAGCTGCAAAAATGTGGATTGCCAGAGTCAATCCAATCCATTAAGTAGTGATCAACCTTCTAGTTAATGACCCTGATTCTATTGAGCTAGTCTAGGCCTCAGACAATACATATAGTTTCATAATCAAAGCTCTGCTGGCATGTCTTATTTTAAAAAAAAATTCTAATTTATAATAAATTGTTTTTTTCCTTCTTCACATTTTACCCCCCCACTTCTTGCCTTGAAAAAAAAAAAAGAAATCTTTATCAAAAATTTGCATGGAGCATGATAAATGTGGAAATATGCTTAGAAGAATTGCACATGTTTAATTTATATTGGATTACTTGCTGTGTAGGGGAAGGAGAAGCGAGAGGGAGGGACAAAAATCTGGAACACAAGGTTTTGTTAGTATTTTGAAAAATAAAAAGCTATTATAAAAAAACAAAAATAAACAAAAACAAAAATATGCATAGTTAAGGAAAACAAACTCCCATATTGGATATGTCTAAAAATATTTTTCTCATTCTGCATCTTGAGTCCCTCACCTGTCAGGAGGTGGTTAGCCTATTTTATCACCAATTCTCTCAAGTTATGGTTGGTCATTATAATGATCAGATTCCCTAAGTCTTTTGGAGTCATTCATTTTTACTTATCCTTGTTCTTGCCTGATGTAGACTTTAGGATTCCTGAATAATCTTCAAACCGTGATGAGAAATTGGAATAGGAATCCTGCAGAAGGAGGACCAAGTGGTATGGGCCAAGAATTAAACCTGGGTGGATTTTTGAGTGGAGGTACAAATAATGATTAATTTGTGAATAAATAAGCATTTATTAAGCACCTACTCTAACACCAGCCATTATGCTAGAAGGATACAGGTACAAAGACAAGGGAGACAAGTACACGTTACCATGCTGCTCCACTAATATGAGCAATAATAACATGTTGCTTTCCTGTCAGAGAATGGAACCCGAGTATCTCACGTGAAAAAGGATGACTCTTATACTACTGTACAAATCAGTAGTTTGTGTTGCCATTAAGATAAAAAAAAAACTCCTTCATTTGTTTTTAAAATTCTTCAGTCTTTCTCTAATTCATCTAGATCACATATGACATCCATGGATTGTTCAAAATGGCACGCTTCCTGATCCCTATAGACAGTGTGCCATTTTTTGTTTTTGTGCCTTCCTTTTAGGAAGGATGCTCTCCATACTTGGAACGTTCTCCCTCCTCCTCTATTTCTTGAAAGCCCTGGCTCCCCTCAAGGGTCACTTCAAATGTCACTTCCTATAAGAGATTTTCGGGATTTCCCCAGTGCATATGCTTTAAATCTGCTTATCTGGGTACACATTCTCTCCTTTTTCACCCCTCCCATCCCTCTCCTTGCAAAGGTCCTTTTGAGCAGGGGCTATTATTGTTTTATTCTCTGTACTTCCAGCACCTACTACGGTGCCTGGCACACAGTGACTCTTTAATAAATGCTCTGAATTGAATTTATCCTCTGTGGAAAATTTGTGGAAAGACTCAGAAATGGATCCCACAGGATGAGGAAGACATGAAAGGCATTGTAATTTATACCAGCTTAGTGTATGTCCATAGCAATGAGATATAGGTCCATTAGAATATCAAAGTATGATAGAAACATTGATGCAGGGACACCAGATATCTTGACAGCCCGTGATATTGGTCAGTCATTTAACTGGCTTGCTCCTATCTGAGAAAGGAAGGGGTTTTTTCTTAAATGTTCTTTAAGGTCACCTAGGCATTGTAGGGCAGCTAAGTGGTACAGTGAATTGAATCAGGATCCAAGATCAAGATTCGAATCTGGCCTCAGACACTTCCTAGCTGTGTGACCCTGAGCAAGTCACTTAGCCCTGTCTGCCTCAGTTTCTTCATCTGTAAAATGAGCTGAAGAAGGAAATGGCCAATCACTCCAATCTCTTTACCAAGAAAAATCCTAAATGGGGTCATGGACCTCATTACATGACAGTTACAATAAGAAGGTCCCTTAATAATTGCTAGCATTTATAGCACTTTAAAGCTTGCAAAGAGCAAGTATTGTCTCATTTTTTCCTCACAACAACCTTAGGAGATAGGTGCTATTCGCATTCTGATTTTGCAGATAGTGAAGTTAAGGCAGGCAGAAATTAAAGACTTGCCCAGGCTAGTGTAGCTAGTAAGCATCTGAGGCCAGATTTGAATTGAGGTCCATTGTGCCCCCAACATGTCTCCTTTCTAGGTCTATGATTTTATGATCCTTCCAGCCTTTTTTCTTCTTGCCTGCCCTCCACTCTCTTTCTCCCACTTTTTGTTTGATTTTTCTCTCAAACAACTAAAGAGCTTCCAAAGCTCAACATTTAGCTGAGTCCCTCCCTTTCTGAATTTTCATTTTGGTGGCTCATAGCATAGAAGGGGCTTCCAGAGACACTAATAGATTTAATAAACCTCCCTAACCATAGTGGGACCATCCCTGTGTGGCAGGCCCATCTCCCATGAAAATGAAATCTCGGGGCATGTAATTACATGCCATCTCTTGAGCACCGTTTCACAACCAAACCAATCTTTGTAGATGAATTTGACAGACATTAATACAAATAAAGAAGGCCCCTCCCAGAGTTAATTCTATCTCTTAGTTCTCATTTCTTTGGAAAGTAAGCAAACTGGGGATGCTTTTGTTTGTCTGTCTAGTGAAGCAGACATCATGGTCCCTAGTCAGAATCAAGCTGTCTTTGAATTTTGTCTAGTTTCATTCATGCATCAGATAATTCTCTTTGAGGCTCTCATTCTGCTATTTCAGTGAATCTAGGGCCTCCTGGCTATGAACATTTCATCTGCTGTACGGAGAACAACCTTCTCACTCTGTTATTCTTGTTCATGCCTTTGCATAATCCCATATGATGTGTTCTTCTGACCCTTCACATTTTAGGGGTAACACTGCAGCATGTTGGTTGTTAATTCTGATATCCCTTTGCCTTACTCTTTGATCAGCTCTCATCTTTTCTGGTCTAACACATGTTTGATAAAGTCTTTTATTGAAGAATTCAGAAAATATCTATAGATTATCAATATTTACTCATAGTGCTGAGATCTTGGGCTTGGAAAGTTTCCATCTCTTTCAGAGAGTACAGGAGTTTAGTAAATTATTTATGAGGTTTTTATATTTCTTTGGCATAAATTACAACCTTGGCCTCTTCAGCAAGGAGACTGGGAAAAGTGATAGGTCTTTGAGGATAGGGCATAGACCCAAAGCAGGTAAGTGTGAGTAGGTACTGTGATCCATATGGGGACAACTGATCATTGGTATATATGGTATATATTGGTATATATATTGGCCAGTAATCCCCTGCTCCTGTATAGAAAATCACTTACGTCCCTCCAAAATCACCAGTCTCTAGATTTTATCTGGGATCAGTGAAAAGAATAAACTCCTACTCAACTGCAACTTTATTATGCTGTTCCTTCCAATTTTTTAGAGTCAAGAGAGAAAAGGTATGAAGTCTTAATATTTGACAAATAACTTCACCACGAGAGTTGAAATGACTGTAGAAGTCATCTCATCTTGCCATTATCCAAACAGGAATTAACTATACAACATCCCCTCTCCCTACTTCCCAAAGGCTATTGGAGAAATAGATAAATATCATTTTCAGAATTTTTTCTTTCCCTCTAAGTATTTTGTTCTGCCTCCTTGGAACTTTCCTTGTGTTATTTCTATCCTATGTGGTCAAGTGGGACAAATCTGATAACTCTTGCACCTTTCAAATTGTAAGTCATGTAGAAAGTTGGCAAGAGCCCTTAATGCTCAGACAGCTGCTATTCACCTCCTGTCTTTACTTTTTGTGCTCAACATCCTTGAGTGACAAAATCTCTAGTACTCTCACTGTCCTAAGTGGCTTCTTCCATTCATCTCCAACCTCTTTTCTAAAACACGATGGCCCTAGAGACTGGGCATCCTGATGTGTCTGACTAAAGTGGAATCTTACTAGATGGAGCCCACAATTCTAGCTTGTCGCAATCTTTTTGGATCCTGATTCTTTTGCCCAACACTTTAGCAGTATTTCCACTTGAATATTTGATAAGGTGACATCTATGTCTTTACCCAAGCAAGTCTTAGAAATACTGATGGATAGAGCCAGGCACATATACTCAAGGTGCTTTCTCCTAGGCCCTCCCTCCGAATTAACATCAATTCATTCATGACAAATGAAATAATGTGGTAAAGTGGAAAGAGCAGTGGCTCTAGAGACCAAGACTTTGAGTTATAATTCCATTTTGGTGTTTATCACCTTTGTGACGTTGGACAAGATCCTTAACCTTCCTGGGCCTTGTTTCCTAATCAGTAAAATGATAAGGTTGGACTAGTTGACCTTTGAGGTCTCTTTCTGCAGTGGTTCTATAGTCCCGGGAATTCTTTGGTTCTGTTCCTTTCTCTAGTTCAAAGTCTACCTATTTGTATTGTGGTGTGGTTGGGGAAGTGTGCTTGACCCACATATCCCCTTATTTACAAGACTAGTAGGAAGCATTTTTATAATGATGTTTGTGATTCTTTAGTCAGCTGAGAAATGGTGGATGTTAATATTCTAATGGGCCCGGTTGGCTTGACAATCTACAGATATTCTCTATCTTCCTTCTTGCATCTTCTTCTCCCTATTTTTTTTCTCCCCTTTCTCAATACTTCTCCCCCAGCAGAAGAAACATGTCGAGCAGATTAATGATAATGACAAAATATGTTTGGCTTCTTAGAGGTCTACGGGGTCCTATCAGTTCACCTTTCCCCCACAATCCATCAATTTGTTTTCCATTTGTTCAGTCCTTATTATGTGGCCGGAGGTCAAAGAAGGGAAAAAAAGCTGAAATTTAAAAAAATTGGGTCTCTGGACACCAAGGGCCCTTAAATACCACTGCCAACTTCCATGCAAAATGTGGGGCTTAGAGATCAGAATCAAGTTCTAAAGAATGTTTTTTAGTCAAGAATATAGAGCTCAAAAAACTTGTAGTTTATTTTAAGATAAGGGTTTAATTAAAAGCAGACATTTTTGCAAAATATACGTTTTTAATTAAAGTTTACTCGTTAATTTAAAAAATTAAGTTTAGTTAAGTTTTAGTTTCTTTAATTTGATGAATGAAAATAGCATCCTTTTTGATTGAGTATTCAATGTTTTCATCCTTAAAACACATAAAAAAATAAAATTTCCTGGATGAATCTTAAGAAAAGGAAGCATGCTGTAACTGAGATACAGATCCAAATACATCAAATACAGCAAGACTGGTCCAAGGTCCAAGGAAGAAGATGTCAGTGTGGTAGTGATCCAAGAATGAGCCCGCTGCTGTTCTGTGATCCACATAAAGGCCACTTCCCTGAACAGGGGATGACCACACTTAGATTCTACTCTAAGTTTTGCTACTCATTTCCCATATGAACTTGCAAATGATTTTTCCTGATCTGGTCTATCATTTCAAAACACGGAAAAGATCCCAAATCCTCACACTCAGTAGACATAGATCTTGAGGTTTGTTGACAGTACACCAACTGATGCAGTAGATGAAGGCGTTGAGAGTCTGTGTCACTCCAACCTCAATATTGAATCTGATTCTGAGAGATGAAGAGGCAAACTTGCCAGGCAATCTGCCCTGCCCAGAGCTTTAATGGGACCATAAATTTAGAGCTAGAAGGGATTTTAGCAGTGATTTTTCCCTCTTTTCTTCAGTGGATGGCCATTTCACTTTTTGCTCATTTCCCCCCTTTCCTTCCCCAATTTCTGCCTTTCAGCTATTTCAATGCTAATGAAATTAAATGACACCTCTTCAAATGCAGAGTCCCTGTAGGTGTGTTTTGGGATGAATCAGTCATTTAAAACTTCTAAGAACAATTTATGTCATTTCCATTTAAAAAAGAAATTAAAAAAATCCAAACCCTCCCCAAATAAGCCATAATTAATTTGATCAATTTCAGATCCACTTTTTTTTTTTAAACATCTGTTGACTAGAATATTTTTTGCATAACAAAGAAATCTGCTACTTTCTTTCCCTTTCCCTAGTTTTTTTTTTTTTTTTTTTTTTTTTTTGCCTAGTGCTGGGAATCCTTGTGGGGGTATGGGAGATCTTCCCTGCCTTCCAGCCTAATTAGGTGTCTAATCAGTGAATGGATATGTGTGTGGGGTGGAGGTGGAAGAGGGGCTGAATGGCTGGAGAATATGGGGGAGGAGTGGTGCTGCTTAAAGTTTGGTTGGTTCCTTCTGGGCTAGGACCTGCTTATTTATTTATTTTTAAGAAACTAATTTTCTTGTTATGTTTTTTGTTTAGGGAGCCTCTGTTTTCTGCGGGAAAACTTGGCAGACGTTTTATTTAGGAAAAAAGCCACTGCCCAAGAATTTGGTTGTGCACACTTTAGAGTCTAGCCAAAAATCGGGATCTTTTCCTTTGAGTTTATCTCTATCTATGTTTACTTTGGGCATATCAAAGGAGTTTGGCTAAGAATACTTCACTATGAACTAAGACTTCCCATTCCAATCAGGGAGTGCCATCTTTGTGACATCATCTGTCTGGGATGTGCTCTTGATTCTTTGCAGATGGAATTCCTCCCCATCCTTCTATACCTCTCTGAAATTTCACTTTCCTTATGTCCCAAAAACCAAGGTGCTGTGATTTCCAGCCTCTGTGTCTTTGTTCACATGGTTCTCCCAATGTGCCCAATTTTCCTCTAACATTCAATAATATCTATTGCTGGAGAAATAGCTTGTTCTAGTAAGAGGCAATGTGGGATAGTGAAAAGTTCAATAGAGAAAAATCCCATTTTTGTTGTGATATTTACTTGCTGTGTAATCTTGAATGAATTGCTTAAACTCTCTGACACATTAGAAACTTGTTTAATTTTTTCCCCCTGAGGCAATTGGGGTTAAGTGACTTGCCCAGGGTCACACAGCCAGGAAGTGTTAAATGTCTGAGATCAGATTTGAACTCAGGTCTTCCTGACTTCAGGGCTGGTGCTCTATCCACTGTGCACCTAGCTGCCTCACTTGTTTAGTTCTTGATGATATTATAATTAACTGTTGATATTTAATAACCTTTTAATTATTTGGAACAGGACCATAATAATTCTCTCCTTCCCTACCCAAATCCAGAACAATAGGGCTTCAAAAGGGGAAAATATAAAGATATATTTAAATAGAGAAAAAAGTTTTATTAAGTATAAGATCTAGATCAAGGCTTCTTAAACTTTTTCCACTTGTGACCCCTTTTTGCCAGAGAAATTTTTATGTGACCCTGGGTATATAATTATGTAAAATAGGTATCCAAATCAAACATTTACTGATAATAAATCATAATGATGTACCCCCCACATTCAATTATGATGTGAATCACAGTTTAAAAAGCTGGGATCTGGATAACAGAGTATCTGAAAAGATTTAGGAGCTCTAGTAAAGCACAAACTCAATATGAGACAATCATGAGATAGGGCAGTTAAAAAAAACTCTGATGTAATATAAGATCACATTGAGAGAGGTCCAGGAGTAGGGAGGTGGTAAGTCTCTTGGATTCTGCCCTGTTTAAATTACATGTGGATTATTGTGCTCAGTTTTGGGCATCACGTGTTAGGAAAGATGTTGATTGGTTGAAGATGCTGATGAAGGAGGTGGGTGTTGAAGGGCTTCAAGATTATGCCATGTGAGATTCTGTTAGAGGATGTAGGTCTGATATAAGTGAAGACTTTGTAGGAAACACGACTATCTTTAGGTGTTTAAAGTTGTTCTATTCAGTCATAGAGGACAGAATGGGAAGTAATGGTAGAAATTATAATGGAGAAAATTATAACTTGCTGTCAGGGGAAAATGACCTGTCCAATACTGGAATGAGCTGCCTCAGAAGAGAAAGAGTCCCTCTCTCACTCGAATGAGTTCTTTAAGCAGAATCCAGATGAACAGTGTCAGGGAGTAGCATCCATGGTCAGATATGGATTGGAATAGATGGTCTCTGAGGTCCTTCCTAATTTATATTTTGTGATTCTGTGACTCATGTAGTTGATAATTCAAAAAGGTTGTTTTGGTGGTTACAGGAAACAAAAATGTAATCCTATATAATAAATACATAATAATACAATATATAATTCTTACATTTTTCTTTTTAACTTTCTTCTATTTTGTTTTATTAGAAAGCATTTGTTTTCTCTCATGCATAATTATTACTGTAATGGAACAATTAAAAAAAACAAGAAAAATTATTTTATGACAAATAGACATTGGCAAATGAAACAAACTCTTTTGTTTGCTGTATCCTAAAATATATGGCTCATTTTGCATTTTAAGTCCATTTACCTCATCTGAAGAGATGGGTAGTATTCTTCATAATCAGTACTCTGGAATCATAGTTGATCATGGCATTGATGGGTGCTCTAAACTCAAAGTTTTTTCCTTTTTAATGTTGTTGTCACTGTATTATTTGTTCTAATTCTGCTCAATTCCCTCTGAAACTGTCTATTTCATCACTTCTCATGGAACAATAGTATTACATTACATTCATAAACCCTACTGGGTTTAGCCATTACCGGATAGAAATTCTGTTAGTTTTCAGTTCCTTCCTACAATGAAAGTAAATATAAATATTTTGTCTTCTAGAAATATTTTTATGCTATAGGTTCTTTTTCTCTTTCTGTGACTTCTTTGAGTGTATCTATTTGTGTTGGTGTTGATAGGTCAAATGATATGCAGAGTTTATCGATTTTTAGGACATCATTCTAAATTGCTTTCCAGAATGGCTAGAACAGTCCATAGTTCTATCAATAGTGCATTAATGGATATATTTTTTCATAGACTTTCCAATATCTTTCATTTTCCTTGTTTGTTGTCTTTGCCAATTTGATAGGTATAAGATGAATTTTCAGACTTTCATTATTTGCATTTTTCTAATTATCAATGATTTGGAACATTTTTGTCTTGTGGTTATTGATTGCTTGAATTTCTTCCTTTGAAAACTATCTGTTTATAGTTTGTGACCATTTATCTATTAGGAAATGGCTCTAATTCTTATAAAATTGAATCTTTTCCTTATAAATCTTGGATATTAAACCCTTATCAGAGAGATTTGTTGCAAAGACTCTCCCCCTCCAGTTACGTGTTTCTCTTCTTTTTTGCATAGGTTTTGTATAAAAATTTAATTTCCTTTTTTAGAATCAAAACTGTCTATTTTATCTTCTGTAATTCTCTCTATCCCTCATTTGGTCATGAATTCTTCTTTTCATAGATTAGAACAATTTATTTCTTCCTCTTCTAACCTGCTTATGATTGCCCTCTTATGTCCCATTCATGGATCTTTTTGGAGTTTATCTTGTTATGTGGTGCAAAATATGAGTCATTTCTGCTGGACTACTTTCTGGTTTTCTGAGCACTACCAGATAGTGAATCCTTATTCCTTATTAAACACTATATATCTGTGCTTACAATAATTACAATTAAAAACATAACATAAAAGCTTTAGAAAGCTACAAAAAATTATGTCGATGTGAAGAGGGAAAAGACACTTTCAGTGCATCAGGAAGGTTTAATGGAGGAATTTAATGTAATTTGGTCCTTGAAGGATAAGGAAATGACCCAAAGGAAGGTTAAATGGGTTGCCCAGAGACACATACATAGGATCACTCAGAAGAATAATTTGAATCTTGGTCCTTAAGATTCCAGAGTTAATATTTTTTCACTGTACCTCTCTTTTTCTCTTTCCTCTGTCTTCATCATAATATATTATAATTCACTCTTTTCTCTTTCCTTTGTGATCTTTAGAGTATATAGTATTGCTACCATCAACATGAACTGTGGCAATGTCTACCTTCTTGCATTTTATCTTTTAATTCATCCCTCACATACTGTTAAAATAATCTTACTTTACACAGGTCTATTCTTGTAATTCCTGTGTTCAAAACCCATCTATGACCCTCTATTGTACTCTTAAGGATAATTTCTACCTATTATCCAGTATGACTTGTCTATTCACCATCTTTTTTTTTTTATTTAGTATTTTTTCCTCTCTATGCTCGTACAGTTGCTGTACCTAGAATTACAGATAGAGAAATCATTGGTGAACTTGGAGAAAGTAGTTTCTGCAGAGGAATGGGTTTGGAAGATAAATTATGAGGAACTGAAGGAATTACAAGAAAGTGGAGTCATCATTTTTGGATACTTTTTTATTAAAGCTTTTTATTTTCAAAACATAAGCATGGATAATTTTTCAATATTGACTCTTGAAAAACGTTATGTTCCAATTTTTCCCCTTCCCCCTCCCTCTCCCCCCATTTCTTCCCCTAGATGGTAAGTAATCTAATATATGTTAAATATGTGTTAAATATTTTTGGATATTTTTAAAAGAAGTTTTGATGCGGGAAAGATTCCAATCTTTGATTCCCAACCCCCCCCTAGCTAATGTAAATTACCCTTTGACTCACAAATCCTGGTCCCTTTGAATTCCAATAGAAGATCCGGACCTGTCCCAGCCCCACCCGGATCTGAGCCAACTTTGGGGCTATACCCCAAAGCCCCTCGAGCTAAGTCTCCGACTTAAAAGGGCCACACTGGGAACCCCTCTTTGCAGAGATTCCAAACATGGTAGCCATGTGAGGACCCTCTGTCCACTGGACCCTCTGTCCAGTGCCCTCCTTGTCTCTACCTTCACCTATCTCCTACTTCTAAACTCAGTAATAAACCTCTTTTATTAATCCAGCTCTCTAGGCCAATAAATGCTTTTATTGGGAATTCCGTGCCGCTACTAGACCTCATATACCGCCGTATCCTTGCACCGAATCTAAGGAGGTTGCAGGGGAACTCTGTTTGACTCCCTGTACCCCAAACCTGCCACTAGACCTTAACTAAACCCTAATTTCATTTAGGTACCCCAAATGTAGACCTCAACATGTGGTCTACACCTCAACATTTGGTTCCTGACCTCAACAGTTTGGCTGTGGGGGCTGGAGAGTGAGAGAGATGGAAAAGTAGCTTGGGACAAAAGTTATAAATATGAATTGAAAAGTTTTTGAATTAAGAATATGTGCATATTTTTATGGAGATAAGAAAGAGCCACAAGATGGGTAGAGGTGGATATTGGATTAAAGAAAGATGATTGATGGAGTATAGTTTTGACAGCAGTGAAGAGGCATGCAGCCCAGTGAATGGAGTACTGGAGTTTTTGGTTCACCTTCTGTCTTTGATGCATATAGCTATGGGACCACACTCAAGTCATTTGACCTTTCTAAGTTCTAAGTTTCCTTATTTTAAAAATGGTGATAGTAATAATCTGTGCAATAGCTTTCTCCCAGGGTTATTGGGAGGATCAAATGAGATAATGTAGGAAAAGGAATTTTCAAACTTTAATGGAACTTTAAGCTTTAATAACTTAAAATTGCATGAACACTTTTGGGGCATCCTAAATAAATAGCACTTTGTTATGGTGGGATCAAAGACAAATGAAAGAAGGAAACATTTTTCTCAGATATAGGAAGGAAGGAGTGAAGAAGCTGAGACATATTGAGGTATAGAGATAGGAAATTGAATAGCTATAATAGCTATTCATTTATTTATAACAGCTAGCTCTGATTTCCTTAGTAAAATCAGACCAGGGTGGGAGATGAGGGGAAGGTAGAAGGTAGAAGGCAAAATAAGAGGTTTTTTTTTTAAAAAAATATTTTAAAAAATAAATTAAATAAAAAGAAATTTAAAAATTAAAATTAAAAAAAATTATCTCATTTCATTCTCACAACAATCCTAGAAGGTGGGTGCTGTTATTGTCCCCATTCTATAATTAAGAAAAATGGAGGAAAACGGGTTAAGTGACTTGCCCAGGATCATACATCTAGAGTTTAAGGCCAAATTTGAACTTGGATCTTCCTGATTTCAGGCCCAGTGTTCTATCCACTGTGTCTTTGCTTGTCTTCTGCTGTAATTATAGGGGAAGAGTTATGGAATCCTAGATTTAGAGCTTGCTGGGACTTTAGAGGTCATCCTTCTTTCAAAAGATTGGGAAACTGAAAGGTGAAGTGATTTGCCTAAAAACTTAAGTTTGGAAGTGGCAGGGCCAGCATTTGAACTAGTTTCTCCATTTCTAGATCCAACGATCTTTCCGTAAGCATCTTTTCATGTGCCGTGGGGAAAGAAGACAAGTGTCAAAAAAGATATTGAAGGTGATGAGATCGGAAATCAGTAAGTGGAATCCAAGCATTGCTAAGCAGGGTGAAGACTTGGGTTATACAGCATAAATTTTTAGTGAGTGAAGTGGAATCAATTTCAATATTTTCTCAAGCAATACTTGGCAGCCTCAAAACAGTAATGGCAGTGATTGAAGAGACACCTAACCCCTCTTACTCTTGCTTCTCTCAAAATAAAACCCCGAGCACCCGGTTATATCTAACTTATTTGCCTTTTTTAGGGGGCTGTCATTCCTTAACATGAAAGATTATCAGGGACTCAGAGTTATGGGGATAAAATACATAATTTATTAGGCCTTGCTATTGCTCTTCCCAGATGCCAAAATTATTCTAATAGGACAGACAACAGGACTTGGCGTGGGCTCAAACTCACAGGTTAGAAACCAGACTGGGAGTACCTCTCTCTACATGCTATCTTAATCCTCCATCTGCCTTACTATATACAAATGTTCAGTGTTGGAGTTAACGGAGTCTCAGGGCTCTGAACTCAGAAAAATCCCTCACAAATTGCTGGCTAGCCCACCTAGCACCCGTCAATCACTCATCATGTCTCACATTCTCCAAGCATCTCAGTTCCAATGGAGGACCCACCTTTCTTCCTCCTATCGCCACCACCCCGTGATAATGGGCACATAATGCCCAAAGCCCTAGCAATAGCTGTATCCTCTAGACCACACTGGTCCTACTTTTAGCTACCATCCCAGGAGTAACATCCTATGGAGGAGAGACCAAGGTTTATGTTGCACAGTCCCTGACTTCTTAACAACTACATTTATCTTTTTTTTTTTTTTTTTTTTTTTTTTAATTAAAGCTTTTTATTTATAAAACATATGCATGGGTAATTTTTCAACAATGACCCTTGCAAAGCCTCCTATTCCAAATTATCTCCTCCTTCCCCCCACTCCCTCCCCCAGATGGCAGATAGTCCAATACATGTTAAATATATTAAAGTATATGAAGAGCCACAGTTATCATTCAGTCAGCAGTTTTTAAGTACCTACTATGTGCCAGGGATTATACTAAGCATTCAAAATACTAAGAAAGGCAAAAGCCTCTAATCTTAAGAAGCGTACAGTCTGATAGTGGAGATAACGTGCAAACAACTATGTACAAATAAAATATATGCAGTTTAAATGAGAGAAAATCATTACAGAGAAACTTTAAATGGGACCAGGGATAGCTCCTTTCAGAAGGTGGTTCTTTGGCTGAGACTTGAAGGAACCCAGGGGAGCAGGAAGCAAAATCAAAGTCAGAGAGAGTGCCAGGCATGAGGGACAGCCAGGAACAATCCTCAGGCACAAGATGGGGCATTTTGTCCAAAGGAGCAAGGAAGCTGGAACCAATGAGAACATATAGTTTTCAACCTCCAAATAGAGGAAAGAGACACAACTTTGAATTGAGTCCCAAACCTAATAGTTACCTCTTCTGTGGCACTGGAAGGGAAATCACAACATTTTTCTTTGCCTCAAATTCCATATTTGTAAACTACTTGTACTGCCTCCCTTACACAATGGTTTTGAGGAAAATTCTTTGTAAATTCCATCTGTATCATGCTAAGGTCTTCTTGTATTAAAATTCCTGAAGATAGCAAGCAAGGCATGGGGGAGAAGGGAAAAGGACAGGTATAAGACAGGCGCTTAAGTCATTGAGGAATTGAACCAAGTCAATTGAATTCAGCAAACATTTATTATTCATCTACCATGCAGGAGTCCTCAAATTTTTTAAATAGGGGGCCCGTTCACTGTCCCTCAGACTGTTGGAGGGCCGGACTATAGTAAAAACAAAAACTTCGTTTTGTGGGCCTTTAAATAAAGAAACTTCATAGCCCTGGGTCAGGGGGATAATCGTCCTCAGCTGCCGCATCTGGCCCACGGCTGTAGTTTGAGGACCCCTGAATAGGCTCTTGGCCAGGTGCTACGGAGATGACAAAGATGAAAATAATTTCTGCACTTAAGAAGGAAGATGGGGAAGGGGATACCAGGTGGACACAGATAAAGAAATACTAGGTTATCTGAGGAGGCAGAGAGCCCTAATGGCCGGAAGGCATGGCAATTAGGTAAGAGTTCAATAAGACGAACCTTTTGGGCATATAAGGATTGTGAAGTCAATCCAAGAAAAAAAGGTTTTTGTAAGGCAATTAGGGTTAAGTGACTTCCCTATGGTCACACTGCTAGTAAGTGTTAAGTGTCTGAAGCTAGATTTGAACACAAGTCCTCCTGATTTCAAGACCCATGCTCTTTCCATTGTACAATCTAGCTTCCCTTCAGTCCAAGAAGTTAAGAAGCATTTATTAAAGTCCTACTCTGTGCCAGGTCCTGAGAAAGCAGAGATGAGGAAGGTAGACATCCCTGATATGGGGCAGGGTTTAAATGGATGTACAGATTTGGGAGATGAAATACTACATTTGGGAAGACTAAATTTGCTGATTTGGCTGAATCATGGAATACGTGATTGGGAATAGGGATGGGAGTGTGATGGGATTGGACTAAGTGATTTTATGGTTTAAGAAACTCCAAATGTGGAAATTACTCTTAGCAACGCAGTTAGGGACACCCCTTCTTTCATAGAGGGTTGCCTGGGGCAACCTGACACATTCAGTATTACACAATCACTATATGTCAGAGGTAAGATGTGAGTTTGAGTCTTCCTGACTTCAAATCATACTCCTTACCCATTCATTACTTTAAGCTCTCTTTTCATGAAGGAGAATCTGTGCTCCTCGGAACCAGGATGTGAAGGACTTCAAATGCCAAATAGAAAATCCAGTCAGTCACCAAAAGTGAACAGCATTTTTCATCATGAATTCTTTGGAATTGTCTTGGTTGATAATTGATTATTTTTACAAGGAGTAGTTGCTATGACGATTTATTATTTGTAAATTTATTCAAATGCATTAGTGAATTCATAGTCGCTTTTTGTTGTTTATTCATCACTGATGGTTAGGAAGACTCCAAGGACGTTCTTGTTGGGGGGTCTCCAAAATGTTTTGGCCTGAAAAAGGGAGTTTCTCATTCTGAAAAAAAGGCTGGGAACCAGTATTCTCAGGAAACAGTCCCTGAGCATCCTTAAAAGAGAAACAAATTAAGATGTGTAGGATTTATTTGCCAAACAAATGTCCTTAGAATATATGAGAAATAGCAGCCAAGAGAGGTGAGAGAAAAAATTCCTTAAAATGTGAACTAATTGTTCATTTCAAAGCAGAAGGGGAAATAATAAGGGGAGACAGACAAAGTTGCCTAAACAAAGAACTTGGAGAAATTACAAGATCTAGACTGTTTGATTCATCCTGTTCTTATTTTTTTTGTGAAAGAACTGGATTACAGATTCACTCTGAAGTCTACATTGCATGCTGTTGGGCAGCGGGGTTCTGTTGGCAAGAAATTTCTTGACTGTGGAGAAAAAATAAATGCATGCAAATGACCCAGGTTAGATATAGTCCTAGACTTAGACAGAAGAGCAGAGTAAACATTCACCCAGAATTAAAACACTGGACTTACTTTTGACTTTGCTCTCAAATTAAGCCATGTAAAATCAACAAAACATTTTCTAAGCACTTATTACATGGCAGGCACTGTGCTAAGTACTCTCCCATAGCTACTTAATCCATGGCTCTGTCTTCAAAGTATTACTTGCTTGTAGCCATATATTTCTGTTCTTTTTCGAAGTTCCCACATTCTGTTGGCCCCAGAGGGCAAAGCTAGAATCAATATGGGAAAGTTGCCAATCAATATATTTGGGCTCCATGTCAGGAAAAACAAACAAATAAATAAACCCCAAACTGCCTAAGAATTGGAGCCATGTAGAATTGTAGACTACCTCGGCAAAGAGTGAATTAAATGAAAAAGCATTTTTTAAGGCCTCATTATTGCAAATATCACCTCATTGGAGGAGATCTCCAAAAAAAAAAAAAAAAAAAAAAAATGGATGCTAGGTATATTGGATGGCAAATTCATGTTTGGGTAGAAGTTCTTCTAGATTTTCTCTGAAATCTTTCTAATTCTGAAATTCTATGATTCTGTTATGGTGACCAGGATGATGAAGGGACTAGAAAGCACATTCTAAGAGTATTGGTTCAAAGAAATGGAGATGTTTGACTGAAATGGAGGGTGTGTGTGTGTGTGTGTGTGTGTGTGTGTGTATGTGTGTGTGTGTGAGAGAGAGAAAGAGAGAGACATCATGATAGATGTTTAGTTATTTCAAGGATAGTTTTATAGAAGAAGGATTGTAATTATTTTGCTTCTTCCTAGAGGGCAGAACTCAGATTAATATATAAGCATTCTAGAGATCTAGATTTTGGTTAAATCTCTTAAAACAATTAGCTCAGACTTTTAGGAGTGTTTTTGCGTATTCCTTTTGGCTTCTATTTCTCTTGTGTTCCAAGGAGATATTGTTCTTTGGTCTCTAAAGTAGAATTGGTTGTCTTAGGAAATAGTGAGTTTCTAATTCCTACTGGTTGCCAAGTGGATGCTTGTCAGATATATTGTGGAGATGTTCATTTGTTTTCATTGTGTCTGAAATTTCCTGACTTTATTTGGCTCAATTTCTGCTTAAATATACCTTACACTATATGGGCTCTGAGGTACTTTTCAATTCTGAGATTTTATGCGTCTATAATTCTAATTCAAACCCTCACATAGGGCTAGAGTCTCCTTTCATTTCTGTATCTTTCACTTCTATTCTTTGACTCCAGATAATACTTCACATTGCTGTCAGATCAGTTTTCCTAAATGATGGTTCTGATCATAACAGTCCTTTGCTCAAAAATGTCCAAAGGCTCCCTATTGCTCATTTTACAAAGTATAAATCTTACATTTTAGCTTTGAGGGTTTTTCCCACTCTAGTCCCACCTTACTTATCTAATCTTTTCTCTTACTATTCCTTCAAATAGAGCTTCTGCCAGGAACAGTGGGAGGATGGGGCAAGAAAGGCATTTAGTCTGAGAAACAACTTAAAAGGGAATCTTGAATTTAATAGGCAAAGTGCCATCAGGGTAGATTTATGGAACAAAGGTGTCTTGTGCCTAATCTAACCCATGAAATTAGCCTAAAGTTAAATTTATCTTTTTTATTATTATTATTATTTTAGCTGAGGCAATTGGGGTTAAGTGGCTTGCCCAGGGTCACACAGCTAGGAAGTGTTAAGTGTCTAAGATCAAATTTGAACTCAGGTCCTCCTGATCTCAGGGCTGGTGCTCTATCCACTGCACCACCTAGCTGTCCCTTAAAGTTAAATTTATCGCCAGAATTAATACATTTGCACAGAAAAAAGCCAGAAGGATCAAAATAAAAAAAATGAAAATAAAAAATAGGATTATAGATTTAGAGCTGGCAGTAACCTAAGATCTTGGTCATATAGTCCAAGTCCTTCATTTTACAGATGGCCTTGAGGCCCAAAGACTTTGCCAAGATCACACAGCTACTGAGTGAAAGAACCTAGGCTCTGACTCCAAATCACTATTCCGCATTTCCTTTGTTAGGGATCCCTTCTTTTGCTGTCACTTTTGTTTTTGTTTTGCCCATTATGACGTGACTCCTCAATAAGTGTGAGTAGCCTAGGTCTTGCATGATTCAGAATTCCTGACCTCTGTTTCAGTCAGTTCTTATCCCTCATTCTTCCCCATTGGACCATGGCCATCCTTTCGGTACCATCATTGCTCTCTATTTCTAAAGTGCTCTCCTATCTTCTCAGCATGGGTCTGCATCATTTCTAGTTTACATTTTTGGTTATATACTATCTCATCTTGTGTGTTGTCATTCAAGTCCAACTGACGTTTACATGGATACTATGTGTTAAACATGGATTATATGCTAAGGGAGGTGTAGACAGAAATCAGAAATGGTCCCTGGGCTCAAGGAACATTCAATCTAGGGGATGTTATTTGTTTTATGTGAACGCTTATATTTCTTGTCTCCTTGGTAAGAGGTTCCTTGAAGGCAGGAACTGCCTCTTCTCATGAGGTCTCAAAAAAGAAGAGACCTTAGAAACAACTTACTTTAACTTCATTTTATACAGAAAGAGCCTGTGATCCAGAAATTTCAAGTGATTTCCCCAACAAGTGTGGAAGAATAAGTAGGAAGCAGAAAAGTCAAGATTTGAACTTGAACTCAGGACCTCTGACATCAAACCCATTGTACTCTCCTTTGCCTAATGCTTCTTCCATTCCTTCTCCATACCCGACAATATGATAGTAGGTAAGTGATACAGTATTTAAGAGCATTGAAGTTGGAATCTGAAAGACATGCACTTAAATTCAGCCTTTGACATAAGTTGTGACTTTAGGCAAGTCAGTTTCCTCCTTTCTAAAGTGAAGATAACAGCCCTAACTTCACTGGGTTGCTATGAGCCTCAAATGAGATATCCATATAGATATCATCAAATGAAGTATTTCTAACACTTTTCAAACTTTGAGGTGCCATAGAAATGCTAACTAGCGTACAAAGTGCTTACTAAATTGTAGGTTCCCAATAAATCATTCTTGAGTGATTAGTGGAAAAATCTTTTTATTTGGGGAAATTAATAGAAAATTTTTGGCCTGTTTTCATCTACTAGCAAATACCCAAAGACCTCTTTGAATCCTAACCAAGTTTTCAATAATTGCTTTCATTTCCCCTCCTGTTAATCTCTCAAATTCAAGTTTTTTCACCAGTAATATCTCTTGACATGGTTCTTTCATAGGGAGAGAACTGTCCTGAAAGTTCATGTATTCTATTTGGACTGAATCTTCACAAGTTCAGTGCTCTTTCCTGAAGTGGACTTAGAAGTCCACTTCTTCTCAATTTGTTTTCCCTTTTCCCAAGGTTGTATTCTGCTGCTTCACTGACTGCCTGCAGGTGGGACTGGGGGTGGATTTCACAGTATCAGCCAAGGCAGCCAGCTGATGGTATTAATGCCTCTATTTATGTTTCCTCAAAGCCACACATTGAGTGATCTGCTCTGAGGGATCTGAGAGTAGGGAAATCTTGAGTTTTGAAGGAAAGATGTCCCTCCTCCCCCTTTCCCTGATGTGGTTGCCTAGGAAACATTATGTGTCTCCCATACTTCTTAGGATTTCAGTTTCCTCATATGTAACTAGGGGCACTTGATACTTACTTGCTGTGTGATCCTGGACAAGTCACTTAATAATGTCTTCCTCAGTTTCCCCATCTGTAAAAGGATCTGGAGAAGGAAATGACCAATTGCTCCAGTAATTCTGCCAAAAAATCCACTGCGCCACCTAGCTGCCCCTTAAAGTTAAATTTATCGCCAGTTTGAAAACAACTAAACAACAACAACAACAAAAAATGAGGAAATTGGACTGGTATCTTCCAGCTTCAAATCTCTGGTCATGGGCTCTTAATGAAGGGAGAACTGAAGCACATCTACAATGCCCAAAATTACATTTCCAAATATGTATTTTTTTAAGTTTCCAAAATGTAATAGAATTTGTTTTTTCCCTGGGAATTTCAGCCTGTATTACCAGCCAGAACAGGAAGGACACACAGATTCCAGTGGAACCCCACCTCTGCAGAGTGAACAGAAGTGGTTTGCCGAGTCTATTTAACTCTCAATACATTCAAATCCTGTTCTGATGCTAACTAATTCTAGTCTGTTCTGAAATACTGCTGCAAAGAAAATTGTGGCTGCCTCCAATAGTTCCTGTCCGGAATTAGGCTGTTGGAGAAGGCCACTGTTTGGGAGCTGATGCTTCCAGGAAATCATTAGACATCTTTTTTTTAGGGGACAAATCAGATACTTAAGGGGTGGTAGTGGAACAAGACCAGGGTTAGTGCTGAGTTTAAAAAACTTAGGCCACAAAAAACATAATGAGTGCTCAAAAAAACTTTCTTGTACCTCCTGATATTATTTGGACAATAATGATGCTATATGGCTTATTCCCAAATTGCCTTTTGCAGGGACTTTTCCAAGTTTGGGAATATTAGCTCTGGGGAGCTGAGAATTGCAAGTGTAATGAGACTTCCCTCTTTCCTTTAAGCAGCCACAGGCCTGAGAAGGCACTTCAAAGGGGGATTGGGAGGCATGCAATTTGCACACATAATAGCTTTCTTTGCTTGCTTCAGTGGTGTTTAGGAAGCCCACCACTGGACTGGGGATTGTCAGATTCCAGGAGAGACTTATGTCCTTTCCTAAGGCAGAAAAAGAAATGCAATGCTGAAGTCAGTGAAGCCGATTAATTTATCCAGAAATTGAGGAAGGCTTTGCAGTCTGGACTGGACAGAGATAGAACAAGGTCTTGGAATGTAATAAAATGCAGAAACATTTATTAAGGGCTTACTGTGGTGCCAGGAACAGCCTCAGGCACTGGGGATGCAAATAGATCAAGATGGCAGAGCTCCCATTCTGACTGAGGGAGACTGTGCTTACCAGGAGGGGTGATGCTCAGGATTAGATCCTGGCAGATGGAAAGGCCAGGTAGCACATAGGCAGGGAACATGACCAGGGCAGGTACCACAGCTCAGAAAATCTTAGAGAACAGAGCACAGTTTGGCTCACATTTCCATCCATTTGGCTACATGAATGGCTTGAGCCTTATTTCACTTCTCCAGTCTTATTTTCTCCTATTCCCTTACCATTTCTGTGCCTTTGCAGTGTCTGTCCTTCATACCTGGATTGCCTTCCCCACTTCACTCCATCTTTTAAAATCCTTAGTTACTTCCAGAACTCAGTTCAAACTTCAGCTTCTGCAGGGAGCCATTTTTGGATATCTCAAACTGCGGTATCTTAACTCTAAAATTAGCCTGCATCTGTAATTAGATAACCAGGTATCACAGTAGATAAAGTGCTGGATTTCGCAACCTGAGTTTAAATCCTGTCTCAGATATTTACTAGTTATGTAACCCTGATAAAGTCACTTAATTTCTGTCTGCCTCAGTTTCCTCAACTGGGATGATCACTTAGTTTCTTTATGCTTTAGTTTCCTCAAATGGAAAAAAAATAGAATCTATCTCCCAGGGTTGTTTGAAACATCAAATGAAATAATAGTAAAGAGCTTTGCAAGCCTCAAAGAGCTATGTTAATGCTAGCAATTATAATTACTGTTATATCTATTTGCACAATCTGTAAATGTATACTTTGTCTCCCTAGGACTATTTTACTTTTGTCTCTGTTTTCCCTTCCATCCAGTCTAGGACCTGAGGTATACAGCGGAATAATACTCCTATAAACTGTCTATCATTATCCTTATGTTCTGAGAGGATGGGGCTACAATGACACGAGAACCCTAAAAACCAACTGGGATCTTGGGAATGGGACATTCCTTGACTACAGTGAGTCCACTTTGGGCATATCTACTGTGGTCACATTTTAGCAAGGACATTGACAAACAGCTTGTCACCACAATCAGGAAGATGAGCCAATTGATATGTGGGTCAGGAAGGCAGCAGGTATCCACAATAACCCTGATGAATACATCAACTCTTCTGTCCCTCTGAGGCTGCTTTAAATTCCAATTCACGATGGCTCCCAAAAGGGCAGCATCTGTTCCTGCTGTTAGTTTAGGATGAAGTAGGCTTCAGGAGGAATAGGATTAGTGAAACCGAAGGCGATGGCCACTGAAAGGGGATAGGTCCCTCTCACTGAGATAATTGTCTGGAAGTCACAGTTGGCAATTCCTGGGCCACCCTTCACAATGAGAGGAGAAGAATCTCTAGTTTCCATGGATGCTGGGATTATGGATGAAGTCCTATAATTGCCAGCATCTTGCATTTTTCCCCAAACATACCTGAATTAGGAAAGGACTTGTAAGGTATTATCATCTTCCGATGGTCTTCTTTTCCTACTATATATGTAATAATCCTCCCAACAGTTTGTAGGACTTTTCTGTGCCCAACAATCTTCCTAAGTATGAGCACACACACACACACACACACACACACACACACACACACCTTCCAGAATAACCAGAGTCCTCCGGGCTGCTCTCCTCTGCTGCCAAAGATCTTCACAAACTCTCTCGCATAGGCAACTCCGCAGTATGAGAGCTGCTTTAGGAAATGCTGGCACAGTATCCAAGGATAGCTTTGTTTTTATAAGCAACCTACTGGCAGCTTCTGGAAGAGAAAAGATAGTGCCAATAGTCGCTGCCTTTTCCATCTGGAGATCTATTGCCGTGCCCTCCTATTGAAGGTAACGTGAATGTAAAGGAAGGCAAGTGGTATTGTGAGGAGACTGGAAATCAGTTATGCTGCAGGAACCTCTGTTAAAGGAACTAAGGATGTTTAGTCTGGGGAAAAAAAAACTAGACAGTCATTGATTGTGGACTTTGGTCTAGAAGGAACCTTATAGGTCCTCCAATTATTAAATTCATTTTACAGATAAGAAAACTGAGTCGCAGGTAGATAAAATAATTTGCCCATATTCATACTTCCTACTAAGTATCTGAGGCAGGATTTCAAATCCTATCTTCCTAGTTTCAAGTTCATTATATGAAACTACCTCTTGTGATGAATGTATATTAGCTGTCTTCATATATTTGAAGGGCTATCATGTGAAAAGAGACACCAGACCAATTTTTTTTGACATTACATGATATAACTAAGACAATGGATAGAAACTGAGAAAATGCTCTTTTGAAGAAAAAAAATTTCCTAGTAACCAAGCTATACAAATGTGGAACGGTCTGGATCAGAAGGTAGTGTATACCCCATCACTGGAGGTCTTTAACTGAATATTGAATAACTACCTATCTAGGTGAGATTCTTGTTCCAGATATTAACCAATAGGACATCTGAGAATTCTTTCAACCGGAAGATTCAATTATTCTTTGGTCCTTGTGATTCTCTAAAGCGATTCCATTCTTCCTCACCTTTGTCCATTCCATTCCCTCTGTTTAGTCTCCACTCTTCAGCGTCAACAAATCAAGACCCATTCTTTGAGGCTCAGCTCAAATGCTTCCTGATTCTTCACTGAACCATTCTAGACAGGCAAGTGAACTCATCTTTCTTGGGACTCTTAAAATACTTTGTAACTTTGTGATGGCACTTCTCAGGTACTGTCTAATATTATAGCTATTTATGTGCATGTCTTCTAGTAGGTTGTAAACTCTTTAAGGATGGGGACTATATTTTATACAACTTTGCCTTTTTTTATAGCCCTAGCATGGTACTTTGCACATAATTATTCTGCAGCAGAGATTTTCTGGATAAAAGACTAATCTTCACTGGTAAGTGAGGGATAATTATAATAGCTGACATGATGTAACTTTTTAAAGGTTCCAAAGTGCATTTCATGCATGGTTTAACTGGATTTTCACAACAACCCTATAATTGGCATTATTATCAATACTATACAGAAGGAGAAACTGAGGCTTAGAGGAATGAAATGACCATTCAGGAAGAATAGGATTAGTGAAACCTAAGGCAATGGCCACTGAAAGAGGATAGGTCCCTCTCACTGAGATAATTGTCTGGAAGTCACAGTCGGCAATTCCTGGGCCACCCTTCACAATGAGAGGAGAAGGATCACTAGTTTCCATGGATGCTGGGATTATGGATGAAGTCCTATAATTGCCAGCATCCTGCATCTTTTCCCAAACATACCTGAATTAGGAAAGGACTTGTAAGGTTTCACTGCAAGGAAGTGTTGTGAATAGTATTGAAATCCAGATCTTCTTAATTAATATTCCATAATTCATGTAGCCTATCTAGCTAGCCTTGGCCTTCTCTGTCCATCCATTGATCTCTGTTTCTGCATGAATAGGATAAGATATTCAGTCTCTTAAGTCCCAAATTTTACCAGTGAATTTCCTATTTACCACATAATCATCACAATACATTTCACAATTTAGATGGTTCTTTGGAGGGGAAAAAATGTAACCTGAAAATAATGACCTTGTCTTTGTGTTCTCAGAGTCTGTAGTTTATTTAAGGCACCATCAGTTTTTCAGTGTATCAAGTCTCTAAGGGAGAGTTGGAAGGCAACATGTTCTAGGCAAATCAAATCACTACCACCACCTTGGTCACCATTTCGCTTTTGACCATTATGAAGACAACCCATGACTATGAGCCCCAAAGCATTTAGAATAGATATGTTTCTAGTCCAGTGCATCATCCTGGCAAGTTCATCATTTCTGTGGAGATTCAACCTTGCAGATTTTCTTACAGATACCCCCCACAACAATCACTGAAGATCCAGAAAAGAGAGTTCTTGCCCTCAAAATTCTTGGGATTATTAAATGATTGAAAAGAAGAAACTTATATGATGTTCTTGGTGGAAATGTATATAAAAAAGAGACATTAACATTTGCTTTGACCCTACACCCTAAGAATTATGAGACTTTTTTGTCCCACTTTTAACTGTTTAAACTGTTTTAACTCACTTTTAACTTTCATGTGTATTATCCCCTTCATTAGATATAAGCTACTCGAGAGCAAGAACTGACATTTTTGCCTCCTCAGTGTTCAACATAGTGCTCTGCACAAGGCATGTGCTTAGTAAGTTTTTCATTCATTCACTCATCCGTCAGTTCTTTCATCCATCCTTTCATGATTCCAGAAGGAAGAGTTCCACAAACATAAACAGAATTATTCCACAAATAAAATTATTCTTTCAATATCATTGGTTTGGAAAGTATGAGCTCATTCTTTACAAGTTCCCCCACTACTGAGGTTTTATAAAATAAAAGATTTCATGTAAAGATACCTTGATTAGGGTATTAGAAGTCAAGTTGAATTTCACATGATCAGCAGCCTTTTTTTCAGGGCTGACCAAGACTGTGATGAAGTTGGTTTGCTGGAGGAGTAACTCAGCCTGGCAATACCTATAGACTCAGAAATAAAGGGGCCTCTAGGGGAAGTTTCATTAATAAAAGCTTTATAGTACAGTAGAAAAAACTCTGGATTCAGTGAATAAATTTACGTCTTATAACATAGTCTGCTCATTGTATGCAGTGTGGAAAGTCACTTAATCCTTATTTGCTTTAGTTTGCATATATATGTATATATCAATTTAGTTATTTTTTAAAATTGTATTTTTGTTGTAAACCTAACAATTACAAAATTCAGAAATGCTTCAACATACAAAGAACAGAAAAGGTTGTAAAACTGTAAACTTGGTATGTACAATTTCAGAGTATATTAAATTTAATAAGTTAGTAAGAAAATCATTCCTCACCTGACTTCACTTATCTGTAAAATGGGAATAATGATACATCCTCTGGCTACTTCACTGGCAGAATTATTTCTGAAGTTAGCAGACCAGCTTACTAGCTATGTGATACTGGATAAGTTTCTTACCTCGTTAGGCTTCTTATATAATTAAGAGGTCTGTGCCAAATGGCCTAGAAAGTCTTTCCAACTTGAACAATAATAAAATGAGATAATGCATATAAAATTGCTCTGAAAAATATTAAAAACCATAGAATTGTCATGAGTATTAAGTATATGTTCATCCTGTTGCTCAACATGTTTTGGATATAGCAGATACTTAATAATTGATTATTGAATTAAATAATCAATTATTAAGTATCTGCTATATCCGAATTGAATTGGACATAGAGGCTCAGTTATTTCAGACACAGAGATGCTTCTATGTTTCTTGAAGCCACTGAGAAATCCATATCTCCTCCTTGAATCCTTCTTTCCATTAACACAAACTGAGACTATAATATATTTCTAGTGTTTCCACCATACTCTTCTGCCTGTGAGTGTTTGAAAGATATATCTCAATGCCCTGAGGCTACATATCATACCTGGTAACTCATCCAGAACTGGTAAAACAAAGCAGAGTCCCCCAAATATCTCATCACTGCCAGAGAGAGGAATGCAGTCCTGAGTTGTGAGGGATGTCCACAGCTCCTATAACAACTGGAAAAACTTGAAGATGGCATCTTCAAAAGCTATCAACCTATGCTGGTGGCTGAGGGGTTTCATGAAAATAAATAAGTGACAACACAACTGGGATCCCAGAAAATGTGGCTCGTGGAGTTTTTATTAAGAGATCCTTAGGCACCATATATAATGTTCTACCTTTCATGGAATAATGCTTCAGTGTATGTCCTGATAGACTTCAAATAATTTGCTGATCGACTTGCCACAGTTAATCCTAGCCTGAAGGAATAGAAGATAGAGAGAGAACATATTTAGCCACCCAGATGTTATTTAGGACCTTCTTTCTATCTAGGCTTTCTGCCAGATGGGGAGAGTCAAATTTCTACCTTTTAACCTCAAAAGATGATGAATTCATGTGCCCAATGTGAAGATAGATGATGTTGTCTCTGTTCTCATTAAGTTGTTGATTATGTCCACAGCCAAAAGCTTCCTGCTGTCCATGGTACTGATGTGTGTGTGTGTGTATGCGAATTTAACCCTATACATATATATATATATATAGAGTGTCTAATATAAAGTCATGGATTTAGAGATGGAAAGGATCTTAAATTTAATCTAGTATAACTCCTGTTGTGATGAGAAAACTAATTATCTTTTTTTTTTAAACAAACTTTTTTGGAGTTTGTTTATTTATTTATTTTGGATATCTTTCAGACAAAAGGAAGAAAAAGAAAAATAGAAGATAGACACATTTAAATCCTGGTCAAATAAGTCTACAGGACAAGTATGTTTGACTGAAGCAAAACAGAATGCTTGGCTAGCTGGCCTAGTTGACCTTCTGCAATTTTAAAAATGAAATTTTGTGTCCTCAGACTTTAGACCACTACTTAAGAAACATGCTGACTGAAAACTGCATGACTTTGTATCCATCATCTCTTAAACAAACTGGGTTCTTCAACCTCCCCCAACTATAGTCACTCACATCTCTTAGTGGAATAAAAGATCTGCTTCGCAGTGGAGCTTTTTTTTTTTAAAAGCTTTTTATTGAGAAAACTAATAATCAAAGATGATAATTGACTGGCTCAAGATCACACTAATAGTAAAAGGCAGAGCTAAGATTCAGGCCTTTGTTTCTGAATCCAGTAGTCCTTCTACTGCATTATACCACCCTCTTAATGCTAATAGGCTCAGATTAAAAAAGATGTTGATTGGCTAGCCCAATGGGCCCAGTTGAACAAGCAATTATTTAATAGAAGTGAGTGCAAAGTACTTCCATTGATTATAAATGACTTTAATAATAAACATAATTTTTTGGGAAAGTCAATGATTGTAGCATTAACCAGCTCTCCCTTCCCATTTCCTAAAACAGAGAATACAGATTTCTCAGGTAATATTATTATAGGACATTTGTAAACCTCAAGGAGACTAACACCATCTGACTATTTCCCTCCTTCCTGATAGTCTTTGTGGCAGCTTTTGATTGTGTGATAGCTTGGATGTTGTAAAGCTTATTGCCTTCTCACCTAGCTCTTCGCACATCCTCATTTTCTTTCTCACCATCATGATTTGTGTCTTCTCCTTGCTGCAGCCTTTGTGGCTATTGTTTCCAAGGACCTTCCTGACTCACATTTTTTAAATTTAAACTTGATGCAGGGTTAGGGGAGACCTAGAATGAAGGATATGAAGAACTAAATCTGCAGACATTGGGGACGGAATTGCTTAGGTCACTTGGTCCAAGTTGGTCCAAGAAAATTTATGCCTTGTGTGTATCTATAATAGCAAGCTCTTATAATTTTCCTTCATGTTTTGAGGGTGCGCTATTGTAAGACAGACAGAATAAGATGGTGCTTCTGTGATAGTATTTCCTCCTTTCCCTTGCCCATGAAGTTTAGATTAGTTTTTGTCTTAAACATAAAGTTGCCTTCAAGACACAAATATCCCAGAAAGGTAAGATTCATCTATGTATCTCCATTTACAAAATTTTCTTATGGTTTTTGGCTATATTGATATGGCTTCCTCAAGATTTAAAAGTGCCACCCATTTGGAGACAACGTCTTTTAGACTTGGCAGATTTTCCAAGATTTTCTGCTCTATTGACCAGATTTCATACAATGAAAGGAAGTCTCTGTGTACCCTAGCTAAATGCTATGGCACACTTGTTGAGTATCCTTTCCAGACTTTGGTTAAATAATCTTCTTTTTTGTTAGTTGTTGAATGACTTATAGTATTTAATTTTGTTCCAGTATTAGACCTAAACTCTAGGGAACTAGTCTGTGGGAAGCCTGCCCCACTATAGTCTCCCAGACTGATTCTTATAAGCAGAGGTACTGTATGTTAATATGCCATTGATTTTTATATATCATTTTCCTAGGTCCCTATCTGAACTAGATCCCAGGTGTATGTGTGTGTGTGTGTGTGTGTGTGTGTGTGTGTGTTCTGAACTATTGTATAATGGAGTTACATATCATTTTCTTTTTTTTTTTTTACATGACCAAACCTTTATTTTGCTGTACAAAAAGAATTGGACTCTGAAATAGTATACAATTAGCCTGTGAAGGAAATAAAAAATGCAGATGGGCAAAAATATAGGGATTGGGAATTCTATGTAATGGTTCATAGTCATCTCCCAGAGTTCTTTCGCTGGGCATAGCTGGTTCAGTTCATTACTGCTCCATTGGAACTGATTTGGTTCATCTCATTGCTGAGGATGGCCAGGTCCATCAGAATTGGTCATCATATAGTATTGTTGTTGAAGTATATAATGATCTCCTGGTCCTGCTCATTTCACTCAGCATCAGTTCATGTAAGTCTCTCCAGGCCTTTCTGAAATCATCTTGTTGGTCATTTCTTACCGAACAATAATATTCCATAATATTCATATTACACAATTTATTCAGCCATTCTCCAATTGATGGGCATCCACTCAGTTTCCAGTTTCTGGCCACTACAAAGAGGGCTGCCACAAACATTCATGCACATACAGATCCCTTTCCCTTCTTTATGATCTTTTTGGGATATAAGCCTAGTAGTAACACTGCTGGGTTAAAGGGTATGCACAGTTTGATAACTTTTTGAGCATTGTTCCAAATTGCTCTCCAGAATGGTTGGATGTATTCAAGGCTTCGTTCTTTCTTTTTCTTTTTCTTCCTTCTTTTCTTCCTTCTTTCCTTCCTTCCTTCCTTGCTTCCTCTCTCCCTTTTCCTCTTTCACACTTCTCTCATTCTATTCTGTTCTATTGCCTCCCACTTGCTCCCAGATCTCTATGGCCATGTAACACTCTTGTTCTATGGATCCATTCTCCCCCAGGTCCATTTCTATCTTCTCCTGATCCCTGCAGTGAAGTAAATTCAGAAAAGTGGACTTTAATACTGATGACTTAGGGTGCTATCTTAAAAAAAAATTGTTAAATTCTTTCTCTCTCTCTTTCTGATTCTCTCTCTCTCTCTGTCTCTCTCCCTATCTCATTGTCTCTCTGTCTCTGTCTTTGTCTCTGATTCTCTCTGTCTCTCAGTCTCTGTCTCTGTCTCTCTCAATTTCTTAAATATAAACGTCAGGCTTGGAGTACAGAACGAAGACTATCAGAGATTATTGAGAACTCATTGAATGGCAAAGGGTAAAGGACCCTTAGATAACCTCTCTCAGTATATGCATTTTTCCTCTATATGTATGCATGTATGTGTATATACATATATAAATACAAACATAACCGATCTGTCCTGTAATAATTTTTGGTGTGCATTGTAGTCTCTTTCAGCAGCTGGCCAGATCATTGAGTCCTAGAGTTACATATCATTTTCAAGTCTATTTGAAACTTTTGACTTCAAAAATTAATCATGCTTGAGTCTCAACATTGCTTTTGAGTTCTAACCATCGTTACTTATTTGAGCAAGTAACCTTATTTATCCTTACTCAGCAACCTGTGGTCTTGTTCTATTATAATTAGGGTTAGGAAGTAAAAAATTAAGTAAGTAGCTCAGCATAACTGCAGAAAGCTGTATAATTCTGATGAAGCTAAGAACTAGAACAATCTATATGTAGACTTTTGTTACGTTTTTTCCTAGATCATTCTCCTAGAGTTTGCCAGATAGTATTCAGGACTTTTTTTTCTGATTTACTCAGAGATAATATGGTGATAGAAATTGAATTAAGTAGTGAAGGAGATAAGATTCTGGAAACAGTGTGGGAGGGGGTTGAACATAAAAGGGGACTTTCTTGATATATTAGAAAAAACACATCTAGGTCAAGAGACCTAGATTGTAATCTTGTCTGAATCCAGTAGTTTTTCTACTAGCTCTCTATTAGCTTTCTACCAGTCTCTAACTAGCTGGGCAGTCTTGGGATATATGGTTCATTTGCAAGAATACTGTCTCTAGAATCAGCAAAGCTGAGTTCAAACCCTTCCTCTGAAACTGTGATTTGGGGCAAGTTATAACCTCCTTGTTTTGAGTTTCATCAAATATAACATGAAGGAGTCACACTAAATATCTTCTGAGTTCCCTTATAGCCCTAGATCTATGGTCCTAAGTAATTTTTGACCTCAGTTTCCTATCTGTTAAATGAACGGGTTGGATTAGATAGTTTTGAAGACCTCTTCCAGCTCTAACATGTTGTGATTTTCTCATTTTCTTATGCTTGGTCACAAAAATTAAGTTCAAGTAATTTTAACAGGATTTTGTTGAGTACTTATTTGTCCCTGGCAAATGTCATAAGTTTTCACAGTCAACATTGTCATTCTTATTATCATCACCATTTTCATCATCATCATTATCACTAAATGTACCTGTTAGCCCATTTACAGAATAAGTGAGGTTGAGTTATCTCAATTCCCTGCAAAAAATGAACAATATTTTAATGTCATGCCTTATGCTTTTCAAAGGACTGAAACAAGAACCAGCCAGATGAATGGTATTTCAGAATTTTTTGTCAAACCATGGTCAAAACTATTGTTCACTGTCTTACTCAGTGCCCTTTATGCAAAGATCTGTGTACAAAACTCCAGATTGAATCTGGATCGAGGGAAAAAAAATCATCTTCTTCATATGAATTTGTCTATTTTCTGTTGTCATAAAAGAAGAGCTATGTTACTCTTGTAGGGTTACCAAATCCAAATCTAAAAAAAAAGAAAAAAAAAGTCAGCAGCATCACCAATAAAAATATAGGAGCAACACCAAAAATGGCAGTAAAATAACAAGACAGTAAGAAGAAACTATGTAGTGATAAAATGACAAGCAAGCCAGTTAGATGCTGGCTGTAAACCCAATCCCAATATATTTCAGTTTTTCCTTAAGTTGTCAAAAAACTTAAGGCTAGATTTATGTTCTAATGGTCATAATGGCTAAGAAGGCCAAATTGGATGCTCTTTTCTTGAAAGGATGGAACAAGAAATCGAGAAGCTGCATGTGCTTTGAAAAAGCTGAAGGCTCCAGTCTTTGAGAAATGTCACTCCATCTGAATCTCCTATTGAGTCAAGAAGCAATTTTATCTCTCCATGTTGTATGGAGAGGTGTCATACACATCCAGTCCATAGCTTTCCTTCTAAGCTTCTAATTCTCTCACTCTGTGAAACCTGCCCTAACTCTTTGGATTCCAAAGCTAATATAGTCACTGTCAATATCAACCCCCTTATTAGGATTCCACTCCCTCATCTGTTCTGCTGATGTGGGCACTTATTGGCAAACTCACAGGGAGGAATGTTACAGTAAATGAAAGGATATAAAATCACCACTTATTCCATTACTTTTGGAGCATTATCCCTATAGAGCAGCAGGATGATATCAATACTTTCTGATCCAGCCAAATTGTCCTCATCCTTGTTTCGTTTATATGGTACTTTATTTCCCATCTCCATACCATTGTTCCCAAAACTCCCCATGCCTAGACTACATTCCCTTTTCACCTCCATCTCAAAGACTCCCTCTCTTCTTCAAAATGTACATCAAGCCACACCCATAGGAAGCCTTTCCTGATTCCCCTAATTCCCACTTTTTTTTGCTGGCAATTTTTATTTTGTATTTAAGGAAACTACCAAGTATTTATTTTCATCATGTTTGTTTCAAATATACTTAATGGTGTGCTTATCTCTCTCTGTAAAATGTAAGCTCTTTGAGAGAAGGGATTTTTCATTTTCCAAATTTGTATCACCAATTCCCAGCATATTGACTGCCTAAAAACATGTGCTTTATAATAAATGCTTCTTCTTTGCTCGATTGGTCAGCTTGGTTAGTTTGATCCTTAAAGTAAAATGGAGGAATTATACCTGTTAATTTTCATGTATGTTTGAAACATTTTGCTGATGTAAAACTTTAACATTAGGATACTGGAAAGATTCACTCCTGGATAAGGCTTGGTACAGAAGGATGAGTCATAAGGTAGAAGCCAAATAAAGAGTAAATCTGAGAAACAGAGTTAGGGAAGGCATGATCTTTCATTGAACTTAGGGCATATTGTCAATCTCTGTCTTTCAAATAACCAGAGGATTAGAGATTTTCACAAGAAAATCTACTTAGTAGGAGGTCCAAGGGGGAACAGGAGATTTGAAACAGAGAGTGAGGGAGCCATGTTCCTGCTGCTGCTGAAACCTGATGCCAGTCTCAGTGGATTCAAACATAGAGGGAACCTACCAGTGATACTATGCTTTTGCTAGCAAGAGTGCAGTTGGATGCTGGTTTACTTGAAAAGGATAAATTGTGAAAAATTTTCTGGTGAAAAACCACCAAGCAAATAGAAAGTGACAAAGATATCTAGAATAGTATTGTTGGAGGAGCGCTTGAGAAATTTAAGTTAAAAAACTTAGATTTAGATTTAGATTTCTGAGAAATGAGGGAAATTGGACTAGATGATCTCTAAGTTCCCAGCTAACTCTATTAACAGCCAGTTCCTCAGAAATGGCTAATTTGTGAGAGTAGATATTCCAAGAGATGGAGCCATGGAGACTTTCAAGAAGTATAAAGCCAACATCTGCAAAGTTGGTGAACAATGACATGATGTTTGGGGAAGGACTTTTGGGACCAGATAGAGAGAGAATTTCCTCATGCAAGACTCCAAGATTCAGAACCAGACATAGGAGGGACATAGTCATGGGAAGGACCTGGTGACCTGCTCTTGAAAAGGAGGTCAGGAAACAGATTCTAACTGGACCTAAAAGTTTTACCAATTGTTGAAGCTATGACAACTCCAAATTCATTTTAGGTTAACATCTTGATGGATTTAGCATCCAAACAGATTGAAAAACTATCCTGTGATTTTTTTTCTTGTCTCAGAATAAGGGGTGATTTTTTGTCCTTTGGTTTACTGTAACTTTCCTCCTCATGAGCTTACCCATAAGTACCTGCATCAGCTGAAAAGATGAGGGAGTGGAATCCTAATAATGGGTTTGATATTGACAATGACCATCTCAGCTTCGGAACCCAAAGAGTTGGATGTCTTTTCACAGAGTGAGGGAATTAGAAACTTAGAAGGAAAGCTATGGATTGGATATGTATGACACATCTCCTTCAGACAACATGGGGGGATAAAATGCTTCTTGCCTCAGTGGGTGACTCAAAAGAGTGACATTTCTCAAAAAATAAACTTAGAATTTACCTTGGGCTCATTTAATTGTGTGTCACTGAACTCCTAAAAGCTTTTAGAGTGCCAATTCTTGGCTTTTTCAGTTTATTTGTTTCCTTCATAAACAGCAGTTGTAGCTGAAAATGCTTGGAGGAACAATGGTTCAGGGGCTCTTTTGAGAAGTTTTCAAATGTGCAGTGAGTTCAGGGATGTGGGGTGGTAGCTGAAAGGGAATAGCTATTTTGTATGGTTAATCACTGCTCAAGAAACTATTAGGATTTGTGCAATTATGTGAAAAGCATTGTGCTAAATTCTGGGGATCTAATTGTCAAATGAATTTACAATTCTGACCCTCAAGACACTTACAATCATGGGAAAAGATTATAATGGGGAAATGATCAAGACGATCATAGGCTACAACCTCCAAGTCAAGGAGAAAGAAGTAACAGAAATGCTCGAGACATTGCGGGCAAGTTTAGATTGCTGTAAGCAGTGAGATTCAGCATCTATACGTCTCTAAAAGTTTTTTCCAGTACTATTATATGAAATAAAGTGTAATGGAAATGATATGGATTGTGAAATAAGAGGAAGTGGGTTCAAATCCTGTTTCTCTGTTTATTATTTATGTGGTTTTGAATATAATCTAAGGGGAATGATGTAACTCATGCAAAAATTCATAAAATTAAAAGCTTGGAATGCATGTCATATTAACTCTTAACTTTACACATATGATATTATGATCTTACTACTTATAGAAGAAATTCTTCATGTGTTAACCTCCATTCTGCACTGTCTGCTCAAAAAAGGCAGCTTTCTTGGAGATGACTGGATTCTTGATTCTTAAGGGGGAAGGCATGGTCCCAGGATGCTATCCAAAGAATCACAGTTGCTCAGAGTTACAAAAAGCTCACAGGCCATTAAGTACAAAACATTGCTAAATGAGGATTCCATTTTCAACACACCTGAAAAGTAGTTTTCTAAGATTTTCCTTGAAGATAACTAATGTAAGTCACGATAGAGATACCCAGAAATTCATAGTAGTAAACTTTAGAGGTCATCCAATTCCTCTGAAGATATCTAATTGTGAGGATCTTTTCCATTTTAAATCAAGTCTAAATTTGTCTTGAAAAGTTTACCCACTGCTCTTCCATGGGACAGAGCTTCAAACACTTGAAAAAATCTCTCATGTATTCTCCAAGAATTCTTTTTTCCTGAAAAAAAATTTCAAGATTTTTCACTATACTTTAACTTGTCAATATCTTTCCTAAGATGTAGTGTCCATCCCTGAACATATTATTTAGAGTTGTTCTTATTACAGAGGCATTTTCATCTCTCTCATCCTGAGCACTATGCCTCTCAATGAAGCCTGAGTTAATATTTGCTTTTGAGGCTGGCATATCAGACTATTGACTCATATCAAGCTTGTTTTAGATCTTTTTTTCCCCCAAACTATCATTTTGTACTTATAAAGCTGATTTTTAAAAATAAAAGTATAGGACTTTATATTTATGGATAAAATTTAATAGTGTTTGATCTAAAGGACACAACTATTCTGGGATCATAAATTCCAAGATATCAGAACTTTAAGGAAACTCAGATGCCATATAGTTCAACCATGTCATTTATTAAAGGGGAAACAAGCTTATTCAAGGTCACAAGGTGAATTTGTGGAAGAAGTGGAATTTTGTGGAAGAAGAAGTCCAAGTAATCTTATTATATTATAACCCCTTCTATAGATCATAAATTCATCTCCTTCCTAAGTCTCAACTTCAGTGCTTTAGGATCCTATCTGAGAAAGATTTCATTCCTAATTCCTTGCAGTAGGGATTCAGAATTAGTGTCTAACAGAAACATAGGATTGATGAATCTCTTTCTTTCTGTCTCTGTCTCTCTCTGTCTCTCTGTCTCTCTGTCTCCCTTCCTTTCCTTTTCTCTCTTTCCAATTTAGTTAGTAGCTATCATTTTTTGAATTCATTTATTTACCTGAGAGAATGTAAGTCAAAAAAAAAAAAAAAAAGCAACCTGGGTAGTAGATTTGGCCTGTGCTTTTCTAAGGGAAAAATATTAATTAAACTTGGAAAAAATGCATAATTTCAAAGACTATCCTGTTCCAAACTAAAACTAGATGTTGCACACACACACACACACACACACACACACACACACAAACAATTGGGGTTAAAAGACTTGCTTCAGGGAATACTGGGAAATGAATGTGGACTACTTGCATTTTTGTTTTTCTTCCCAGGTTATTTTTATCTTCTGAATCCAATTCTTCTTGTGCAACAAGAGAACTGTATAGTTCTGCACACATATATTGTATCTGGGATATACTATAACATATTTAACATGTATAAGACTGCCTGCCATCTAGGGGAGGGGTGGAAGGAGGAAAAGGAAGTCAGAACAGAAGTGAGTGCAAAGGATAATGTAAAAAATTACCCTGGCATATGTATTGTCAATAAAAAGTTATTTTAAAAAAAGACTTGCTTTAGATCACACAGCTAGTATTAAATGTCTAAAAACAGATTTGAACTCCGGGCTCTCCTGACTTCAGGGCTGGTGCTCTATCTACTACATTGGCTAGCTGCCCCTTGGGTTAGAGAATCTCAAAGACTAAAAGGAACTCAGAAATCTTCTGGAAATCTCCCTCTATAATCTTGACCCATTGCTCTTACTTTATTCTCTGTGAGCAAGTAGAACAAATCTGATCTGTCTTCCACATGATTTATCAAACGCTTGACTATATCATCTCCTTGCTCTCTCTCTGCTAGTATTATCTCCCCCAATTCCTTCAAATTACTCTTGTATAATATAATCCCCAATTGTTTCATCTACTAGTTTGCATTCTTTGTAGGGTCTAAAGCTTGTCAATAGTTTCTCTAAAGCTTGTCACTTAGAAATGAACATTGCATTTCAGATGTGATCTGACCAGGTCAGGACATTAGAACTATACATTCCTTCCTTTTGGACACATGTGTACTTCTAATATAGTAAAAATTTCCATGAGCTTTTTTTTGCTGCTATAACAGACTGCTTAATCCTATTAATTATGAGTTCTAAAATTCTCAAATATTTTCAATGAACTATTATCTATTCATGCTCACCACAAACTGTACTTGTTAAACTGATTTTAAAAAACCTGTTATAATATTTTCCCTATTAAATTTTTAATTAGATTTAACTCAAGATCTTTTAGATCCTAATAGCTTTGTGTTACTTCCAAATCTGATAAGCATGCCATCTATGCCATTTTCCAAGTCATTAATAAAAATGGTCAGCAGCACAGAATCAATTAGAGATTCTTGGGCCACTCTACTAAGAGCCATCTTTAGATTTGTCTTTGTACCATTGATGGCTCCACTTCCACTTGGAATATTCATCCATTTCTGAATCATCTCAATTGGAACATCTCTCCCATGTCACTCTATCCTGTCTACAAAAAAAATGAGATTTTTTTTCCAAGTGGTTTTTAAAAGTCTGGATAAAGGGCAACTGGGTGGTGCAGTGGATAGTGCACCAGTCCTGAAGTCATGAGGATCGAGTTCAAATCTGGCCTCAGACACTTAACATTTCCTAACTATGTGACCCTGGGCAAGTCACTTAACCCCAGTTGCCTCAGAAAAAAAAAAATCTGTATAAACTATGCCTACAACATTAACCTGATCAGTCTAGAGATCATGTCAATCAAGAACTTAAAATGGTATGACCCATTCTTGATGATGCCCATTTTAATTCTTTTGTGTTTTTTCTTTTCTAGATGATCACTAGTTAAGCTTATTGGCTTTTAATTTGTAGATTCTACTCTCTTGACTCCCTCCTTTCATATTTTTTAAACTATCAGGACAACACTAAGTCTCTCTCAGTCCCATGGGTGCCCTGCAATTCCTCATGTTCCTTCCGTGATCACTGAGAGTATTTCAGCTATCATAGCCAGTGGTTCTTTTTAACACCCCTGGATAAGAGTTTGTATGGAATGGGTAACTTGAACTTATCAAAGGAACTTGAACTCTTCAAAAGCAAGGGGATCTCTTATGACTCCACATTTATCTTGAATTTCAATCCCCGATTAGTGATTTTCTGTACTTTTCAGGTCAAAGGTTTCCTTTTGGCTAGAAAATAGAAGCAAAGAGTCGAATAGTTTGGCCATCTCCCCATGGTTCATTATCATAATCTATTTCACCTCTAAGTGTTCTTTTGCCTTTTTTGATCCCCTTCTTCTCTTTAACAGTTCACAGTAACATTTGTGTTGTCTTTAGTTTTTCTCACCACTTTCAACCCATTCTGAACTGTAGCATATTCTTATAGGACCGTGGTATGCTTTTGTACTCATCATCTGCTACTTGCCACAGTATCTGTCTGTATATAAAAAAAAATTAAGTTGATTTCTGAGTTCCTGTTCCATCCCCATCCATCTCTTTAGAAAACTCCTTTTTTTTCTTTCGTCATTGAAATGATTTCTTTTTATGTCTTCAGAATTCCATTTTTGAGAGCTTACTATCCCTGTTGGATTAACTTTCCTTATAGAATTTTATACCATGGGGTTCTCTCTTTTGTTCACCTAAAGTCTTTGAAATTTTATCTCTAGAAACCCAAAGTATATTTCAGACTATGCTTGCTTTATTCTTATTTTGGACCATAAATTCTCATATGGAGTAACTACTTTGCCCCATGATCTTCATCATTTATTTTTTAGCTATTCATTTCTAGGATCATAGGGGGACCTTGGAGCTGAATATAGTTTAACTCTTTATTAAAAAATCAGGAAATGAAATCATAGAAAGAGGAATTGACTAATCCAACATCACACAGGTGGGAAGTAGCACAGCCAGCAATAAAATCTAGGTATCCTGGTTGCTTTTTCACTATAAATAGTTTTTCTCATTGAGCCTTTCACTTGGAAATGATGGAAAGTCTTCACTAAGGCAAACCAAGAAATGTTCAGTTGCTTTGTATTTGGAAGAAAAAGAGTCCTAGGAAATGTCTGGATAATCAAAGTTCTCTACAACTATGCTATGGTGCTTTTATGCCAGGCTTGGGACCTCTTCTAAACTCTTCCTATATTTCCTACTTTCTTATTCAAGTATTCTATGGCATAGACTCACAATACAAGACAATACCACTTCTGTTTTATCCTCCATTATCACTCTGTTTACCACTGGTTTTCTCTCTATGATTCCTATATTCTTCCAAATATATAATTCTATCCTCCCTTTTTCACAATTACCTTTCTTGACCTTTTGAATAAGATCTACCCTTCCAGAGCAATATTCTGATCACGGATCTCTCTCTATCAAATTCCAGTGGTACCTTCTTCTATTTGCCTCCTTCTATTAGGATTGCTAGTTCACTTTACTTGTTTTCTGTATATTTTGCATGTACCTATAGACTTTGTAGGCTAACAGGTTTTTTTATTAGCTCCATGCTTGGTTTTTCTCTACTATGAATTTTTGGTATCTCTACCATGATTTACTTCCTATTTTCTTATGGTATATAGATTGGTAGATTCACATAAGCAGTTTCTTCCCTCTTTGTCTTATGCATTACAGGCAATACCAGACTCTTTTAGGTCTGTTCTATTCTAGCCAAGAAAACATTATTCCTGTATTTTTAGCTGTGCTCTAGAAATAACAATAGCAGACTTTTAAAATAGTACTTTAAGATTTTCAAAGAAATTTTAAAAACATCATATCCTTTGAACCTCAAAACAACTGTTTGAAGGTGGCACTACTATTTTTACTTTATAGATGAGTAAACTGAAATTAAGTGAGATTACGTGCCTTGCTTTGTTCACACAGTTAATAGGTATCAGAGGCAGAATTCAACTCATCATGTCTTCTTACTTTAAGTCCATTGGTGTTTACACTAAGCCATGCTACTTCTCAGAAATTTGAGATCTTGTTCTCTAATATTATCTTCTTAACTACCTATCCCTTTTCCAAATATACTTTTCTCTTCTGAAACTTATGCCTTCAATTGATAACAGTGATTTAAACATCACCCATGACTTTAAGGTTTTCTATTTCTTTCCTAGTACATTATAATCCTTTATAGTGGTTTCTAGATTACCTTGTAGAATATCATTTTTGACAATATGCATCACAGAAAGTATGTTTAAGAAAGAAAAAAAAATATATCTTGGAAGGTTGCCTGTCATATATTGGATATATGCTAACAGAATTCAGCAGACATCTTCATCATATATATTCTAGAAAGCTAGTCTTCTCTAATAATTGTCTATTATTTTTATACTGATCCAAGTTAATCATGGATACTCTGAGACTCGTTAGAAGAACCTCCAAAGAGGTCAGTTATGTGTATGTTATTTTTTGTAGCTCCAAGCAAATATCTCAGTTGAATTTTATTTTATCATCTTAATTAGGTTTCTAAATCCCATCAAAGAAATTATATTAATGGGATCAAGTTTTTTTTCTGTTCATTTATCAAAAACTGTGCCAAGAATAGAACCCAGAAGTAAATGATGGAGACACCAAAGTCTAGTAATGTGCTTTAGACATTGTGACCCAATGAATGATAGGGAATGCATCTCCATTTGCTTGTATCAAAGACCATGATCTCAGGTGTAGTTCTATCTTTTTGTGTAGAGAATCAATAATCATTTAAACACTTAATATGTATCAGGTACCCAATTAAGTGTTAAGGATACAAAGAAAAACAAGGAAGCTATACCTTTCCTTTTAGCTACTGATTGAACCCATAGGTTCATTCACTGATAAGTGATATGTTAAGGTCACTTAGAATCAGAGAAATCTCCTCCTTCTTCAAGGGTTAGATGGAATCTTGGTCTCAGAGGATAAAAAAGGAATCATGTCAGAGAAAGCTCTGTAAATGAATGGAAGACTAGAAAAGGGAAATAACATTTTACTTTGTAGAAAAAAAAATACGACCACAAGGCATAATGTAAGCATGAGCATCCTGGAGTAGAGGAAGCTTCAGAAGGGAAGTCCTGCAGTTGAATTTCCCTGCTATTGCCATGGACAACATCCAAATTACCAAGCTAATGAAAGCCTTTTTTAAGACTGCAAGAGCAGAGGGGGCTTTCAAGAATTATTATGGAACTAATAATTGTTCTCTGAGCAAAAGCCATGTTTTCCCATCTCTGCATCTTTATTGCTTTTCTTTCCCTGGAATACACTACTTCCTTCTCCCTTTAGCTCCTCTTATTTAAATGACTATATCTATGGGATCAAAGGATCATATCTTTAGTGATAGAAGATATATCATTTGCCATCCAATCCATATCCTTCATTTCATGGATAAGCAAAGTAAGATGCAGCTTGATGAGGAGTCTTGCCCAAGATTACACAGGTATTAAATACCAGATATGAGATTTAAATTCAGGTTCTCTGATGACAAATCCAATATTTTCCCCCACTACTATGTGACCATAGCACAGTATTTAAGTGTTGAAAAGGATGTCAGAGATTGTCTAATCCAACGTACAGAAAAATTCATATATCTCTAATCAGTTTTCATTTAATTTTTGTTTAAATGTAAAAAAAAAATTAGGGGGAATTCACTACTTCCCCCAAGATAGACTATTCACCTTTTGGATGGTTTTAATAATTAGGGAAGTTTTTCCTTAAATTCTGCTTTTCTGTAACTTCCACTTACTGAACCTTTTTCTGCTCCCTGAAAGAGCTGAATAGATAAGTTGAATCTCTCTTTGACAAGAAATGTTTTTAAATCCTTGAAATCTTACTTCAATAACCACCTCTTTTGTTATATCATTTATGAATTTTCCCCTGAAGTCCTTAGCTAGACATAATATTTCTCTTCTCTGAACTACCAGCATACTATTTTAACCACTTTAGGCATGTGTATTTGATTTTATATTTTATTGTGTGCTTAGATGTCTTTCTTATATGGTTGAAATCTTCCTAGAGAAAGGGATTATGTCTTACTTTGTATTTTCCCCATTTTCAGTATTTAGAAAGGAATACTGTACAATTATTCAACTCATTGATCTCTTCTTTCCTTCTTTTATTGATGCAAAGATTTGGAAATATAAATGATCTATTATGTACCATTTTTGTTTACATCCCTAAAAGTTTTAGATATTGTTTCATTGGTTAATTTTCTTGTTTTCTATGGTTTGTCTTTTGATCCATTAATTCTTTAGAAATTAGTGATTTAATTTAATGATTTAATCTCCACTTACTTTTGTATTTTTCATTAAATGTTCTTTATTAATTCTAATCTATATTGCATTGGGGTTACTACAGAATGTGCTTCTATTTTTCTCTGTTTCTTTTTGAAGATCTTAACCTTTAGCATGTAACAGATACATTTTTGGTTTTGATTTTTTAAAATTTCTTCAAGACTTCTATTTTTGTATTTAGTTGGGATTTTTTGATTTGTTGCTTTTCTAATTTCTTTTTAAACTACATTGAACCAATTTTTTTTCTCTTTTTTGTTGATGTATGTGTCTAGAAATATAAACTATCCCTTAAGGATAGCCTTGCCTGAGTGTCAAATGTTTTTGTTTTTATTTAATTGCTGTAATTTTCTTTGATGAAATCATCTGTTGTTTCTATGATTTCTTTTTTGACCCACCATATCTTTAAGAATTAATTATTTAGTCTCTGTTGACAGTTTAATCCTTTCTTTAAATGCCCTTTATTGATTGTAATTTGCATTTCATTATAGTACATAAAGGATGTATTTGATTTCTGCTTTTCTTTATTTGTTTATGAGGCTTTTATGCCCTAGTTCATGGTTAATTTTTCTAAAGATTCCATGCACAGATGAGAAATATATTCATTCTATTTCTATTTTATAATCATCAGAGATATATCAGATCTAATTTTCTAAAATTTCATTTATGTATTTAACTTCTTTTAAATTTTTTGTTATCCTTTTATGGGTCTGAAATGTGCATATTGAATATCCAACTATTATAATTTTACTGTATTTCTCCTCTGAATGTAATGAACTTTTGCTTCAAGAATTTAGATATTATTCCAGATGGTGCATTTATATTAAGTATTGATATTATTTTACTATCTGTGATTTGGTCTCTTTAAACACAATATTTTTGGTGATAATATCTTTTAATCATGTATAATTTTATTGATGATTTGCCTGAGGTCATGATTTAAACCTTTGCTTTTGATTTTGCCAGCTGCATAATAAATTCTTTTTCAGCCCCTCATTTTGCCTCTGTGTTAATCTTTGTTTCAAAAGTACTTTATATATACACACATAATTAAAAACACACAAATATATAATTTTATTGAGTTATCCCTTCTAATAGATTCTGCTGTTTATTTTATGAATGGTTTGTCCTACTCATAATCATTCTCATTTTCCTCCATCATATTAGCTTATACTTTCTCTTCTTTTCTTCTCTGCTGCTTCTCTGAAAAATTTTTTATTTTCTCCAGTTACATGTAAAAACATTTTTTTTTGATTATGGATGTATATTCATTTTTTACATAGTTCCTTATGAATTATGCTGGAAGAAAAAATCAGAACAAAAGGAAAAAAATCACGAGAAAAAAATACAGAAAGAAAAAGAAAAAAAATGAATATAGGATATGTTGAGTTACAGTCAGTCTCCATAGTTTTCTTTCTGGATGTGCATTATGTTTTCCATGCAAAATTTATTGGGATTGCCCTAGATCACTGAAGTATTAAATAAAACAAAGTCTGTTATAATTAATCATTACACAATATTGCTTTATTGTGAACAATGTTTTCCTGGTTCTGCTTGTTTCACTCAGTATCAGTTCATGTAAATCTTTTCAAACCTTTCTAAAATCAGTTTGTTCATCATTTTTATATAACAATAATATTCCATTACTTTGATATACCATAACTTATTCAGTCATTCCCCAATTGAGGAAATTTGACTAGTTTTCCAATTTTGCACATGTGGATCCTTTCCCTTCCTTTGCGATTTCTTGGGACCCAGTATTGCACTGGTGGATCAAAGGGTATGCACAGTTATATAGGACCTTTGTCTGCCCCTTCTTTACAGAGAAGAAATCTAATGAAGAGGATGTAGAATTAGAAGGAAACTGATTATTAGTAATAACCTCTATCTGAAATAGTTTGCTACTACTTTTCTGCATTTATTTTTTCCATAAAACCCAGAGCCTAATCTCTGTCTCTCTTACACGTTCTCTTTTTTTAATTCCTCTTTTGTGATCACTCTTGATGTTAAGAGTATTTCCTTGCCCAACTCTATAATTCAGATTTTTGGGTCCAACACAAATATTCAGGATAACTCAATGCTGATTGTAAATCTTTTTCTTTTGCCTTTTAGTCATTGTTGCCAAGTCTTATGTGATATTGATTATCTCCCCCTCTATCATTTCTCCCTCCCCTTCCAAAAGAGTCTTTCATCTTCTTATTTCATTTTTATACTATGTTTTATTTTTTCCAGCTGTTCTTTCAGACCTTATGGCAAAGCCATTTCTCCTTCTTTGAGCCTTTTCTTGTTTGAAGGTTATTCTCTTCTGAGTTTATCTTTTGAATTTCTCTTACTCATAGTATTTCTTCATTGTATTTGGTGTTTTATTTAATTTGCTCATAATTTTTAGCTTAACTCTTCCTTTGGGAATTTTTTGCATAAGTCAATCTCTACTTGGATTCTTGGATGGATTGAGTAGATCTTGTCTGGTTCTCTTCTATTCTTATTGGTTTCCTGACCACTGCTGATCTGGAGGGATGGTTAATAAAGCACACCATCTCTTATGCTGATTCCTATGTTTAAGTCTCACTTTGCTGGTGGTCTATTGCTATTCAGGTTCCTGCTGTCTCATTTTTTTCTTTGCACAATCTTCAGTGAAAGTTGATTCTACTTTTTCCTGTGGTCCTGGAAGACTCCTGTGAGATTTTTGGTATCATTTTGCTCTAAAGTTTCCTGCATATTCCTCCCAGACCTCCAGCTAAAGTAATGAGTTGTATGTCTTCCCTGCTGTCATTCCAAATACTACTACCTTTATTTGTGCCTACATCCCTCCATAGTGACCTATTAAGGCTGGTTGTTTCTTTCCTAAAAAGCAATTGCTAGGGTATATCTATAGATATAGAAATACTGGGGATGGGTACTGACTTGCTTTGGAGTTCTTGCCATTTTCCTTTCTCTCTTGTCTGGAGGTCTCCCTATCTCTGCCCCTGGTGCTGGCTTCTGTGTTTCAATCTTTGAATCAGCTTTTTAGCATCTTCTGACCATCTCTTTTGTTCACTTCTGGACTAGATAGAAGAGTTTACTGTTTTTCTTTTGGTATTACTTTATTGTAGGTGTTTCTGTATTTTCAGATATTTTATGAGTCACCTGTGGGAGTGTTAGGCTTCTTTACAAACCTTTGCATTGTCATTTTAGCTAGAAGGCCATCTACTTAAGTTATAGAGGCATTGATTTCTGCATTGCTGCAGGGAATATGTTTGAATCTTTGCACACAGCAACTACATAAATATTTTTTGAGTTCAGTTAAGTGGGAACAGGAAATTAGTTGGATTAATTTCCCCTAAATTTTATTTTACCAAGGATGGTTTAATTTAATTTGACTCATTAAGAAGATTTTGGATTTTCTACAACACTTCAAAAACAGGCAGACTTTCTGGAGCTGGAACTGGTGGTAAAAAAAAAAAGCATGGAGTAAGTGACTTTCAAAGGTAATCTTTTAGAAGAGCTGGGCTACATAAAATAATAGAAATTGGAGGTAGGGATAAATTACAGCTTTTGATAGACATCAGAACATTACTTTGATGACAATGAAACCATGGAAGCTAAGGTTGGGTAGTTGTATATCCTTAAATGCCTGTCCCTCCCTTTCCATGTTCTCCCCTTTTCCTTTCCTGTTCTTCATCCCCCATTTCCTTTTCCTTTTCCTCCCCTCATTCTGTCACTCTCTTGGGTAATAGAGTTCCAATTGCTCAGAAATGCTCTCTCCCTGTCTTTTCTTTGACCATAGGCAATAGTAGAATGGCATTCAGGAATCATAAGATCTGGATGATTTTGTGACTGGGTAATTTGTAACTTCTAGATCTCAGATCCTTAGAGTTATATTGAGACATTATCCATCACCATCATCTTTCTATGAAGGTTATTATTGAATTTTTTTAGAATTTTGCATCAGAAGTGGACTTACCATTCTTGAAAGTAATTTTGTCAGATGTATATATTTGTTTAAGTTAGCATTTCTTTGAAGTAGTTAAACTTTTCATGTTTTTGTATGACTGATTTCTAGCTTCTAAAGAGATCTGTGAGTGTCAAGAATGTGTTGGGAGATGCAATCATGAGACACCCTAATTATAGTGTCTAAATTCTGCCAGGATACAGATTGGTTTCAAAGTAGAATTGGGAGGGGAAGGTCAACCTAAACTCCATCATATGAGATGTCTTGGTCTTGGCAACAATTCAGTTCAACAAGGATTTCCTAAATATTTGATGACTAGCCAACTCTTTCCCAGAACCATAGAGTCATAGATTTCAAGATGTGAAGGATCTTAGAGTTAATATCTTTGGCCTTCTTCATTTTACAGAAGAGGAGAGATTGAGTGATTTCTAATTCTATAAAGATAATAAATGATAACTTGGGTCTAGACTCTGGTCCTTTATTTTCAAAAACAGTATCCTATTCATTGTTCATCCTATCTCAAAACAAATAATAGATGACTGCAGAGAAAGAAATTTTGATTGAATGGTAAAAATGAAATATTGACAGGGGTTGAGAAGTAAGAGGTAAGTACACAGAATTATTGAATTTAGAAGGCTTTGAATAAGTATATTCTAGGACACAGAGTGAAGATAGTGGAGTTGTGATTTGAATCCAAGTCCCATGATTTAATATCCAGTTCTGTTCTCTCTGAACCATGGTGGCATTTGTAAGTAAGAAAATTCCTAACCCTCTGAGCTCTTATAGCTGTGGAGATGAAATATACACTTACATTTTTATGTATATGTACATAATAGCTAAAGCATATAAAGAAGACAATGCATTATGTAATACAACAAAGTGCCAAGTTGAATATTACTGTATCAGTTGTGTGGTATGGGAGATTAGGAAGAAAAGAGAATAATTCTAGCTGGAGTTATTGGGAATGGTTTCTTAGAGGTTATGTTATGAGGTGAGTCATAAACCATTATGTCCTTTGAGAAAGATCAGCACGGAGTGATGACACAGAAGTTAGAAAGACCTGGGTTCAAGTATTGCCCCATATAAATATTGGTTTGGTTATCTTGAGCTAGTTACTTAACTTCTTAGTGTCCCTAGGCAACTCTCTAAGACTAGTTGCAATGAAAATGTTGACCTGTATTAGTAGAAGATGAAATCATAAATTTGGTATAAAATTAATATAAAGAAATTACAAATCCAGTCCCTATCCTCCAATATTCCTTTATATTCATGGACCACAGTTTGCTCAGCCATTCCCTAGTTAATGAGCATCTAGCTTGTTTCAAGTCCTTTGTTACCACAGAAGTGCTGTGATGCATATTTTAGTGTAATATGGGAACTTTTTTTTTGGCATTGACTTCCTTGGTGGGTAGAAGGCACAGTTTTAAAGAGAGAACTGTGTTTAAGCCCCTCTCAATTAATTTTTTCCAACCCAGTCTCACCTGCCAGCAGGAACTTGGTTCATACAGAACATTCCTGCCCTGTTTCAATTATTTATTCATATCTCTTAATAATAAAGCCTACTCAGATGCTGAGAATCTCGTCCATTACATAATCCTATCTGACTATAAGGAATTCACTAACAAATCATTTATACAATGTTCTAAGGCTTAAAAATGCTTTCCTTAACAAAATCTTTAAGAAATAGTCAAATGCAAGAGTTATTATTTAATTTTCACAAATGCGGAAACTCCTTTATGTACCATTTGTATAATCATCCAAGTTCTGGGAGCCCTAATCCCAGCAACTCACATCTACTCTATAGGGAAAATGTTCTTTTGACTCTCTTTTCTTTTGCTGGAGCCTCAGTTAAGTGGTATTCATTGAAAAGGAAATTAGAAAATTTTGATGATCATAATTGTAAATGTGACATCATCAATCAGGACCAGAACCCCATCCATTTGATAGAATATATAGCCAGAGAATTGAAGGACCTCTAGGGTCAGAGTATTATAGATTTAGAGCATCTTGGAGATCTTTGAGTATAGTCCCTTTATCACATATCCATGACCTTATTTCCTCTCACATGTCCATTGTCCAACTTCAGGCTTGTATCACTTCAGTCAATCAATCAATAAATATTTATTAAGCACCTCTAATGTGTCAGACATTGTGTTAGATGTTAAGATTAAAGGCAAAAAATATCCCTGATCTCAAGGAGCTCATAAACAAATGAAAATGAACCAACAAGCTATATACAAGACAACAGGAAATAATTAGAAGAGGGAAGGCACTAGCATTAAGAGGGGGCATCCTGAAGAAGAGAAGGTTTTAGTTGAGATTTTAAAAGAAGCCTGGGAAGCCAAGGGACAGAGATGGGGAAGGGCATCATTCCAGACAAGGGGTACAGTAAGAGCTGAGAAATGGAGAATCATTGAACAGCCAGGAGGCCATTGTAATTGCATCAAAGATTATGTGTTAACATCTATCAGATTGGCTAAGATGACAGGGAAAGATAATGACAAATGTTAGAGGTAATGTGGGAAAACTGGAACACTAATACATTGTTGGTGGAATTGTGAAGTGATATAAGCATGTTGGAGAATATTTGGAACTATGCTTAAAGGGTTATTAACTGTGCATTCTCTTTGATCCAGCAATGTTTCTATTGGGCTTATATCCCAAAGAGATCTTAAAAGAGGAATGTGCAAAATTATTTGTGGCAGCCCTTTTTGTAGTGGCAAGAAACTGGAAAATGAGTGAATTCCCATCAGTTGGGCAATGGCTGAAGGAGTTATGGTATCTGAAGATTATGGAATAATATTGTTCTATAAGAAACAATCAGCAGAATTTCAGAGAAGCCTGGAGAAACTTACATAAACTGATGCTAAGTGAAATGAGCAGAACCAGGAGATCATGGTACACGGCAACAATATTATACAATGATCAATTCTGATGGACGTGGCTCTCTTCAACAATGTGATGATTCAGATCAAGTTTTGTGATCAAAAGAGAAATCTATAACCAAAGAGAGGATTGTGGGAACTGAGTGTGATTCCCAACATTTTGTTGTTTGCTTGCATCTTATTTTCTTTCTCATTTATTTTCCTTTTTGATTTGATTTTTTTGTGCAGCAAGGTAATTGTATAAATATGTATGCACATTTTGGATTTAACACATATTTTTACCATGTTTAACATATACTGGATTAGTTGCCAGCAAGGGGAGGAGGTGGAGGGAAGGAGGGGGAATTGGAACACAAGGGTTTTGCAAAGGTTAATGTTGAAAAAATATCCAAAAATAGTAGAGGGAGTGACATGGTCATACCTATGGTTTATTTCATTCAATGGCTAAATGGAAGATGGACTAGAAAGGAAAGAGAATTGTGGCAGGTAAATTTACCAGCAGTTGTAGTACAGATGTGAAGTGATGAAAGCCTGCACCAATGGTGCTTGTCCATCATTCTTGAAAAGGATCAAAATGATATCACTATGTAGAAAAGAGGAAGATTATTCAAGAGATGTCCTTTTTTTTTTAACAGATTAAATATGCTGGTGAGAAATAGTGGGGAGTCTAGCATGTGTGTGTGAGACTGAGGGACTGAGAGGATGATGTTGTTCTTGGCAATTAGGCCCTTAGGAGAGAGGAGAGTTTAGGAGGGAAGATAACGAGTTCAATTTTGAAAATGTTGAGTTTAAGAAGATGCACACTTTTGGAGGACAGCCAGAGATTAGGCTAGGAGAGGAAGATTTGAGAATCATCAATACAGAGATGGTAATTAAATCCTCAAGAACTAATGAGATCCCCAAGTGAAGTATTATAGAGGGAGAAGAGACCTGGTACAAAACCTTGAGAGATACTTATGGAGGAGGATCCAGCAAAGGAGACAGAGAAAGAGAGATCAGAGGAAGAGAAGAACCAGTAGTGTCCTAAAAACTTAGAGAGCAGTGAATATTTAGAAAATGAGGGTCCTGACAATGTTAAAGGATGCAGGGAGGGTCAAGGAGAATGAGGATTAAGAAAGACTATTGGATTCAGCAATTAAAGCGTAATTGGCAACTAAGAAGAGTAGTTTTGGTGGAATAACAAAGTCAACACCTGTTCTACTACATATACTTTCTATTTGAGCTCTCTGCTTCCAGATTCTCTCTTCCATAAGCTACTAAAATAACCTTCCTAAATTATAGTTTTGACCCTTTCTTGAAAACTTTCAGTGGCTCTTTCCCAGGAGAAAACACAAATTGCTTAGACTGACATTCAAAGCTCTTCACAATCTGGCTCTAGCATGCATCCTCAGGTTTATTTAGTTTTTGCCCTTTCTCTCTATATTCCAGCCAACTTGCAGTTTCCTGAATTTGTCATTTGTTCCACCACCTTCATGTTTTTGCAAAGACAATCCTCTGCTTCTGACAACTTTCCTCATTCCAAAATCTTAGAAGCCCCAGTTTCATTAGAGGCCCAGCTCAGGTGCCAATTCCTAAGGAAATCTTTTCCTGACCATTCCCTGCTTTTGCTCTCTACCAATTCTTTTTCTCTCTTCAAATTATTGTAAATTATAAATTATACTTGGGTATAAATTTATATATTGAATCTTTTCGACAGACTCTTTGATAGAGCGTCTTGAAGTCAGGGCAGTATTTTTAAAGCCCTAGTGTCTGGCACAGAACATTGAACATAATAGGTACTTAAATGGAGTCGGATCAGGGTAGAGTACAATGGGATATCACCTCTCTTGTTCAGAGTATGCTGCTTTCACAAATGAACCCTCCAATCACATTAGATCCTTGTTGATTGAATCGCCTGCCTTGTCACAATGTTGGTTTATTTTGCACTTTTGGTCCATCGAAACCCCCAGATCATTTTCACATGAAATACTGGTAAGTCAGCTCTCTTTCATCTTTCATTCATCAGAAGAGAAGATATCTCTTCTCAACAGGGGTGAAAAAAGGCATTTAGAATTCTTAACACTGTTCATCAGGTGTCTCATTTACCTCTTTGACTCCTACTGTGATTGTATTGTAATTAGTAGGAAATTAATATCCATTTTCTCTCCATGTGCCAGATGTATCACTTAGATTTTCAGAACTTAATTATCTTTATAATTTGGAGAAACTGAGCTCTTGAAAATATTTAAACAACTCTTTCTAGTATAATCCCCCCCCCCCCACCAATCTTACATGAAGCTTGATTTTAAGAAAACATTGGCTTATGGGCTTTTGTTTCTGGCAGTTAATACCAGGAATATTATATAGTTGTGGCACATATATTGTTGAGTTTGTGGGTTCTGTAGTCAATTTGAATTTTTCTATTTGTGTGACACATTGACTTGATAAATAGGGAGAGCATCACCAACCCATGGAATGCCTCCTTGCAGGGTTTAGCCTTGTTAGTTGGCAAGAGAGAACTATCCTGGTTTCTATCCTTTGTCCTCTCTTGCCAGGGAAGTATCAATTAATCAATACTATATGAAAGAGAGATGTATCTGATGCTCTAATATTTAAGAAAGAAAAGATACACTTGGCAAAAGAAAATTCAATCATTTAAGACACTGATTTTTTTTGACTTTGGCGCAAGTCTTCAACCTCGCCAAATTATGGTTTTCTTATCTGCCAAATGTAAGCAATAGTATATAAGAGCACAGATCCAGAGCTAGAAAGTATTTATGAGTTTATCCTGTCATTTTATAGATGAGGAAACTGAAGTCTAGAACTTTTATAGAAAAATAAAATGACTTGCTCAAGATTACACAGTTAATAAATGTCAGAGACAGGATCTAAACCAAGCTCCTCCAATTCTGAAATCAGTGTTCTTTCCATTGCCTTTTCAAACCAACTCTATTACCCAAGGTTTTTGTGAATATCAAAGGAAATGATTAATTTGGGTAGATTTTCTTTCACATAAACAATGAGTAGATGATAAAATGATTGATAATAGCTATTATCATGATCAATAACATGTTTTATATTATTTAAATTGGGCATATATGTATAAATGTATAATACAGACCTATTTGTTATGTTAAAATAAAATTGCTGAATAATTATGACAATGATAAAAATATTGAATAGTGGGAGATATTTGGCATATAAATAGGACATTTCTTTCTGAGTTGAATTATTGAATTAAACTTGGCCAGTTGAGCATAAAAGGAAATTTGTCCTTGGTGAGGGCTAAATAGTTACTGTACCACTAATAACTGAAAACTAAGATCATTTTAGAAAATGGTTACTATGAGAGATACTGGCTTAGAGCTCTACTAGACCAATAAATTCTGGCTCAGACTAATAATTTGATATTTTAGAAAACTTACAGACCTGGATGTTTGTATTTCTAATTCTTAGAACATATTGAATGCTTAATCAATGCTTGTTGATTGATTATCACTTATAACTGCCCCACCACGCAATATGGTGTAAGAAATAAATAGTACACAGCTCCCGCAGAGTTTAAGCAGGACTATTGTCTCTGGAAAAGGGATGTTTCATAGTCATTCATTTTATCACATTTTCCAGGACTGGAAATCATCATGAATAAATGATGACTTAGAGGTGACAGCCTGTGAGTAGGTTTATGGGTGAGAATGTCTCAGAATCATGGAGGGATATTCTTTCTTTCCCTGTTTCCCCATTCCCTGTAAAAAGCAGAGGCAGATTCAGATGCTTTTCCCTCCTCCCATTCTCCTGCGATAGGTCACATAAGATTGGATAGGCTACCATGTTGGTCAAAGAGACATCAAGGTCTATGAAAAAATTTGGGATCACATTTAGGATAAATTTCCCAGAATTGAACCAGCTCTGATGGAACTTCCAACTTTTGTATTAGAAGATCCATCAACTTTTTTGTGCTGTTGTAACAGTGTCCAACTTGACTTTAGATGCTCTTCCCTACACATCTCATCTTTAAGACTTTTACCTCTATTTTGGGACATGCAGACTTCCTTTTGATCCTACTCTCATCTCTAAAGTCAGTTTTCCTCTTCCTGATCAATACTTACAAAGTCTCGAATCTCATCTCCTCAAGTCCAGGCCCCAATAAAATTTTAAATTCATTGAAATGGAAATAGGAAACTAAAGGAGAACTGTCCCTTCTCCTAACTGATAGTCACAGTCCTGCCCCATGTCTCTCACGCCAAGCATTATTGGATCAAAGGATTTAGAGTTAGATCCTGAGAAAGGATTTTAGAGATCATAAGATTTCATCCCTGAATTTTACAGAAAAGAAAACAAAAATCCAGAGGTGAGTGGGGACTTACTTGCCCAAGGTCATTAACTGTTTCCCTGACAGATAGTATGTCCAAACTTAGTGTGCTAGGATAGATGGCATTTTGGTAGTCTTCAGAATTTTACAGTGAACAACAATTAAGAAGGAGTCTTTGACTTGGTCATAGACTGACTTGGCTAGCTTGTGCATGTGTGTGTGTATGCATTATTATTGGTTTTAACTTCAGTTTCATTTAATCCATGTTGTTTGTGTCCCCAGAGTTATGGATCTCTTCCAGGATTTTCTGCAACAGATGATAAGATCACATCATTCGGAATGGTTTAATTGCTGTGGTGGAATGTAAACTGATTGCTAGGAAAGATTGTTTCATTATTTGTTCTGGCATCTTAGTGCCAAACACTATACTGGGCACAAAGGGGTTTGTAACAAATGCCTAATAGACTGATTGGGGAAGGACATTGACTCTGGAATAAGAACACTTGGGTTTTATTGGCTATCTAAATGATCTCTACCAATAAATGTTAGGTATCTGGACTTCAAGTTGGTCTCTTTGGATGGTAATCTCCTTTGGAGCAGGGCTTGCTTTTCAATTTGTCTCTGTAATTCCAGTGCCTTATACATACTGTATACTAAATGAAAATTTGATGTAACCTTTGTTGAATTGCCTATATTCTCAATAAAGGCAGGGTAAGGATGGGGTAGGAAGAGAGGAAGGGAAAGAATCTGGAATTCAAAGTTTTAAAAACAAATGTTAAATTTTTTTTTCATGTAACTGGGAAAAAATAAAATACTAAATAAATTAAAAAAAGAATCAAAACTTGTTGAAACGTGAATGAGGGGGGTTAGCTGAGGTAACCACCTAACAACTGTAAACCCTATTATATGATGCAGTAAAAAAAAAATTTTGCAGTATTTGGAGTCAGATGACTGCAGTTGGAATACTACAGTCCACTTCCTATCTGTATGCACTTGACAAGTGATTTCACTTCCCTGGATTTTTGAAACCATGGTCTTTCCACCCAAACCTATCCCTCATTCTGACTTTTGTATTTCTGTAAAATGCTTCATCATCCTTCCATTTTCCTGGGTTTGTAACTTCAGCATTATCTTCACCTCCTCTTTCTCCCTTTACCACATAGAGACAATCATGCTCTCCCTGGCTCCTACCAACCCTTTCTTCCTTTCATTCCCTATCTTTTTCATCCATTTTTGTTTTTATTTCTAGGCTCATTGTTGAAATTTTCCATTATGCATCTGCCAAATAGATGTTCCTAATGAGACAAGAGACTTTGAGACAGGGAGAGTCAGAGGAAAAGAAACTAGAGAAAGGATAGAGACAGAAGACTGATATTTGAAATGATGTTATTTTTCTGCCTTTTTATTAGCGTCTCTTTCCTCCTCCTTTCTTCTTTTATCCTTCCCTTTCTTCTTCTTTTGCCTCTTCTTTTTCACCTTTCCTACCTTTCCTTCACCTTTTCTTCCTCCTCACCCATTTCTTTTTTCCTTCTCTTCTCGCCTTTCCCCTTGCCTCTACATCACTCCCCTTTCTCTCTTTTGACCCTCTTGATCTCCCTTCCTTTTCAATCCCCTTCCTCTTTCTTTCCCACTTTCCATCTCCCCCATTCCTCTCTTCTCCTATTCTTTCCTCTGCAGGTGGAATGTCTGTGGGCTGAGAGGAGACCCTGAATGATAAAGCAAACACTGGAGGGACTAAATAGTATGAGCCTTGATCATTTCATTGCCGCTCATGAAGGATTATGAGGTTCTACTCTGTTTTATTGCTGTACCCTATAAAGGGAAGTAGAGTAATAAACATTATGAATAAGCATATGAATGCTGTGTGCTGTTGGCACTGTTTTGGCTGAGCTGTTCCTATTCCCACCCTGAATTCTTCTTTATTTAAGGGCCATTTCACCACAGGTGACTTCCTTCCCTATCCTTTATTTTCATTTCATGACCTATGATAGCATGTGCCTCCTACACAAGCTCCTGTGCAGATTTATAAAAACCCATCTCCAGAAGATGGATGCAAGGGCAAGTAAATGAGAATAAACCCAAATAGGTTAGCACTGTTATGTAGGAATAGTACCAAAAAATCAAAGTTGGAATGAGTCTGAGGTTGGTCATAAATTTTAGTGAAGAAAAAGGACATTTTGAACAGATTGGGGGGTTAGGGGAAGATAAGCAAAGAGCTTGGATCAGTGCTCAGATAGATGGAATAACAGTAAGATATGTTAAGGAAATAGAATCCTAGTTAAGGAGAAGGCAGAACTACTCAGCCCCACCTCCCTTTTCTGTTTTCTCTTTCAAGACAATTGATTCTTGGATTAGAAAGGCTAGAACAGAAATGGTTTCTGGGAAGTTTAAGCTCAAGAAAAGTAAGGACATAGGGGCAGCAGCCAGGTGGTGCAGTGGATAGAGCACCAGGCCTAAAGTCAGGAGGACTTGAATTCAAATCTAACCTCAGACACTTAACACTTCCTGGCTGTGTGACTCTGGGCAATCACTTAACCCCAATTGCCTCAGCAAAAAAATGAAAAGTAAGGACCTAGCAAGCTAACTGGGAATTTGAAGCTCAAGGTAAGTTGTTTTCAGTGAATTCAAACTAGCAAGGCCCAAGAATTGAGAGATGAGCTGCTACTGGTGATCTGTGAAACATTATGGCGAGTATAAGGGGATTAAAAGGTAGGAGACACACACAAGTCATCCCAATTTTCAAAATAAAGGAAGATGATAGAATCTAAAAACTGTAGTTCATTGATCTTAATTTAAATCTTTGATGGAATTCTGGAATCTATTTTTAAAGGAATGGAACATTTGCAGAGGGAAGTGAAGAATGCTAAGTGAGCTTGCTTGATGAAGAAGGGGTTGTACTGGTCTAATATCATTTTCCTTGTAATTCAGATAAATCTTGTAGATGTATTATCCCCAGATTTCACAAAACATTTGGTAAAGTCTTTTAAGCTATTGTTACAGGTGAAAATGCAGAGATATTAATTAGGTAACTATAGAGTTAGGTAGATTTAGAATGTAAATAGCAATATCTGAAGATTACTTGGAGGAAAAGCTTTAGTGGTGTGCTACAGAGACAACAGTTTAACACTATTATCAAGGCCTCAGATAAGGCATAGATGGTAAGCATATTAAGTTAATAGATGATATAAAACTGCTAGGGATAAATGATATATTGGATAATCACAATCCTTCTACCATCACAAAAAAAGACCTCAAAAGAGATTGATGGAACGTATCTAGCCAGATCCAAAGGCAATGTCAAATCTCTTTCCAAGTCCTACTCTGTTGCTATTATGTGACATGGAGGGATCCTTGAGATGCAAAAAATCAAGTCCATGGAGCACAAGCTCTGATCGCCTCTAACAAGATGGGCTGGCTTTATGTGTGAGTGCAGCAACAGACTGTGTTCACTATGCTAGGATGAGATCTTTGAATATGGAGAAGCTTATAGAGTAGGCAGAGGTTATTAACGGGAAGTTTAGCTTCTCATTCCTACAAAGATTACTATGTAGTGATACTAGGAAAGTGATAGAATCACCCTACACATAATCAACTTTCAGCTGAGATTTATTAAAGGATTAAAATGCAGTCAAATCAGATCCCAGGTAAAAAATAAATGCAGATGGAGATTATGGCTATTGGAGAGTCCCTGGAATGTTTTCCCATGAGGAGCCCATCCTTTTATATCAAGCTCAATATATCCCAAAGTGAACCCATTATTTTTCTCCTCAAACTCTTCAAATGTCTCCATTTCAGTCAGAGATACCTGGGTGACTTCCAGTCACCCTGGTTTGTAACTTCACTTGACTTTTCACTCGCTCTCACCCTTAAATCCAATCAGTTGACAAATATTGCCATTTCTGCCTTGACAACAACTTCTCTCCAATCACATAGTTATCATCTTAGTTGAGGTCCCCATCACTTCATGCTTAGATTACTGCAATCACCTCCTAATTGGTCTCCCTGTCTCAAGCCTCTCATCACTCCAGTCAAACTGCCACATTACTGCCAAAGTAATGTGATCATGTGACTCTTCTACTCAACCAACACCAGTGGCTTCCTATTAAATCTAGGAAAAAATAGAAAGAATCCGTTTAACTTTTAAAGCCCTGACCTAATTTTTCAGTTAGTGGACATTATTCCCCTTCATGCAAGTTGCAGACCAATGAAATGGTATCTTTGCCTAACTCCATGCGCTATCATCTAGTCCACGAAGCTTTTCTTAATCCTCTCGGCTGCCAGTGCCTTTCTGCCAAATGCAGATTTGTATATATTTGTACATCTTAACTTTATGGTTGTGTTGTGCATATTTTTATATATACTTGTTAGTTCCCTCCATTAGATTATAAGCACTTTGTGATTAGGATTGTTTCATTCTTTTTATTCATGTTCTTGGCACCTGAAACAAAATAGAAGCTTAATAACCGACTGACCGCTGGATTGACTGATTAACCTTTCATGTCAAATATTAGCATGGCAATGTAAGCACTGTCATCCCCATGAGGTTTTAGGACAATGGCAGCAGTAGTGGAGATTTAAGCATTCATTTCTGAACAATTATTTTACATTCTCTTCTTCGGTGATTACCGTGAACCTCACTTCCCTATTTCTACCTGAGAATTTCTTGTGTTTTAATTTGTGAGGGTAGAGATGCTCTCTCCTTGCCTCATTTCTTGACCTATGCCTATAGGTTTAAGAGCATTGTAATTGGTTAAGGGGTTAAAGAAGATCATTTTTCCTTCAAGCCTAGGACTAATTTCTTAGGCTCATCATGTATTAAGGATATAAGAACCCTTTCTGTTTACATGTCTTGGAGCCATCACTTAGCTACATTTACATAAATCTTGAACTTGGGAGAATCTCTCACAGAATTCAGAAATATAATCAAACAAAATGAATGGGATTAATATATACACACATATAAATTGCATCTATGTGTCTAACATTTTTAGAGAGGGGCTTGGCACTGAGAGTTGCTAAGTGACTTGTCCATTGTCACACAATCAGTTTGTCAGAGGCAGGACTAGAACCCATGAACTCTTGACTCTGAGGTGGATTCTGCATCCATTATACCATGCTACATTTTACAGGGTGCCTCTGGTAAATACATTCATACATGGCAATCCATACATATTTATGTATAATAGTAATACTTTATAGCATGCATATTTATGTATAATAATACTTCTACATATTTATGTATAGTAATACTTTTATATTACATACACTTATGCATGATGATACTTTTACATATATTTCTGTATAGTGATACTTTATATGTGTGTTTCTATGTGTGTGAGAGAAAGACAGAGGAGAAAGACAAAGTGAGTGAGAGATACAGAGAAGAGGAGAGGGAGGGAGGGAAGGATGGGGGAGAGAGAGAGAGAGACAGAGGGACAGACAGAGAGAGACAGAGAACCAAACTGAGAATCAGGAAAATCAAGGTTCAGGTCTTGTCCCTGATACTTGCTATCTATGGTATCTATGGTGTGGTGAGGATCAAATATGATGACATGTATAATGCTTTACAAACCTTAAAGAGCTATATATACATTCCAGCTGTTACTATGCCTACCACTATGACTGACACTATTTCTGCCAAGTGATTCTTGGGCAAGTAGCTTAACCTCTTTGTGTCTCAGGCCTCAGTTGAAGGAATTTCCAAATTGGGAGACAGATCCCAGATTGGAAGCCTCCTTCCTGTGTCATTAGCCTTCCCTGCCCCATTCCCCCCCCCCCGCCCCCCCCGTCTCTTTGTCTCTGTCTTTCTCTCTCTCTGTCTCTGTCTCTCTCTATCTGTCTGTTTCACTATATATACATATACATACACACACACACACACACACACACACATATATATATATATATAACTATAACTTTGTGACAAACTATTTGGGCAATAATTTGCCCCACAATATACTCAGTCACTATGTGGTGAACAATTTGCCAGTGTGAACACATAAAAGAAAGAAAAAGGGAAGATAACTTTAAGTCCTGAATATGCCCTTTTCATTTCTGTAGTGATGGTAACAAAATAACAAAAATCGGGGTGCAGATTATACAATGAATCACAGAGTTTTTAAATAGTCAAACAATTGCTAAATATTTCTTAAATAGCTACAAGGTTCCAGGCACTGTGTAAACCTTGGGTATACAAAAAGAGGCAAAAGACAATCTCTGGTCTCAAAGAACTCACACTCTAATGGAAGGAGCTCATAGTCTCTAAATGTTAATTTAAAATGGATACTCTAAAAAGTAAGATCTTTGTTCAATAACCAAGAAGATGACATAGGACCAAAGGAATTGAACTATACCAATAATGACATTCTGGCTATAAATGAAACCAGAAGACATAAGTAAACTGCAGCTAATGACAACAGAACCCATATGTTCCTGGAGAAGGAAAAATAAAGGGACTAGAAGGAGAACTTTTTAGCGAATAATCTGATCATCTGACCTGGAGATGTGTGTACATGTTGAACATAAACAAAAAGACCACCAGGAAGGTAGCTATCCCTTTTAAACATTTGTTCTGAGTGAGAAAAATTCTTCAAAGTGTTAGGCCAAAGTTCCCTTTTATTGTGGTGACTCAGTTCCTCCAATTGTCCTATTTAGTTATTCTGCCTTAGGTTATAACCTTTCCCTCTTAATGTTTGAGATAAAGGTTTTATAGACATTCCTTCTTAATGTTTGACAAGATAAAGGTTTATCCATTTTAGATGTCATTAGAATATCAGTAACCTCCCTCCATTAGGTATCCCCACCTAGGTCCCTCCATTATGTCATTGTTCTTGTTATTCCATAAAAAGCTCGCTGCCCCCATACTTGGGACTAGACTCTTTGAGATGACAGTCTTGTCTAGCCCTGGGATCAACATGGATCTATTGGTCCCAGTATTTCTCTCCATTTAATAAACTATTGAATTGGTCTCTAATCTCTGTCTTGCTCAGTTTCTTCAGCATTACATTTTTAAGATATTCTAAACATAGTCAGTGTATGCAATGTATGCACATTGATCCATGCTGACTTCCTTAAATGGAGGGGGTAGGATGATGCAAAATATTCTAATATTGTGGTTTAGGATTAAGAAATTAAATGAGTCAGAGGTTTGTGTACTACTCAGAAGCCTCCTCCTCCTATGTCACCAATGCTTTCTTCAAGAAGAAAGTCCTAAGGAGCTGGTCATGGCAAGCAATCAGCATAAACACAAAAATGAAACTGACCCTGGGCTGGAAATGAATGGGTAATGATGTAGAAATTATTCCTGAATCAGCTCTGTACTGTGAAGTAAGATTACCAACTTTGTTATTCAATCATGTCCAATTCTCGGTGACCCTGTTTGAAATTTTCTTGGCAAAGATACTGCAATGATTTGCCATTTCCTTCTCTAGCTCATGAGGAAGTGAAAGAGATAGGGTTAAGTGACTGCCTAAGTCATCCAACTAAGTATCTGAGGCCAGATTTGAATTCACAAAGCTGGACCTTCTTGACTCTGGGTCTGGTGCTTTTTCCATTGTACCACCGAAATGCTCCATTACCTACTTAGAACAGAGGTCCAGATCAGGACCAAATTAGAAGAAAGGGTAAAGGTAAGATGTCACCTCAAGAAGTTGGAGAGACTAACCTGATCTAGTATAGTAAGCTGTCAATAATTCAGAATGAAAAATAGATAAAGGAAAAGACATCAGTTCTGTTCATTATAATTTCTCATAGAGGTTAACTGACATAAAGCAGTCCCCATAATGAGAAGGCCTCCAAATCCTAGAAACTATTTTAGCCAGCCAATACTAATTCTCCTTTAAACATAGAGACATAGCAAATTACAAGATATAATATTAGGTGAGAACATAAAATCTTTTTCAAAACTAGTTGAAAATTATGGGCAGTATTTCAGAAAACAATGTAGAACCATGAAGAGAGAATTTTTTTCAATGCAATTCAATAAACATTGATTATCAAGTTCCTGCTGTGTGCCAGGTATTATGCTAAGCATTGGGAACATTAATAAGAAAAGAAAGGCAGTTTCTGCCCTCATGGAGCTTACAATCTAATAGGGGAAGACACACAAAAGGAAGATGGAACATTGGTGAAGGGCAAGGGAGACAGGGAAAGACACCAAGAAATACTTGGCAGGGGTCATCTTATTCTGTGGAGTTCAGACCAAGTAGAGTTGCAGTTCTGCAAAGTCCAGGTCCAGCCCTCTATAAAGGAAACATGACTGGAGTATAGTGCTCCACTCTCTAAGTCAGAAGGGACTGAGGGACGAAGAAGTTAGAAGGGTCTAAGTATACAAGATTGAGATAAACCGCATGATTAGATTTCTGGTGATCAGATTATCCTGGAAGAGAGAGAGAAGTTGGTGATTGGCCCCACTAAAACAAATAATACCCAGAATACATCTGAATAAGACTGAAAGATGACCATCAAATAGACAAAAATGCGTAGAAATATGCCAGCATTTTTGTAGAGATATAGGTTCAACTTTTAAAATAGTGGAATCACATTTGAAATATAACACCTTGGTTATCTGAAATTCTGTATGAAAAAAAGAAATGGAATTGAGGTAAATTAAGTTAGAAAAAGCATCCAGGCTAGACTAAATATACATGGAAGAAATCTGTGCCAGAGGCAACATAATTATGAAAATGTTGAGAAGCTGATCTTTAAGATAGCTAGCAGAGGGAAAGATATTGCATATGTTTGGAAATAATCATACATAACCTTATTTTCTATAAAAGGAGACCAAGAGATCATCAATATCTCTAGAGGAAGAGAGGTTTTGTAGTAGAAAGAGCACTACATTTGGAGTCCAGGAGTCTGGGTTCTATTCTTGATATTGATACTTGTATGATTTTAGATCGCTTTATTTTTCCGTACCTTATTTTCCTTAGCTATAAGATGAGGGAATAAGACTGCACAACCTTGGAGATCCCTTCTAGCTCTGACCATGTGATCCTAGCTGTAGAATCTTGGTGAGAAATATTTTAAATTTAACATATTCTTGAGCAAAATACAAGAAAGGAACCGGCAGACTGGCAAATAATTTTCTAAAGATTGCATCTTTGAAAGGGGTGCTAAATACAATATCATCATGTATTTATTGTTTGTAAACTAAAAAGTAGAATTTGACCAAGTAAAAAGCACAATACAGACTTAGAGTTATTTTTAAAAGAGGTAGCTCTTATTAAGAGGTAGCTTAAGATCATACAGAATTCCTTTGAGAAACATACCACAGAAATAGCTTTGTCTGTTAGTCCCTTTTGATTATCCTGTCAAGACAATCATAAAACAGGGAAATGCATACTGGGAAAAGATGTTTATCCCTTTTGAAGACAGAATCTATAATTTTGTGCAGAGCGTCAATATAAGAGACAGTCTCTTTAGATGGTCTTATTTGCCTATGTCATTCAAAATTGTCCAAAAGATTGTTGATTTATTTTTGGAAGAGGCCAATGAGTCTAAGTCCCATTTTATATAGATAAGAAAATTGAGGGAAATTAAATGAGTTGCATAGGCTCATAAAACTGGTCTTTTTTTTTTCTCTTTAGTAATCTACATAGGAAAAACTAAATGGATGAAAAAAACTTTTGTTTAGAACATGACATGAAGTTAGGCCATTAATTAGTCCATTAGTACTTATGTCTTCCATGAGAAATATAGATGAACAAATGAAGAAGAAAAGGAGAAAGAAGAGAAAATTTGTGAAATTATACATTATTTTCAATGATTCTAAGCTTCTTCCTAGGTGTATAAGAAGGCACATTTTAAAAATACTACTATTCTTCCCATGATGCCATCTACCTTTGAATCATAGAATTGAACAATATTTAAAAAACAAAATTGTGGCTGAAAGAGACGTACCATGTGTAATTAGCATGTGATTGATCATGACGTGTAAAAAAGTGGTACAAATCATAACTTTATATTAAGATAATATCTAAATGGAAACATGAATTAAATATAGAAGTTTTCATCATAAACAAATTAGAGAAACATGGAAAAAAATTACTTGTCAGACATATGAATAGAAGAAAACTTCATGACCAAATAAAGGATAGAAAAGATCACAGGGGATAAAGTGGATAATTTTGATTACATAAAATTCAGAAGCTTTTACAAAAACTTAATAAAGCTAAGATTAAAAGGAAAACAATTAACTGGGAAAGTGTTTGTAGTAAGTTTCTCTAGTAAAGGTCTCATTTACACCTCCACAATTGATTCACTATCCCACTCACCACAGAGAATTTTCCAAACTTTTTTTATCCCTTATCAAACCTACCATGGTGTTCCTTCCCTTCCCCTGTCAGATGAGAACATCACTTCATATTTCACTGAAAAAATCGAGGCCATTTGCCAAAAACTCCTTCTTTTCCCCTCCTCCCTCATTTGATATCATTCAAATTTCCAAGTCACTCCCACTCCCACCCTCTTCAAGCCCAATCTCACATGAAGAGGTGGCCCTTCTTCTTGCCAAGATAAATCTCTTAATCTGCCCAAGTGGTCCCATTCCATATTGTCTTCTATCCATCACCCTTCTCAATTACCCTTAGGTCAGATAGCCACAATTGATTTTTCTGATATTGTTAAACTCCATTATTCATATGACATCACTGGAACAATAGTAGCATTTAAAAAATGTGCCTTTTCAACTATCTAGGGAGAAGCTTAGAATCATTGAAAATACTATATAATTACAAAAATTTCCTTTTCTTCCACTTTCTCTCCTTCAATTCTGAGTTCAATTCATTGTCTATCAACTGTCTTTCCATGGCTGAGTTTAGTCATTTGGAGTCCAGGAATTTTATTAGTGAACAATTTCTATGGCTGCTGCTGTCTCTTAGACAAAAGGCTGCTTCTCTGATATTAACTGTAAGGGATAGTGGACTGGTTTTAATATGAAGCTCAAGCCAATGTGAAAGTATCAACCCTTCCCTCTCATCTCTCCCCTCCAAGCAGAGATCAGAGTTTGCTCTCACTGCTTTCAGCTTTCTAGTCTCTCTTTTCCCTGAGCCTCTCCCCAAAGGGGGCTGCTACAAATCTCTTTTTTAGGTCCTAACTACAATAACTACAGAGCTCTGACTTTAGCAGAGGCAAACATATCCTTAATCACTAAACCTCAATCAAGCATCCTCTGAGATACCAGTTAGCATGTTTATACTCTCCATAGAAGGACACAAAGTCCTAAACAAGATCTCATCTTCCTACAACTTAATTAGTTTAAGCAAGGAAATCCCCTGACAAAATCTGACAAAATTAATAGATGTGAGGATCTTTGATAGAAGGCAGGATCTACAATCAAGAATGTTAATAAAATTTTACCTGTGCAATAAGGCAGCCAAAACAATGTGCACAATCACAGCATAGGGTGAGAGGTATCTCTTACCCTATCTAGGGTCTAGCGCTAAAGAGAAACAGAGTGTCCATTTAGTCCAAGCCTTCTTATTTTTCCAGATGAGGAAACAGGTTTAGAGTGTTTAGAAACTTTGTGAAGGTAGTATCACAGTAGAACTCATGTCTTCTATCTCCAGTCACTATATTCAGTTGTACCATGATGCCTCCTTAATACAACAATGAGGAAGGATAATTGTTGTATTTTGACCTAATTAGATCTCTTATGGATTATTATACTCAGTTCTTGGCACCACACTTTAGTAAGGACATTAACAAACAGTAGAGCACTTAGAAGAAAGTAATTAGAATAGTAAGAGTCTCAGCACTTAGCATAATGTCTGGTATATAATAGGAACTTCAGGAATATTTGTCAATTTGACTTGACCTTAAGAGCACACTATATGATGATCTAATGGGAATATTTAACCTGGAGAAGACATGAAGGAGATCCAACACTCATATTTAAGCATTTGAAAGTCTGTCATGTGAAAGAGGGATTAGATTGACTCTAATATGCCACAGGAAGCAGAATTAGCAAGTAGTAGAAGTTGTAAAGAAACAGATAAGGAAAATCTTTCTGATAATTGGAATTATCCAAAGGTAGAGTGCTTTGAATATAGCAACTTCCTCCTCACTGGAGAGCTTTAAAAACAGATTGGTTCAATATTTATTGGGAATATGTAGAGATGATTTGTGTTTAGGTATGAGTTGAGTTAGAGAGCTACTGAGATTTCTTTGAATTTTGAGGGAGGAGAAAAGAGAAGGGAGTAAGCATTTATATAGTATCTACTATGTGCCAGGAATTGTGCCCAGAGCCTTATAAGTAGTCTCTCATTTGAGCCTCACATCACCCCTATATGATGTTTTATTCCCTTTTGACAGGTGAAGTGACTCGCTCAGCGTCCCAGAGCTAGCAAGTGTCTGAGGCTGGATTTGATCTCAGGCCTTCTTGACTTCAGGCTCAGAGGTCTGTCCACTGAGCCACCTAGATGGCTATAGAAACATTCTTTTTGCCATCAAAGGACTTACAATTGAGTTGGGCAGACAAAACATATACATGAGGCGAGGTATAGTAGAAAGGTCAGTAGACTGAGTCAAGGAAGTTGGATCCTTCTCAGTTACATAATATCTATATGATCTTGTGCAAATGTCACTATCTTTTGGAAGTTCAGGACCCCCCAATATAAAATGAAAAAAAAGCCCTGTGAAGATGGTACCTGCTGTATAAGTTAATCTATAGTAGCATTTCTACATTTGGAAAATTAATGTTCAGCAATTGACTTAGTGATATATCTCCCTGAGCTTGAGCAAATTGATCTTCAGATGACATAATCTTGATAAAGCTTGATAGTGACTGCTAGAACCTTCACTTTGTTGGCATAATCTTTACGAATTCAGGGTGTTTTCCACACTATGATTAAGCAGTAGAGGATATTGGATATAATATAATGGAGGACTCATTTATATTATTTTATTAATATAAATTAGTACAACAAGGATGACCATATAAATTTATTTATTACCTCATGGATCTCTTAATCTATTGTTCACTATTTTATTTTTATTGTCTTTAAAATATGTATTAAATATTTCAGATTTTCTAAGTTTATTTGTGAATTCTTTATGTCACAGCATAAAGGCATTTTTTTGTAAAGACCATGTGTTCAAAAACAATTATGTTCTTTAATGTTTCCTTTCAGTAATCAGCATCTGCACAGGTAGAGAATGTTCTATCATTAGAAGTTCCCTATACCAATGAAATTGCAAAATTGGCATTCCAATGACCATATGTCTATTTAATTTTTCCAAAATTCTTTTCAGACCTATAATTTCCTTATTATTTATATTTCCTTTAGATCTCTGAAAAGTTCAGAAAGAGGAACATTAAAGTAATCTACAATTATCTTACTATCAATGTCTTTTTACATTTAATTTACTTTTCCTCTCTGTACTTTTATGCTAGTCTATTTGACAATTAGATTTTTAATATTGATTTAAAAATTCATAATCCCTTCAAGCAAAATGTGCTTTTGATGTTTTTCTCCTTTGAAAGAGCCTATTTTTATTGTTATCCTTTTTGAAATCATAATTGCAACTGCCATTGAAAAAGTTGTGTGGAGCATGATAACTTTATTGTCACTTCTTTTAACTCTGTATACATCTATATTCTTTAATCATGCTTTTTGGGTAAAGCCAGTTGAATTTATTTTCTTATCCATTCTGGCATTCTTTCATTTTATAGGTGAGCTCAGTACATTCATATTTAAAGTCATAATTAAATTTGTTTTTTACTATAATGATTTATATTTTCTGAAAGAGTTATTCTATAATAACTGGGTGATCTAGAGACTTGTGGGAGGAGTCTAAAGATTATATTTAGCCTTCTACCATTAGTATGTTAGTACTATGAATTCATCAGGTCATCCATTTGTTTCCTGGGAAGACAGAGAGAATCTGTAGGAAAAAATTTAGATTAAAAAGGAGGATAATGAGGGGGAGGAGGGAAGCATGATAGCAGAAAGTTTTAAGGATAATAGAGGGGTATTGCTGAATAGCAGTAATGAATAAAGAAAGAGCACCAAGATAGAGGCTTTAGTTTGGCTAAAAGAGCAACATAAGTATACTTTAAGGTTCAGGAGTATTGTGAGATGGAAGCTACTAAGACTAGGAATGTTATTATCTGGCTCATGCTTCCCATAAAGTCTCTTTGTTCCATTTCACCTCACAGGAAATCCCTGAGTAGGACAGTATTTGATTTATTTACTCTCCTAGAAGTGATCTTTCACTCCCCTCTGAGCAATAAGACTTACAGGCTATGAACTATAGGATATGTTTTATTTAACCTGATTAAAAATGCCAAGTGGGTTAAACCTGAGTTTCACAACTATTAGGAAAATTCTCTTCTCATTTCTGATGGGTATCAAGTAACTGTTCCCTTCCCTTAGGTACTATGAAGTCCACATGATTTATAGTACTTTAGAGGCGATACAGCAGCATTTCTTCTTTGTGCATGCTATTTCTTATTGTGTTGATTTGCATAGTGCCACAAAGGGCAAGATCTGAGCTTTAATGACTCTCAATTTGGGCTATATTGGTTTTATATTTTATTGAGGATCTATGTCTACCAGTTTTTTTTTCTTGTGGACTCATAGGAGGTTTTTTAATAAAGATAAAAATGTCATTTTAAGAAAATGAAGTTTTGACCATTTAGTTTTCATGGTCTACACATTCTCCTATACTCTCATAGAGGATTCTATAGGCTAACACTTATAGTAGCTGTTGAATCAAAGAATGCTTGAATATAGTAATATAAGAAATGGATATTCACAAATCACTCCAAGGGGGAAGTCCCCTCAGCAATAATTCAATCATACCCCTTGATAGGGATAGCATAGAACTTTTAATCTGTATAGTAGGGTGGCTCATTTGGAGATGAATCAATAGAGAAGATGAGGAAATTACCTAGCAAAGGAAAATCCTTAACATAAAGAAGACAATGCTAAGGGTTATTAAAAATCCAGGACAAAACAATAGAAGAAGTGAACAATTCTGTAATAACTACAAATTAAATCTAAGAAACAAATGTGGAATGGCTGCAAGGACTCTGAAAGTGGTTCAAAATCTAATAAAGCTACTAAAGGAAGAGATAAGTGGTAGACTAGTCAAGAAGAGAAGCTGAGAAACCATAGCAAAGCAGTGAGAAAGCTAAAAAGAATAAAGGGAAAATAACTTAAAAACTTAATGATTTAATAAGGACCAAACTCAGAAGTCAGCAAAACAGAAAGACATGAGAGATATGCTAACAAAACTGACTTTGAAAAAAGAAAACAGACTGATAAACTAGGAATCATATGGATCCAAAAAAAAAAAAAAAAACAAGAAGAAATTAAAATTTGAATGCTATATTTTAAGAGGTTCAGAAATAATGGACCTGGAGGACAAAATATAGATTTACAGAAGCCATTGAGCACCTTTGAAGAGAAACCCAAGGAACAGCAATATGGTAAAATGCTTGCTAGCCACCTGAGATTTCAGCTCAAAGAAAAAATATATTGTAAGTGTCTAGGTTGAAAAAGATTACATGCTAAACAGCTTTAATTTACCCAAACACTGCATCATTTACAAGGAAGAAAAGACTGGGTTACAATGCACTGAAAGGCCAAAAGAAAATTGCTCATGTCTAAAAATTTATCTCACAGAATTAATCATAATCTTATATGAAAAAAAATTATCCCTTTAGTAGAATCTATGACTTCCCAGCATTTTCATTGAGAAAATCAAAGGTCTGGCAGTATTTGAAGGGCAAATACCATAGAAAATAAGTTTTTTTTTATTGTTTATGCTTAATTAACTATAAACAAGTTTGAACAACTTGAAAGGGCCAAGTAATGGTCAAATGCTTATAATCTGAAATGGGAGAAGGGATTATTATCCTTTTTAATACTTAATATTTCTAAGAATCAATGAATGGAGAAAAACATACAAACTTTGGGCTAAGGTAGTTGAAAAAAGACCCAAGTACCCAAGAGAAAGAAAATGAAGCAGGAAGGTTAGTATTTCTTAGATTATTGGAATTCAGGATAAGATGATTTGAACTTTATGGTCAGCATTGAGGGATAGAAATGTCATGAACCTTATTCTTTTTTTGAGTCAGACAAGAAGTTTAAGAATAGAAAAAAAGTGCAAAAACTAAAGCAATTAAAAGAGTAACACTGGAAAGTAAACAAGGGAACTTGGCTGGGTCACGGGGTGGAAATAGTGGAGTTTGAGCCAAGTTGAATCAGGGAGAAGATAGTTTCAAGCAAAACAAACTACAACTTCTTCAAGGACTGATTACAAATGGAATAAGAAAATAGAAAGATAAAGGATAGACCCAGTGGAGACCCAGTTGGAGAAGTGAGCAGCAGAGAAAAGACTAAGTTTGTTTTGTTCTCGGCAATGTAAACTACAGATATCTGGGGATGATTATGAAAAACAAACAAGCAAACAAAAATAAAAAAAAAAAACCCGAACTATGGATCTAGATTACTGAGTTCATGCTTATTTAAATTCACTACTAATTTGGAAGGGAGTCCAAGGAATTAGGATAGTATAGTTACAAGGTACTTCCAAGTATAACTATATGCAGTTTTAGCTCAAACTGTGTTTATTAGACCCTCCTCTCTCCTTCCATTCCTCCCCCATATAAAATGTCCTTCAATACTTATCAGGAGTTCTTAACCTAGTCTACTCTTTGGCAGACTTGGATTAATTTTTCCCCTCTTCAGAATAATATTCTAAAATTCATAAAAGATTACAAAAAACCTAAATATATTGAAATATAGATATCAAAATATAAAAAAAACCAGAACACAATCAAATTTTCATTATATGCCTCCTACATAATATGAAGCTTCCCTCACTCATTTTCTTATGTGAAATCTGAACCTAACTATCTTTGACATCACATCCAACCCAAGTCCTTTCTTCTGTAAAGGGGCTCAAAACTCTGGTTAGTGATGGTGGAAAATCAAATGGGGAAATCATCCAGAAATTTTAACTCCATGTGAGGAAAATAATATAGATACACAGCTGCCAAGTACATGCAATATAAATTCATAAGGTCTATTGCACATTTCAGAAATATATCACAACACTATATATTCTAAATGTCATATAATGGGTCCAGTTTTCTGATATTTCAAATACATCTTCCACACTGTCAAGAATATTTTTAAAATAAGTATCTTTTTAATAGCTCACAGTAGATAACCTCAGAAGAATAAAGACAAAATCATTATTTCTCCCGGTGCTAAGTGAACCATAGATCCAGAGGAGGCCAGGAATGGTGACAAAAGGAAATGTTTTTAACTCCAGGCTGTGGCTCAGGTTGGGAGGGAAATGATGACAAGTGATGGATTTCCCAGTGGCCGGCATAAATATAATGAACAGGTAATGAAAACTATGTTAAATATTGGAAGGAAGGGACAGAGAATAGGGGAATGAACATTACCTTCCCATAGTCTTAAATCAGAGACAAATTGTTCAGATAGAAATAATGAGATCATCAAAAGTCCCTTTGGATATGTTTAAAATGCTGGTGACGTTAGTGAAATCAGATATTAGTTGCTCAATTTTGAATAGGAACAGGAATCAAGAAACCAGTCTGGTTTAATGCAAGATACATAGAGTGTGGCTCTGAGGGATCCACAAAGAGATCAGTTTTGAGCCTCAGATTTTGACAGCTCCATTCTATTTAGAAGAAAAAGGAGGAGGGAATGTGCTTGGTAAGCAGGTGCCAACCTGCTTTAAAAGGATGTTATACAAGAACACGGGCTGACGATGGCAAACTGTTATCCAGTGGGTAGCTTGGTCCTGGTCATCCTTTGTTTCTCCTAGCACTCCTGATTTCCTGGCCATCCCAATTTCTGGGTTTCAATTTCTCTCTTTCTTTTAAATATTCTATCTACTTTGAGCTAACTGATTTTTTGCAATCACTGCTGACTTCAGTCTCCAACTTTCTCTGCTTGCAGCCTGTGCCCCCATCTACCACTTGACTGATGAATACCATCGAAGCACCGGATTCTGGCTTTGCCAGTACCTGCTGCCTGAATGTGGCAGTCTTGAAGCACTCACGCTTGTGTGTGATTTCCTACCTGCCATGGTTGTGTCCAAGTGCAAGCAGGTAGTGGCCAAAGCACTTTGAGGGCTGAGCTCTGAGCCCACCTGTATCCTTGCAGGTGCTCATCTTCCTGGAGCATCCCACAGACCCATTGCTGCAGAGCTGGCACAGATTGAGAGGCAAAATCCAATTCTCCCTCCCCCTCAATTTAAAGATGAGGAAACTGAGGTACGAAGGAGAACCTATGTCTGAGACAGGACTAGAACCTAAAGTTATCCTCCTGCCTCTAAGTCCCATGCCTTATCCACATTGCTTCTTCTTCACTTCTGCCTTTCCCAGGGCATCAGTTTCCTGACACTGAGGTAAGAGGCCATTGCCATGGGACTACAGGACCATAGAGATTTAGAATTAGAAAGGAAATTCAGAGACCATCTGGTCCAAAACCTTCCTTTTATAGCTGAGGAAACTGAGGTTGAGTTGTCTAAAAGATCCTTAGGGTGGAATTTGAACTCAGGTCTTCTGATTTTGGGTGGAAAGAATTTGTTCCAGAGATCACCCCAGCTAAATGCATCTCTGTGCATAGCTTTCTCAAGGGTGATCGAAGTGGGTGGGGAAAATGGGTGGGCTTCCCCAAGACAAAGCAGATGCAGGAGAGGGACTTGTTGGGGAACAACATGGCAAAGCTGGGCTGGCCCTTTCTAGAGTTAACAGAGAAAGTTTGATCACAGCAACGTCTCTTCCCATAATCACTGTAATTATCTAAAGGACTTTGAAAGATGGCAGGGAAATGTGGTTACAAAACACTCCCCTCCCCCTACTTCACTACTTTAAAACCAATTGAAAAATCACAAGCTTCCTTTTCCAAACCCTGACTAATCAAGTTCTCTGCAAGGGGATGTTTCCTCTTACTCTGGAGTGGCAGATGGACTGAGTGATTCTTGGGGAATATATCATGAAGCGCCCAGTGGAAAAGGGACTTGGTTTCCCCTTAGCCCATCCCAGACCTAGATAAATAGCACTCACTACCTAGAACTAAGGCTAAAGTTAATTAATAAATAGAGAGGATGCTGTCTCTAGAGTTAGGAAGACCCAAGTTTTAATAACCTCTGTCCCAGATCTGGTAGCTGTGTGACAAGGGACATCTCTGAGCTATAGCTTCCCATCTGCAAAATGGGTATCACAAGAGCACTTTATCTCCGTGTAGTTTGCATGTGTCTGGGTTGAGAGACTGAAAGGATCTCAGAAGTAAACTAGCCAAAGTCTTCAATTTACAGATGAGGAAACTGAGCCCCCTAGGGTCTTAGATTGAGAGCTGAAAGGGGTTTCAGGAACCATCTAATTCAATCACCTCATGTTAAAGATGAGGCAATTAAGAGAAGGTGACTTTTTAAGGTCATTAGAGAAGGCAGCTATGTGGTGTGGTGTTGGGCCTGGAGTAAGGAAGGCTTGAATTCAAGTCTTGCCTTAAACACTTACTAGCTGTGCTATCCAAGTCAATTAATTTATTTGCCTCAGTTATCTCATCTGCAAAATGGGAGTAATCATAGAACTTACCTTTTTAGGGTATTATGAAGATTAAATAAGATTTTGAAAGCCCTTTGAAAAATTTAATTGTTATTATAATTATTGTATGTGGCATTATCAATATAACAATTAATTATATAATGATTAATATACTAGTATTAGAATGTAGTGAGTAAGTAGTAAGGATTCTGACCCAGGTCCTTTCACTCCAGATTCAATGCTCTCTCCACTGTACCACTATCAGGATCAAATCAGATAATGTATGGAAATAACTTTGCAGACTTGAAAGTTTTATATAAATGTGACCTATTATATGTGAGATAATGTATGAAAAACTTCAAGTGCTTTGGAAATGTCAGTTCTTACCATTATTGTTCTCCTCCCCCCAACCAAGTAGCAGGAGAATAAACAAGTCTGCATTAGCAATTGTATTTACAGCTCAGAGAAAGCATATCATTGCCTGGAAATCTTAACTTTCTTATGGGAAACATGAGGTAGATTGATGATGCCAAATTGCTTTATTTCCAGTTGAATGCTTGGAAGTTTTTCCTCCCATTTTAAATAATTTTAAGAACCTTCTAAGGAAAACAGCCAGCTAGTCCAAGTTGGATCTGATCAAGAATTTTCTCTAGCCTAGACAGACAGATGATCCATTCCTTGAAGACTTCTAGAGAGGGGGGGGGACCCATTCCTTCCTTCAAAGCAGTAAACATACACTAATATTGGGCCTTTTAGTTCCAAACACTAGGTTTGGGGTTAGAGGGCTTGGCTTTGAACATCTGCTCTTTTGCTTACTGCCTCTAAGAGAAGAAAAGGCTCACTGCCTTTAAAAATCCTCTACCACCAGTCTCATTGTACAATGCTCCCACTCATCCACTCTGTGATACAGCCAAGCTAGCCCTTTCTCTGTTCTTCACACTGAACTCTCCATCTTCTGAAGCTGTGACTGTACTGGCCATCCCTCTGTGCCTGGAATACATATTCTGCAAACTTATGGAGTGATAAAGCATGCTGACATTACTGATTTTATTATTTTATCTTCACAACAATCCTGTGAGCAAGCTGCTATTATCTTTGAAGATGAGAAAACAAAGTCACTGAGAAGTTAAATTACGCAGAAAGCATCTTACGGTACAAACTCAGGTCTTCCTGAATCCACGTGCTATGTGCTATCTCTTGTACCGCCTTGCTGCTTCATAAGCAACAGAAAGCTCCCTATCATTATGGCTTATTTCCTTTTTTTTTTTTTGTATTTATATCTCCAGGGCTAGTAATATACCTAGTAGGCACTTAATAAGTGCTTGTTGATTGCTGTTTTGACAGAGTTCACAGCACAGGAAATGATGATCTCAGAGTACTTTGTTCTACTGCATTCTGGGCAAAATCACCTAATGTGTCTGGGTCTCCATTTCCTTTCCTTTAAAATAAGGGGGTTTGCTAGATCAGTGATTCTCAAACTTTTGTTCTCAGTATCTTACATTATTAAAAACTATTGAGGATCTGTCTAAAGTTTTTGTTTATGTGGGTTATCTTTATAGATATTTATCTTATTAGAAATAAAAAAAATAATGTAGACATTCTGAAAAAGTTTCAGAGACCCCCAGAATTCTCTGGACCATACTGTAATGTCTGGGCTAGCTTTCTGGAGGTCCTCTGGAAGGCCTTGATCTCAGCAAGATAGACACCAGGAGAATGGATGAGAATAGAGTCCAAAGTCTTTATTGTACCTGTCATAGTTTGACCCAATCTCAGTCTAAGCCAGTTTCCTCCAGCAGTCTGACAGTCTGACAGTCTCAACCAGTCTCCCTGAGTCTGACTTTGTCCCCAGTTTAAATACCCTATTACAATTACATCATTACAGCGCACTGAATATGTGTGAACTAGAGAACCATTACACCCCCAGGCTAAGTACTAAGTATATGTAAACTAGATAACCATTGTCTCATCAATTCCACTGAGTTAACACCTTGTTTTAAGTATATTTCTCCAGAGTTCAGGCTCTCTACACCATACTTTAAGAACTACTGTGTCACGGCAAAAAGAAAATTATACAATGGTCACTTCTGATGGACATGGCTCTTCTCAACAATGAGATTATTCAGGCCAATTCCTTGTGATCTTGTGAAGAGAGCCATCTATATTCAGAAGAGAGAACTGTAGGAACTGAGAGTGGATCACAACATAATTCACTCTTATTGTTGTTGTTTGCTTGCATTTTGTTGTTTTTTCTTATTTTTTTCCTTTTTGATCTGATTTTTCTTGTGCAGCATGATATTTGTGGAAATATATATGGAAGAATTGTACATATTTAACATATATTGGATCACTTGCCATCTAAGGGAGAGGATAGGGGAAAGGGAGGGAAAAAATTTGCAACACAAAGTTTTGCAAGAGTGAATGTTGAAAATTATCCATGCATATGTTTGGAAAATAAAGAAAAAACTTTAATTAAAAAAAAAGAACAAATGTGCAAGATAACTTCTGTGGTCTCTTTCAGCTCTAAAGTTCTTACGATCCTATGCTCCTATTATGCCACATAATAAGCAACTTAAGGAGGAAGGTACATGTATGGTAAAGGGATATCGTAGCTGCATCTATGGCCAGGGTTATTTCTGAGGGATGGATGATTGGAATGAAGGATTCATGTTGGCCATGGGTTAGAAGGAGTTAGGGGTGAATTATAAATATTGTCTCTGTTTTTGTAAGGGGTCTCTCTAGTTTATTGCTTAGGCTTTTGTTTTTGTTTTTGTTTTTGCTCCATTTGCTGCTGCTGCTATGGCTGGGGTAAGGGGATGACCACAAATATCCTGAACTCACAAGGCTTTTCCTTTGAGTATAGGAGTTGGTGGTCTCAGAATTCTAGCAGATTAGGCAATGGAGTGTTGCATTTAGTTGTGTTGCATTTAGTTTAGGGGCCCTACATTTTAGGAAGGATAGTGATAAGTAGATATATGTCTAGAAGAGAACCATAAGAGTGGTTCATAGAAGGAGGACTGTTGGAAAGATAAAGGGAAGAGAAGACTTGAGGAGGGAACACTATGGGAGTACATCTTCCTAATATTTAAAAGGATGTTATGCGGAGAAGTGACCAGACTTGTTTTGCTTGGTCTGGAAAGTCATAAGAGAACTGAGCAGAATTTGTAACAAGTCAATAAACATTTCTTCAATGCTTATTTTATAGCACTGTGCTCAGTGAAAGAAAAAAAAAAACCTACCTAATATATAGAGCTATGTCAATGAAGGGAGGGAATTCCCCTTCAGATAGGAAGATCACTTCTGGAGATATTGAAGAACATTCTAGTTCTCAAGCTGGGAGAGACTTAACAAGATATTTAGTCCAATTTCCCATTTTGCCAATGGGGCATCCAAGATCCAGAAAGATTGGGACTTGCCTAAGATCATAGGAAAAATAAGCATTAGGAAGCAAGTGGTCCTTTGATTCTAAGAGATGTCTCTAAAGGGGAAGGTTAGTCTTTCCCAACTGAGAGCAAGAGGATGATAGAATTCAGGATATACTCAGACATGTATGGAGTTATACTAGATGGTCTGTGAGATTCCACGTCTGGATTCTGTGATGACTTGAGTCTGTTCAGTCTGTCTCTGCCTCAGTGGCTATGGTATGGTTCTTGTGACAAGATCTTCTAACTGAGCAGCTTGGGATAGCTGTCCATTTGCAGTCCAGTTAAAGCAAAACAGGAAGCTAACTTTACAGAAAGCTCAGAAAGAAGCACACTTTAGGAAAAACAACAAAGAGCAAAGCCCCTTTTCCCCATTCCTGCAAAGCTAGAATGTTACTTTCCTTTCAAAGACCAGCTTGAGGTTAGAATCTAGAAAAGAGAAGATCTCACTATACTTTCACAGACCTGTGGGCTCACTTAGAATCTTAACAGAGACAGTCAATTCTGTTATCTGAATTTCAATAAGAACATCTTTCTTCTTTTCTTGTCAGTGGTACAGGAGATATGAGAGCCTTAATGAAACATTAATGGTCCTACCGGAGTCAGCTTTGCATTCTCCACCCATCTCACCCCTCCTTACAACACTCACACATGTTGTCAAATATAAATCACTTCTGGCTCTCTGCCTCTCTGGGGGATGACCATCTCTTTGTAAGAAAGGAGCCATAGACTTGACCCTCCAACAACCTTGGAACTAAGTCAAGGAGGAAGGAAAACAGGAGAGAGGGAAAATGGACAGATTTTCTGGGAGGCTGGACCATTTGGAAACCGCCTAGGAGAATTACCCTTCCCATCTGTGTCTGCTGTCAGAAGCTCCAGCTGCTGTAGTTCCTAGACTATCCCGATTCCTTTGGGAGAGAAATGTAGATTTTAGAGCTGTGAAAGAAGCAGGCATCTGTTATTCCCCCAGATGCCATCTTGAATCTTACCCTACCGTCAGGGGACCAGGGGCATTGGGGGAACAAGGACCATGGAGGCTGAAGCCTTATTTAGCTTTATTGGGTCCGAGTTTCATGTGCGGGTTGACTGATACCCATTCTCTCTGGGAAATATACCCACAACTCAAGACTGATAGTTCGAGGAGGGATCTCCAGAGATCATTTAACCCACACCGCTTTCAGGAGCTTGCTGATATTCTTAGAAAGATGGGCAGATGGGCAGCTGCTCAACCTTCCCTAAAGTCTCTCCAGGGAAGGAAAACACCTCCTCTTTACCCCCTACCCCACACCCCTCAACTTCCTCAGGGATGCCTGTGACTATCTAAAAACCCAAGTCAGAAAAGCCTTCCTGAGAGCTGATTCCCTGCATAATGCATCAGCAACGTGCAGGGAACCTTTCTTTGGGAGGCTGGTTACAGCTGGTGCCATTCTTCTGGGGATTCTCCTTTCATAAGGCAAAGGGGTAGTAGAGCATCTGATAATAATGATCAGTAATAATAACTAGCTTTTACATAGAGCTTTAAAAATGCCCTACAGAAATATTATTTGACCCTTACAACAACCTTGGGACATAGGTCCTCTTATGATCTTTATTTTACAAAAGTGGAAATTGAGACAGAGTTTGAGTGATCTTTTTGAGTGTCACACAGCTAGTTAAGTATTTTTGAACTTGGGTCTTCCTGATACCAGGTCTGAAAGTCTTATTACTGCACCAAATTTGAGCAGCTCTGGGTTCAAGGTCTTTTTAACATGACCTCATAGATAGATAGGCTGAGATGTTTTGAATCAAGCAATGGACAGCTAAGAAGGGACTATTGTAGTTGTTAGTAATATAACCCTGGTTAAATTATCCATTTTTCTAACTCTTAGTTTCCCTAGCTATAAATAGGGGATTTACATACTGCCTTCCTCACTGGACCAGCCAGGTAGAATTAGTACTAGAATAGTGGTTATTATTGTAACTATGCAAATTACAATGTAGTAGCTCCCCTATGCAAGCCCTTCATTGGGAGTACTTGACAAGAGCACTGATCTGCATTTATACTTAACCTTAGTCTACCTAAGTTTCCTTATCTGTAAAATGGGGCTAAATAATACCACTCACCTCCTAGGATTGTTGTGAGGATAAAATGAACTAAAATTTTGGAAACCATCTTGTAACTCATTAAGAAAATGTGATATTTTTTGAGGTAGCTAAATGGTATAGCAGAAAGTGTTGGATCAGGAAGACTCATCTCTGTGATCTTAAGCAAGATACTTCACCTCTGTGTGCCTCAGTTTTCTCTCTTTTTTTTTAATTATAATAACTTTTTATTGACAGAACCCATGACAGGGTAATTTTTTACAACATTATCCTTTGCACTCACTTCTGTTCCAATTTTCCCCCTCTCTCCTTCCACCACCTCCCCTAGATGGCAAGCAGTCCTATATATGTTAAATATGTTGCAGTATATCCTAGATACAATATATATGTGCAGAACCGAACAGTTCTCTTGTTGCTCAGGGGTAATTGGATTCAGAAGGTAACAATAACCCGGGAAGAAAAACAAAAATGCAAACAGTTTACACTCATTTCCCAGTGTTCTTTCTTTGGGTGTAGCTGCTTCTGTCCATCATTGATCGATTGAAACTGAGTTAGATCTTCTCTTTGTCAAAGAAATCCACTTCCATCAGAATACATCCTCATATAGTATCGTTGTTGAAGTGTATAATGATCTCCTGGTTCTCCTCATTTCCCTCAGCATCAGTTCATGTAAGTCTCTCCAATCCTCTCTGTATTCATCCTGCTGGTCATTTCTTACAGAACAATAATATTCCATAACATTCATATACCACAATTTACCTAACCATTCTCCAATTGATGGGCATCCATTCATTTTCCAGTTTCTAGCCACTACAAACAGGCTGCCACAAACATTTTGGCACATACAAGTCCCTTTCCCTTCTTTAGTATCTCTTTGGGATATAAGCCCAGTAGTGTGCCTCAGTTTTCTCAACTGAAAAATAGGGATAGTACTAGAACCAGTCAAGATTTTTGTGAAGATCAAATGAGATATTTGCAAAATATTTAATATGATATCTGGTACATATGCTAAATTTTTAATACATGCTTATGTCTTTCCTTCCATTAATTATTCATTCTCACAATTGTCTTGAAGTCCAGAAGACTAATGATAGCCTAACTGTGTGACTATGGGCAAATCAATCAACAAGCATTTTAAAGATCCTATTAGGTGCCAGAGGAAGTTTTATGTAGGGGTCCAGAGGAGTTGGGGTCAAATATCCCTGAGAGACAAAGAGAGAGACACATACAGAGATAGAGAAACAGAGGTGGGGGGGGGAAGAGAGAGAGAGAAAGAGAGAGAGAGAAACAGAGAGAAAGTGAGAGAGAGAGAAACAGAGAGAGAAATAGAGAGAGACAGAGAGAGAGAGAGAGAGAGAGAGAGAGAGAGAGAGAGAATAGGAGAAACAGAGACAGAGAGAGAATAGGAGAAACAGAGACAGAGAGAGAATAGGAGAAACAGACAGAGACAGAGAGAGAAACAGAAAAAAGAGAATAGGAGAAACAGAGACAGAAACACAGAGAGTTGACCAATTCTGTCACCCACATTGTACAACTTTGGGATGGGCATAGTTCTTTTATAAAAATACTCAGAATGCTTGGTTTGGTGGGTAATCCCTTGTGCTATTCTCACTGTCTGTTAAGAACACTTAACTGTTCATCCTGCTGGACATTGTTCTCCTTTTAGATGGGGACCTTCAAGACTCCACAGCTATCTAGGGACTTGGACCAACATCTCAGAGTGCTTGGAGCATTCTCTCTCAATTTAGGTCTCACTCTAACCTGCTGAACCTCATCCCTCTGTTGGCTTATTCTTCTCTTGGTAAAGATGCTAGGTGGATTTTACCTTCTCTCTCCAAGAGCCCTTCCCATGCAGGAATATCTGAAGAGGAACATGGAGCATCCAAGTACTTTTCCCTGTGGCAAAGGATGTTTGATGACCCAGAGAGTGGACACTTGGGAAATTAGACACATCTTGTAAATCGGGCAGAGAGCCAGAGGCCAAAGAAAGACCAAATCCTATTCTTCCTCGCTGGGAGAAGAGCCCCTGGATCCAAGTATCAGGCAAGAAAGGATAATAGCAAAGGCACACCTTTCCACCCGAGTTAGTTAATCACTATTTCCATGGCAACAGTATCTCCTAAAGATAATCTCTGCCAGTGTTCTGCTTTTTCAGGAATTGTTGAGTTTTCTTTTCTTTCTCTCCTTTCCTTCTTCCTTCTTCTCTTCCTCCTGCTGTTTCCTTCACTCTTCTACATTTTCTTATGTGTCAGGTGCTATCCTAAATGCTCTGTTATTTATCCACAAGCTAGGGGGTTAGGCTGATCATAGTCTTAATTGCTTACTTTTTTTTACTTGGGGCTAAAAATGATAGGCTAGGAAGGGGAAAGGCACAGCAGAGCGGTGCAATCTGATTCTAGCTGACCTGGAACAGAGGCCAGATAAATCTTTAAGATCAAGAAACAGAAAGGCAGACCCCAGGTGGTGGACATCATGAAATGGGACCCTAGGTGGAAGATATGGCTCAGGGGGCACCTGTGCATCCTTGTATAATGGGATGACAATAGAAAATGATGATCATCTGTGAAGAACAAGCATATTTGCTTGAGTGTTGGTGCCCTGTAAGAAAGCCCTAATCAGCTTTTGTTACTGATGGCCTTATTCTAACCACAGGGGAATGATTGCCATCAACCAGAAACTCCTTTTATGAGGAATTCCTAGATAATGTCCTGTAGACCAGATAGTCAATAAAGTGAACAACAGAAAGTCATTCTTGTTGAGTCCCATGATATAGTAGAAGGGTAGAAGCCAAAGTTGTGGTGGGAAATGGATTTTAGGCTACAATGCAAAATCTGGAATAAGAATCTATATAGGAAGAATGTCAAAAAAAATTGGATTTTGAGAAGAATGATTAAGCTCCATGGAGAAACAGAGGAAATGGAACCCAAGGGGTAATAGTTAACCAGATAGGGCAAGTTGATATTATTAGCTTGTGTTGTTCTAATTCATTGTGGCCAAGCTCTATTCTACTCTCTCTTCTTCCTTTCAAACCATAGGTTCTAAACTCAGTAGGGGTGCTAGAAGGCTTGATATAGTAGGATGTGGTTGGATTTCTTACCCAATGCCTTCTGGTCCTTGGTTCTTAACATTCTCTCTCTCTCTCTCTCTCTCTCTCTCTCTCTCTCTCTCTCTCTCTCTCTCTTCCTCTGCTTGAAAAATGATCTACAATGGTTTCTTCTTGGATTAAAAATTACCAGAAATGGTTACTTTTTCTTCATTTTTGAAGATGTAGGAAAGCACAAATCTCTCTTTCTCTCATCATGTTTTTTTAAATAATTGCTTTTTATTTTTCAAAATACATATGAAAATAGTTGTAAATGTCCATCCTTGCAAAACCTTGTGTTCCAAAATTTTCTCCCTCCCTTTCTACTTTTCCCCTCCCCCAGATACAAGTAATCCAATATAAGTTAAACATTCTTCTAAACATATTTCTGTATTTATCATATGGCATAAGAAAAATCAGATTCGAAAGAGAAAAAATGAGAAAGAAAAAAAAAACAAGCAAGCAAACAACAACAAAAAAACCAAAAATACTATGTGGTGCTCCATATTCAGTCCCCATAGTCCTCTCTCTGGATGCAGAGGGCTCTTTCTATCACAAGTCTATTGGAATTGGCCTAAATCACCTCACTGCTGAAAAAAACCAAGTCCATCCAGAGCTGATTACCTCATAATCTTGTTGATGCTGTGTATAATATTCTCCTAGTTCTACTTACTTTACTAAACATCAGTTCATGTAAGTCAACAAACAATACTCCTTGCCCTTAAAGAGATAAAATTCTGAGTTAAGCAGTGTGTCCAAAGGTAATTAAATGCATACTATTTGCAACACAAATACAAAGCAATTTCATTGCTGAGAGAGTTCTAAACACTTCCCAGATCAGACCCAGTTATGTGGGAGGTGGTACTAGAACTAAGCTTGGAAGAGAGCTAGGGAATCCAAGAGGTGGGAGTGAGGAGGAGGATATTCCAAGGAGATAGTACAAAGATATGGAGGTGCAATGTCTGCAGAAGGAATAGTAAGTAGGGCCTTTGGTATGCGGAAGGGGTGAAGGGGAGTGACAAAATAAGTCTGCAAAGACAGGTTGGAAGGAGCTTTAATTATCCAAGGAGAAGATCATAGGGTATAGATTTCTTGCTGGAAGGGACCTCAGAGGTCATTGATTCCAAACCCCTCATTTTATAGATGGCACTAGGAGATATTTAGTGACTTGTCCAGGGTTCAGTATCTGAAACAGAATTTGAACTCAGGTCTTCCTGACTGCAAGCTCAGCTTGCCATCTACTTTGCCATCTAGTTCCCTTTTAATGTGCTCATTCTCTTGCCTGCAGTGGGTGTCCAGGTGGGTGCACTTTTATGTTCATGGCATGCTAAGGATGCTCAGTTACATGTGTGCACCCCTATCTGTACAGTTGGACACAAGTGTGATAGACAGGCAGTCACATAAAAGTCTGTATACACTTGGCAGCGATCTACTCCTCCTGGACACTGAAACAGATGCTTCCCTATAGTGTGTGTCAGAAACAGCGTCCAACCAGCTATTAGCACATCATTCAGAGCTGGGCGGTGAGTAGACATCGCTATTAAAAATACTCAGCCAGGAGATGCCCCTTGCTGTGTTTGGGAGTTAAATATTCACCCACCACTGCTCCTTCAAGATGCTGGGATAAATATGGCAGATTTGAAATGGATCTAAATTGCTTTTGATGGCTCTATCCAATAATGTTGGTCTTTTTCTCCAGTGGTAGATAACAATAGTCATTTCCAAAATGGGGCATAGCAGTTGTTGTTTTTTTTTTTTTTTTTAAGAAAGAATTGCCAATTTTGACCTCCAGAGTGGTAATTTGCAAAATGGTCTTTCTGAATCATTCACTTGGAAATGTAAGAAACTCGCAACTTGCAAGTGCTGGACTTTGGGACAAATGGTCGTAACTAATGGTCCCTCTAAGTACAAAGTTAACTTGTTCATTTTCATGCTGTTCTCAGGTAAGGAACCTAGGACAGAGGAATAGGGAAAAGGAGAGCTCTGGCTAATTCTGTTTGACTCTGGGTTCTTGGGATTAAGACTTTTTTTTCTTCACATTTCTTTCATTGGTACTCCAGTTAATCTGCCCAGGGGTGTGATCTAGCCCCCTTGCTAATAACTGTTTTAGTCAAGAGACACTAGTCTCTAGACTCCATATCTCCAGAGAGGGAAATCTGTGTTGGGGTATCTATCATCTATCTGTCTGTCTGTCTGTCTATCTATCTATCTATCTACTTATCTATCTATCCATTCATCTACTTATCTGCATATCTAGTTGTCTATCTACCTATCTATGTATCTTCCTCTCTATCTATCTACCTGTCTGTCTGTCTGTCTACCTACCTATCTGTTTATCAAATAACATTCATCCTTTCCCAAATAATTTTTACCTTAGGACACGTGAAGATTTGCATTCTTGATATAAACTCCTCTGAGTCCTTTTTGGACTGGGTTGCAGCTGTGGGTTCCTCCTTTTTCTGCCTAATACTTAAAACAGTGCCCAATGAAGAAGGGGTGAGGGAATAAAGAACACACATGCAGTCTAATCTCTGCCCTCTAACCTTGTTGTGTAACATGGATCTCTTAGATGGTCTACTGAAGCTTATGGATACCTCAGAATTCCCTCCTCCCTTTAATGCATTTAAATATATAAGATTCCAAAGGAAACCTAATATATTTAAATATACTTGTCACAAATTTATATACTCAAGATGAAGGACCCCATTTTATGTGCTTTCTGCCCACAATGTAGTTCCTTATATATATAAATTATCTTCCTAACACCTTTCACGCCAGTGAGTTAGGGGGCTGTGACTACAACGGGGAGAGTGACTCTATGCCCCATTTTCATGAAATGACAAGAGGAAGTAAGAAGGACAGTATGTTTGCAGGGTTAGGATAAAAAGAATAGCTCATGTTCTGGATTGGATGAAGGTTTACAAAGGGATGTTTTTAGAGTGTCCCCGCAAGGCAGGTTGGAGCATATTCATTTAAAAAAAATAAGCAAAATGAAGCTTAAAAGTTTAATTCACCTGCTTAAGGTCCAGCTGTAACTATTCAAGTCAGGACGTGAAACCTCTGCTTTTCCTGGTCTCCAACTCCAACACATTTATTTCACCATATTACTCATGTCTGAGACTGGTCTGATAATCTCTTGAGTTGTTTTTTAAGCTCTGAATGTTCTGATTCTTTGATTTTAAAACTTGAATTTTGATCTGTTCCCCCTCTCTCCTTTCTCTCCCTCTCTTCCCCTGTCTCTCTGTTTTTCTCTATTTCTCTCTTTCATTTCCTTCCTTTCCTGTGTTAGTTTCCATGGTGCTCCTTTTTGAAATTGTCCATATGTTACCTGGTAACATGATTTCATTTGACATTTCTCCCCACCCAAGCATTCCGTTTCTCCAATCTGTCTGGCCCTCTGTTTGCAGCATGCATGCACAAGTGTGTGTGTGTGTGTGTGTGTGTGTGTGTGTGTGTGCTGTTAATGTGCTTGGAGACAAACAGGCAGCTCTAGTTTTCAAGGCAGACAGCTTTTTAGGACAAAGCCGGGACCCACTCCTTTCTCCCTCCCTTCTCTCAAGTGGATCCCTCGCATCGATCGGGCACAGACCCAGAATTTGTGGAATTGTCACCGGCTGACCACTTGCCCATTTCAGCAGTTTCTTGGACTTACCAATTTCATACCGTGACCATTGATCTAGTTCTGGGCTTGAGTTCCAGGGCACATCATAAATGATAGGAACATAGATCTAAATATGGAAGGGATTTCAGAGATGGTTTAATTCAATTTTCTCCTTTTATAGATGAAAAACAAACAAAAAACCTCAACCCGACAGCAATAAAAATTTAAATTTAAATAAAAAATAAAAAACTTCAATTTGGTCCCATTTAAAGGACCAAATATAAAATCCTGTTTGACTTTCAAAGCCCTTCATAACTGGAGTCCTTCCTACCTCTCCAGTTTTCTTATACCTCCCACATTCAGTGTTTTTCCTAAAATACAACATTCCTTCTTCTAACTTGGAGTGATTTCACTAGCTGTTCCCCATGCCTGGAGCATTCTCCTTTATCTCTGCTTTCTAACTTCCCTGGTGCCCTTTAAATCTCAGCTAAATTCCCACTCTATGCGAAATCTTTTCTCATCTTCCTTAATCTTAGTGTTTTCCTTCTGAATACACCCTCCTCCCTCCAATTTCCCCTGCACAAAACTTGTTTATATATAATTATCTGTTGTTTCCCTCACCCAACTGTATGCTCCTTGAGAGGACGGTCTGATTTTTAGGCTTTCTTTGAATCCCTGGCACTTAACACAATGCCTGGCATATAGTGGGTACTTAATGAATGCCAATTAACTGACTACCTTAGGTCACACGGAAAATAAGCTGAGATTTAAGTAAGAGGAGAGATTTGAACTCCAGCATTTTTACTGTGCTCTACCCCTGCTCTAAAGCCTTAGGTGCCCCAAATTACATTCAACTGTCTAACCTGTTATTATCCTAAGTGGTAATTATCAATATAGGTTTAGCCAAAGGGACATGGAGCAAGTCAGGGACCAGAGTGAGCCTCAAGAAATCCAGGGCTCAGCTCCCTTCCTTTGTTACCTCTAAACTTCCAGTGACCTTTCCTCCTTCTTCCTTTTCATTCTTCATGCTTGCTGGCACACAGGTTAGGTCATCCCTCTTTGTGGCAAGTCTCTTCTGAGTAATCAAGGAGGAGGCCCCAGGCTTCATGCATCCCACAATAGTTCCTTTTCTTTGGCAGATCAATGGTATTTCCTGGGACCTTCTCTGTGGCTGCGACATCATGTATTTATGAAATGCTATCATTCTTATCTATCACCGGCATCGATCTTTTCTCTCTATACCATCTGCAGCATCTCTGGTTGCCCAGTACATCCCATTTGTCAATGTAAACTGCTTCTTGGGGAGATCTATGATGTCAAGTCATTTCGGGGTTGGGTTTTTTTAATCCCTCCCTGCCTGAATTTGATCTTGGTCTTATGGATGCCCTTAAACAATTTCATGTCTGACATAAAACAATAGCCCAACTTTTTTCATGTTTATCTTTTCTCTCTCTCTCTGTCTCTCTCTCTCTCCTCTTTCCTCTCTCTGTCTCTCTTTCTCTGTCTCTCTGTCTCTGTCTCTCTCTCTCTCTCTCTCTCCTTCTCTCTCTCTCTCTTCCCCCCTGTCTCTTTTTCCTTCTACCCCTTCTTTCTCCATTCCTTCCTCCCCCATCCCTCTATCCTTTCCTTATCTCTCTCTTTCTGTATCATTCTCTTTCCCCCCTATCCCTCCTCCATCTCTCTATACTCTCCTCTCTTTCTCTCTTCCACTTCCTCCTTTCCTCATTCTTCTATCCTCTTTTTTATTCTAATCATTCTCTCTTTCCCTTCTCCTTTCCTCCTCCCATTCCTCTATCCTCTCCTTCTCTCTGTCTCATTTCTCTCTTCCTCTCTCTGTCTGTCTCTGTCTCCCTCTCTCCTTCCTTCTTTCTTCTTCCCTCTACTCCTACTTTTTTCTTCTTCTCAGCTCTATCCCTCTTAGACAAAGAAAGCCCTATTCAACAAAGACACAGAAAGGCAGGGAAATTCTGCTTTGAAGGTAGAGGACAATTGCCAAATCCCTCCATCAGAATTCCTTTCCCCCCTCTCTTTCCATCCACACAAATATCACATATTTTCAAAATCTAGTTCAAATTCCACTTTCCTCTCCATTAGAACATAAGCACCCTGAGGACAGGAACTGTTTGATTTTTTTTTTTGTCTCTGAATACTCAACATCTAGTATAGTATCTTGTACTAAGATCAATTAGTCAATCACTCAATATTTGCCCTGTGCCAGACAATGTGCTATATCTCCAATATAGGAAGAGTTTACAATCTAATGGATTCTTTTGGATTAATCCTTGCTGATCAGCATTTAGTAGGTACTTAATAAATTCTTGTTCAATCACATGATTCCCTGACCACCTCAGAGCTCAGTGGTGTCTTCCTCACTCATTTACTGCTTATCATTCATTATCTTATGATCTCTCTGTATCTCTCTCTCTTCTCTGTCTCTGTTTCTCTTTCACTCTCTCATATTGATTGACTTTATTTCCCTGCTTGCAGGATGTGTGATAAGTTTGCACCACACACCTCACAGGGTTGTTGGGAAAGAGCTTTGCAAAACTTAAGATTTTTTCCTTATTATGTTTAGAAGAATTGCACATGTTTAATTTATATTGGATTATTTGCTGTCTTGGTGAGGAGAGTGGAGGGGAAGGGAGGGAGGAAAATTTGGAACACAAGGTTTTGCAAGGGTAAATGTTGAAAATTATCTTTGAAAGTATTTTGAAAATAAAAAGCTATTAAAAATAAACTACACATTTTTTCCCTTTTACTACATATGTTATGATTATTAGCCTTAGTTTCCTTGATCCCAGATGGCAGAAGAAAGAACAATGGATAGAAATTGTAGAGAGAAGAATTTAAGGTTGATGTAAAATAGGGTGAGGAGAATTTAAGTTTGGCAACTGCCATCCAAAAGTAGAACCTCATTGTACCTCAGATTACCTCAGAAACCTCATTGTAAGGGAAAGGATTTGATTTTTTTCCTCATGTAGACATGAACACATATAAGGGATTGTTGTTATATAAACTCTTGTCATAATATTGTATAAGCGATTATTTGGGGCATATGAGAGGGATTAGTAAGTCATATAAGTAGGAAGAGAAGCAGGAGAGAGCATCATCTCAAGTTAGAGAAGAGAGGGGAAGGGAGAGGTTTGAGGAGTGATGAAAAGGTTTGAAAAAACTACTGTTGAGAGTGGGATAGAGAATTGATAAGGGGGTTATAGTAGGATTGTCTAGAAGCCACGAGGATTCAGGAATTTGTAATGGACCAGTCAGATGGTTGTATGATTTTCTCCTCCTTTGTTCAGTAGCATGTAAGTAGGAGTGAAGGTAGAAGGTGGTGGGAATGATCCAAGGCTGAGACTTAGCGGGGTATATTCAAGATATGATCAGGGAGCTATGGACTTAAGTGAAAAGATGAATAGAGTTGAGCTGATTCATCAGAGAGCTAAAATAAGGAAAAGAGGAGAGAGTGCCTTTGATAAGGCAAAAGGCAGAAAGAGAGAGATGCAAAGCCACAGATTATAGTCAGATAGGAATTCTAGAATATGGAGGTGGTACATTTTGGGGTGATGTCACTCCCTTTTTTGTATATAGCTTGCATATTGTTTACCCTCATAATCTAATAATAGGGTTGGGGTCCTTGAGAACAGGGACTATCCCTAGCATTTAGCACATTGTTTGGTATTTATCAGATGCTTAATTAGTGTTTATTAACTAACTGTTTCAGTGTGAATTTGATATTTTTAAAGCAAGAGTATGGCAATATTACTAATCAGCTCATGAAACTCCAGTGGCTCCCTATTACTTCTGAGATTAAAAAAAAATCTCCTCTATATGCTATTTAAAACTTTTCAGATATATTGCACCATTATTCTCTTTCATGCAGTTTAAGTCCCAACTAAATTGGCCATTTTGCTGTAAATTACAATCCATTTTCCATCTTTGTGCACAGTACCTGACATGCTAAGGATTTGATAAATGCTCTTATCTACTTATCTGTCTATCACCTATCTGCTCCTCCCCCATTATCTTAGAACTCTTTGTTTCTTTCTATAGTAAGCCTTTCCTTATCCCCATCTTGTAAAGTTGCTTTACCCCCATAATATTTTATATTTACATTGTCTATATTTAATATTTACCATTTATGTATGCACCTTTGTCACTTGAGAGACTATAAGTACTCTGAGGATAATAACTATTTTTGTCTCTGATTTTGTATTCCTAGAACTTAGGACAATATTTAGAACAAATTCTAAACCTGGTTTAGAATGGTTCTAAACCTGGGGTCCCTGGGCTCTCCGTGGATGGATTTCAGAGGATGTAAGATCTTAAATAGTAAAAAACTACATTTTTATTTCGATCTTACTAGTTTCCTTTAGAATTTTATTTGTTGTATATGTTGCTGTTGTATACACTTAAAAATATTTTACTGAGAAAGGGCCCATCTCTAGATTTCGCCAGACTGCTGAAAGATGCAAGATTCAGAGCACTAGAGGCAAGCAATGAAGTTAGTTGAAGGAATGAGGGAACGTATCCCCCTCCCTTTCTCTCCTGTCCCAGGAGATTGTAAATTTTTTGGGAGCAGAGACTGTTTTTCATTTTTTTTTGTTGTTGAAATTACAGATTCTAATGCAATCCATTACACAGAAAATGCAATCCATTACACATTACTATAAGCCTGTTGAATTGAGTTTAATTGCACAAATTCCTTTTTCTCTTAGTTTAGAAGAGACAATCCTGGAGATTTCAAAGGCAACTTTAGAATGAAACTAAGGTATTTTACCAAACAAAATGCAATGTATTTGTAGAACACAGGAGGGTTATTTTCAACTACACTCAAGCTACACATGAACCTGGCTGGCAGTATCTGAGGACTACACCACCCTGTCCTTATTCCTCCCTTGGGTCTAGTCTGCCACACTAGCCAGACAACCGATAAACTTGATTCAACCTTTAAAGGAAGGTCTTTTCCTTCACTTAATGCTCTCAGGTTAGAATTTAGGTAACTCTGATCACTGGTCTTGTGATTCAAATGGATATTATTATTTCTCACCTTCAGTCTGTCTCTCTTATGACTATTCTCTGTAGGTTTCAAATGCAGACTGCTTCCTACTTTATGGCACTCTGGTAGTTTTCCCCCTCTTCTATCACACCTCCTTCCCACCTTGCAAGAACTGGGTTCAAAAACTGTTTCTGCACTTTACTGATGCTGTTATTCCAAGAAATTAATTTTTTCTCTCTGGATCTCTTTTTCTCATCCAAAAAAGGAATGGATTTGACTTGTTTTCATTTTAATTTGGGGAATGTGAACCCTCAAAGATTATGGATAAATATGATGGGACAAAATTGTACCTGTATTTTTCATTATTTGTATTTCACATTTTTAAAAATTACAATTATAGCCAAATATACTAGAGTAGTATTGAGTTTTTCACCAGGGATTGCCTATTTTCTATTTGTATTCCCAGCACTTAGCACAGTGCCTGGTGCATAGTAGAGACTTAATAAATGTTTACTGAATTAAATTTATTGAAATTCTTTAAATTTTATTTCTATCCTATTCTTTGAAGAAGAGTGGGAAGGAGCTGTTAAACACCATCTCCTCTTTGGGACTTAGATATTATTAAGGAAAGTAAGGGGGTAGAGATCATCTGAGAGTATTTTTTGTCTGAATCTCAGTCTATTCCTTTTCAGCTCAATAATCAGGCGGAATATTAAAATATTTTTATTAATTCATGTATCCCATGTCCTATGTATAACTAATCTACATAGCACAACTTTAATGAGGTTAAATCACCAATTCTGGACAAATTACTGACTGGGGTATGAAAAAAAATTCTGACTATCATTGAGAAATCAATTGTGATCTTGAAACATCATGTTGGATGGGAAAACAGATGTGGGACTAGAAATGTACAATTATTATCCTAGTTTTCATAAATGGGAAATAAGGTGGATTCTTCAGCTTCCAGGCTGATGAGTTTGATGTCAATTCCTAGAAAAATTCTAGAATATGTTATTAGAGGGGTGGTTTGTGAGGGGAAGCAATGATCAGCATGAGTCAGCTTGGATTCATTAAGAGCAAGTCATGCCAGGCTAACTTCATTTTCTTGTTTGATAGGGTTATTTGACTGGTAGATCAGGGAATGCTATAAAGAGAGTATTTAATGAAGCATTTTTAAAAAGTCTCAATGTCTTTTTGTGGTTCTCATGGAGAACCGTGGACTGTGATTATACAGTTTACTGAGTTTGGAACTGATTGAATGTCAAGAGGCAAAGAATAATCATTAATGGACTGATGCCAATTTGGGAGATGTCTGGTGGAATGTCCCAAGGATCCTTCCTTTCCCTTGTCATATTGAATATTTTTTCAGTATCCAGGATTAAGCCATAGGTAGCATGTTGATATCATGAGTTAGCTAATATGTTAGGTGGGATAATTTGGATCTAAAAATAGGTTGGTATAGTGGAACAATTGGACACATCTCAAAAAAGGAAATCTTCTTTGTTGCTTTAATGGAATTGTGCTCTCATTCTACGGTGCTTTGTCCGCCAGGGAAGATCACAAATAGTTTCTTATTTTCTACAATTTTTGGTGTGTTTCTTTCCATTTATCTTTCAGAGAGAATCTACCTAATGTAACTGAACATCTAAGTGGCACAATGGATAGATTGCTGGACCAGCAATCAGGAAGGAACTGAGTTACAATCCAGTGTCAGACACTTATGCAGTTGTGTGAGCTGAATTTGTCACTTAATCTGTTTGCCTTCTCATCTGTAAAATGGAAATAATAACCCTTCTAGGGTTGTTGTGATTATCAAACGAGATAACAATTGTAAAGTACTTAGCACAGTTCCTGGCACATTATAAATTCTAGATCAATGTTGTTTTTGTTGTTATTATTATTATCAAAGTTTTTTTTTAGTCTATTTTACCAGCTTCCTCGTATCCCAAGCCACCCTGGAGGCCCATCCCTGAGAATGCTATTGGAACTAAGGGCTCCTCTTCCTCGGTGGGCAATAGTCTTCCTCCCCTCCCCTTTTCCCTGAGGACAGCACCCACAACCACTAGCACCTTCTCCTTCGAAGCAGCCCTCGGACCCCAGAAGGGAGGAAGAGGAGAAAACAAAGGGGGGAGCAGATTGGAGCAAAGGGGAATGATGGACGGGCATGAAGAGAAGGGGGTGTGGAGAAAGGGTCTGGAAACGGGGAAAGGAAGAGAGACCAGGAGGCAGGAAGAATGGGGACTCGGAGGGCCCTGGGAGAGGAGAGAAGATTCGGAGAGCAGGACTGAGGAGAGAGAACAGGGAGCACTCGAAAGTCTATTTTAGAGGCATCAATTAAACTTGACCCAATTTATCCATTTGTTATCCCTTGCTCTTCCTGCTTAGCTGGTTCTCTTCCTTTCCTGCTCATTCATATCCTCCATATCTTTTATGTCATTTTTTGAACTCAAGATGCCATTAGTGATATCCTTCAACTTTCTGACACACATCATGAAGCTTCTCTTGCCCTTTAAGTTACTGAAAATTTGAGATCAGTTTGAGATCAATGAAATAACTGTCCAATTTTAAAAAGCAAAAACAAAACACAGAATATTTTTCCTATTATTTGAGTGATCTACTACTATGATCATCTATGGCATCCATTTTGATAGACTTCTCATCTAGCTACATTTCTTAATCTGGGTAATATGCAGTCCTCATCCTCTTGCTTTTTCTATGTGAATGACCATCATGATTGATTTCTTATGAGTGACCATGGATCTCACTGAGGAAACATCCTGGTGTTTAAATTTATCCACAGTCGTCCATAGACAATAACATCTGGAGAATTTACCATCCACTGAGAATTCTTCCATTTGGATTAGGCAGGAAATTCTTCTTGACAGTGGCAACTAGTTTTGGCAAGAATAAATTTTCCTGTTCTGTGCTTTTCTTAATAGTGGTAACTGGAGGATTTCTGAACTGTGGTTTTCTCTCAAATACTTGCTGCTTATGTATTGTCCAAGTTACTTTGTATTTCACGTTTTTAGTTTCTTTATGTAAAATGAGTGATGCAGAGTGGGAAGATGGCCTCTCAGGTCCCTTCCAGCTCTTAATTTATGATCAATTTCTCTTCTTAGGTTTGTCTAAGATTCTCATATATGGTTTTTTGTTATTTTATTTTTTTATTAATTACATGAAAAGATAGTTTTCCACATTCATTTTTGTAAGATTTTGAATTCCAGAGGAGGATTCTGGAAAGATGGTGGAATAGGTCAGTAAATTTCAAGCTCTTCAGATTTTCCCCACAAACAGAATAAATTTCTGCCTCACAGCAAACATAGACAAATGAAAAACGAAGAAGATTTAGGGCAGAAAAGGGGTCTTCCTGATACAAGTGGAAAAGATATGAAGAAAGACCCCTGGTAGGGATTAGCCAGTGTGAACTGCAAACTTTTCTAGGGTAGCACCATACAAACATCAAGTGGGGACTTCTGGGGCTAGCTGGGTTTGGCTGGAGCCTCAGCAGGAACCAGAGAAACTTTCACCTTCTGGATTGTGTGTGGAGTTGGGGGTGAGTCCAGGCAGACTGAGGGAACCTTGCCTGATTAGGAATGCCAGGCCCAGCTGTGTTGCAGACATGTGGCCCCGGGCTAGAAGGAGTGAGCAGAAGTAGTGGGACTGGGATGCTGCTGGCTGTGGGCATTTGAAGAAGGGTGGAACTCTTGTTTTGGAGTAAGAGGGGAGAACTTAAATGAAGCCAGAGACACCATTCCCCTACCCCACGATTACAGAAGCTTATACTAATATTTCTCATTAAAAAATGAACTAACAAAGAAGAAAGAACCCAACATAGAAACTTATGATGGGAATAGGGAAGACTGGGGGTTCATCTTCAGAGAAGGACAAGAAGTAAAAAAAGAAAGCTTCTTCTACTCCAAAAAATAATGTTAAATGGCTCCTTGCCCAGAGAGAATTTATAGAGGAACTCAAAAAACAATTTAAAAATTAGATGAGAGATACTGAGGAGAAACTAAAAACAAACAAACAAACAAAAAAACTAAACTAAAAAATAAAAACCATTCAAGAAAAAAATTAAGATTATGAAAAAAGTTAACCAACTAGAAAAAGAGATACAAAGTTTTAAAAATGAAAACAACTCTTTGAAAATTAGAATTGGATAAGGGAAAGCCAATGAAGATATTAGAGACCAAGAAATAACAAAACAGAATATAAAGAATTAAAAAAATATATAATGTGAAACATCTTGTAAAAAACAACAGATCTGGAGAACAGATCAAGAAGAAAAATACAAGAATGATTGGTCTACCAAAAAGCTGTGACCAAAAAAAAAAAACACCTTGACATAATAATGCAAGAAATAATCCAAGAAAATTGTCCTGGAGTTTTAGGATAGGAGGAGAAAGTAGAGATAGGAAAAAAATTTACTGATCACCATTTCAGAGAGAGCCTTTGTGGAAAACACATAATAATATTATTGCCAAATTTTGAAATTCCCAAATTAAGGAGCAAATCTTGCAAAAAACAAGAAAAAATAATTCAAATGCTCTGGAACTACAATTAGAATTGTACAGAACTTATCAGCAGCCATAATAAAAGACTGCAGGTCCTGGACTCATATATATTACCAATCAAAAGAACTAGGCCTGTGACCAAAAATATCATATCCAGCAAAATTATCTATAATGTTAAAGGAGAACAAATGGACATTCAATGAACTTGTAGATTTTCAGGACTTTCAACCAAATCTGAACTCAATAGAAAATTTAATACATAAAATTAAATATTAAAGATCAATTTCAAGGAGCTTAATATGGACAGATTGTTTAGGTTTTTTACATGGCAATGTATATACCATATGTTTGAGATCGACATCAGGAATTGGGAAATTCAAAAGAAAGATTAGGACAGAGTTAAGGTAAAAATAGCAATTATATTACACAAATGAAGTGCAGAGGAAGAACAGACAGAGGCATTAGAGGGGAGAAGAGGGCTCATAGTTCTGAAAGCCTTTTCACATCTGGAATGGGCTAAATAGGCAACACTCCATATAATACCATGAAGAGTATAGCATCCTCCAAAATCTGTAAAAAAAATAAGGAGGGTGGGATGGAATGACAGAGAAGCAAAATGTGTGGGAAGAAGACAAGGAAGGGATTCATAGGTGGGAGGAAGTTAAATAATAGCAAGGCAAGTTAAAGAGCAGAATTAAAACAGAGAGTTAGCAAGAATAGGAAAGGTGTGTGTGTGTGTGTGTGTGTGTGTGTGTGTGTGTGTGTGTGTGTTGTGTGTGTGTGTGTAGTGGGGCAGAGTGTGTGTGTATACATATATATTATATGTATACATAAATATATCCTTACTTAATTATAGCCTGTTTGGAGGAGGTGTGGAGGATGAAAGGGGAAAAAAGAATAAAGTAAAAAAAGTGCACAGCAGAGAACAAAAAAATAAATCTATAAGTAAAGAAAAGATGGAAACATTCATATAATTTCTATTATCATATATCTTTTCTTGAACTAGTAATTTATTATTATATATTTTGAATTCTCCCTGATGTTCTAATGGGCACATGACAATATTCTGTTTTATCTTGTTTTGTTTTCCTTTTCTGCTTTTTAAAAAATTGTTTTTAAAAAGCAAAATAAATTAAAAAAAATTTTGAGTTCCAATTTTTTTTCTACTTCCCTTCCTTATATATGTTATACATGTACAGTCATCTTAAATATATTTCCATATTAGTCATGTTGTGAAAGAAAAAAAAAAGAAAAAAACAGAAAAAATAACAAAACAATAAAAAAAGAAAATAGTATGCCTTTATCTGCACTCAGTCTCTATAGTTCTTTCTCTGGATGTGGATGATATTATTCATGACAAGTCTATTGGAATTGTCTTGGATCACTGAGAAGAGCTAAACCCACCATAGTTGATCATCATGCAATTTTCTTGTTACTGTATACAATGTTCTGGTTCTGCTCATTTCACAGAGTCTCCTATAATATTAACTTATGTGTACAATATGGCTTGTTGGAGGAGGTTATGTTGTGTTCTGTTGAATAGTGATAATAATGAAATATTATCACCAAATAATAAATACAGTAATATCTTCTATTTGCTGCATCCATCGTGGTTGTTCTTACACTATTAAAATGTTGAGATCCATTCTATTCTCATATTTTTTATCAAAGTTATTCTTATTATGTATAGATTGTACTCATAAAAATGTTTAGTGGTGAGGAAATTAGCAAATGAGTTGTTAATCATTGATGTCTTCTTGGGTGCCAACAACAAAAACAACAACAATAAGAAGAAGGTTATAATCGTAAAGCCTTTGACTCAGTTTCATATATTGTTTATGTGCTGCAAATATACAAAATAGATGCTAGTGAGAATGCTATTAAAACTGAAGTCTATATGGAGCACTTTCCTCTATTTAAAACATTTCATCAACACAATAATGTCAAGAAAATTGGTTAAAGCACGCTATTTTTCAGGGAGACAATTTAAATCCATTATGTTTCTGCCTACCTTTAAATTTGCTATTATCTCTCCAGCATAGAACTTAGTATGGCTTCTAAATTAAAGAAGCTGAATCCAAACATTTTTATTAATTATCTGTTGTTCAAAGTTGACATCAAGGCATGTTGTTCCACCCAAAACTCATGAAATAGCTTCTTTGCCTTGTGGAATCTTTTTCTGAGGAAATAAAAATATCATTTAATTTGATAAGTGTAAAAATCTTAATATTTGCCAAGGAAATCCTGAAATCAATGCTAAATGGGAAGAATATGTTTAAAACAATTAAAACTGACAAAGTCTGTCTTTTTGTATACTTTCAGAAATAGAACATAAAAAGTATGTAAAATATCCTAATAAATAGAATGACTATTAATGAAACCCAGGGCCACCATTGTAAGGCAGATAGAGAAAATTTACAACTCCCTTACCAAAAAGGGGAGAAAGAGTTGACAAATATTCCGAGAACTCATTGTATAGGAGAAAACCTACAGAAAGAATTTTAGCAAAAGAAGATGTTAGAACTTGGATTTGTTGAATGTGATCACAAAGTATTTAATTTTAGGTGGAGCCTATGAAATGGCTAAGATCCAAAAATGGAGTGAAAAGGCATTTAATAGGTAACATCCACATGAACTAAACCAACAAACAGTATGTAAACTAAGAGGCAGAACAAATTAGGTGACATGAGGATTTGTTTATGGTGATTCTAGAAATAATAGGAGGGTTATCCTTAAGGAGGTTGCACTTAAGGGTCAATGTAGATTATGTAAATAATCTTGGATTTCTAATAACAGTAGAGTAATTGAAATTCCAAACAAATTTCTAAGTGTCTAAAATGTCTAGAATATATGGAAACAATAGAATTTATGCAACACATCTCTGCAGGCTGTAAAAAATTTAGTATCTACTGAACATCTAGCAAGACATGAGTTGCTGCATAGAATTATATACCAAAAGCTCATTATCTTTCATGGATGTGACGAATCACCATTTTACAAATACAGACCTCAAAATGGTCTAGAGAACGAAACCAATAAATTGAAATGGAATTGTGTCATCATCACAGACTGAACCATTGCTCATAATTACCCAGACATAACTTCCCCAAAAACATAGGAAAATTTTTAATAAATGATGCCATTTTGAATACTAGTAACCTCTAACCTACCTAGAATGAAAAGCTTTTAAAATATAAAAGACCTAATAGAAGAGATCAAAATCATTCAGGAATGAGATGCCATATATATTATCCACATTCCATTTGCTACTGAAATTTATTTTGTGGATATTTTCCATGATCTCAGAGAGATTGAGCTTATATCCCAATTTTATTCATCTCAAAAAACATTTATTTTATTTACCTGTTCACTGGTCTGCAGAACATTAAATATAACAGAATAATACAAGAAAATGATTCATGCCAAGATTGTTTCTAGTTGAACCTCATTGAAAATGATGAGAATGAGAAATAATAATAATAATAATAATAATAGAAATGCCTATAGGTTTATAGAAGTATGATGGAGATTTAGGCCTAAATCATAGTTACCAAAATTACAAATGAGTTATAACAGCTTTTTGCAAAGAAATGAATCATTGGCTACAAAACTTTAGTACCTAACATATGCAGCAAGACTTGATATGTTGACTAGAATTGTGTAATAGAAACTCACTGTTTTTCATTTAAAAATCCTTGATTTAGAAATATAATCCTTAAATATCATACATAGCTTAATCAAGAATCTATATTGGATCCAAATCAATACATATGCTTCCTTTCCACTTTGTAGTAAGCAGATACTGAGAAACTGAGTCCAAATATGCTGGCTATACTGTCACTGATGTTGGGAATATTTTATCATAGAAATGATGTCAGTAATTTATTTCAGATTTATCTGTTGTATTTTTACAATTTCAATTCTAAATGCTCAAAGAATGTTTTGATTTATATCACTATCATGGAAAAAACTTTATGCACAATCTTTTTACACTATACTATTGATTTTCAATGTTTTATGAGGTGATTTTGCCTGTCGCCTCTCATCTTCTTCAATAATAAGTTTGTATTCTAAATTTATATCACATCTCTCCACTTGGCAAGAAATTTTATTGATTGAGATAGTTTTTTTGGTTCATTATGACCTCCTTGTTGTGACAATTGCTTTATACTGGTTAAATCTCTCTAAGAAACGGCAATAATGTCCCTCAAGGACTTTAATTTTTATTTTTTCCCTTTTTGTTCAGTTGACAAATTACGTAAAAGGTTTGATCCACAGAAGAGACTTTAATTGACTAAACTAAAGCTTCTAAAGTTTTCATTCAGTTCAATAAATGTATATTGCCTTAGTCAGTATGGGTTAGTCAGGTAAGGGACTCTGAGAACCCTACTATTCTAAGGAAAACCAGAATCACTTTGAGAGTTAGTCTAGTGTCCAAAGAAGAAAGTTATTGGATATCATATGGAGAAGTGACTGAAAGTGATATCGAAGGACTTGGATTTGAATCTCATCTCTGCTATTAACTCCTCAGATACTACTTGCTCTCAAGGTCTCTCCTGACCCCTTTCTTAACTCTTCACACTGTTAGTGATTTCTTCCTTCTAAAATTTGCATTTGCTTACATAGAGGTAGTTAGGTGGAGAAGTGGATAGAGAGTCCAATCTGGAGTCAGGAAGATCTGAGTTCAAAAATGACCTCAGATACTTCCTAGCTGTATGACCCTAGCCAAGTAATCTAATTTCTAACTGTCTCACTTTTCTCATTTGTAAAATGGAGATAATAATACCTATCTCCCAGGGTTGTGGTGGAGAACAAATGAAGCAATATCTCTCTGTAAACCTTAGAGTGTTACTTAAATGCTAGCTGTTTCATTGTCTCTGTAAATGTTGCATTCTCCCTGTGGAACACATGCACTTCGAGATCAGAGACTATTTTGTTTTTATCTTTGTGTCTTTGGTGTCTGACCCAGTGTCTTGCTCACTGTAGGTGTTTAAGAAATGTTTATTGGATTAAATATTTGGGTTGTTGTTCTTTGCCCTTCATGATTTTATTTAAAAATTTAAAATTCTGTTTACCTCTGAATGATTCCTGTTGTATTAGATTATGATTAGATTAGATCATGTTGATCTGTTTACTTTTGAGTAAATGGATCTTGGATGAAGACAAGGATAACAGGACTTCTGCAAGCAGGTCAAGCTCTAGAGAGGTAGTAAAACGTGGAGATTCTAAGTCACTTTTTATTAAATTAATGAAATTTGCTTTTGTTTCTCTAATGGCCTGAGGATGCTGTGAATAATGACCTGGCAAGTTCTCTCTGTTGCAGCAGTGTCTGTGCTGCAAGTCCTCTGTACTGCTCAGGAGGAGGGACTGCTACTTACCTCTCTTTTCAACCCTGGATGTAGGGGAAGCCTTAGAAAGAGACTGTTGGACACATGTAGAAAGCAGGAGTCTGGGACCAGACGATCATTAGTGCTGAGCAGTCTGGCAGCTTTCTTGTCTAAAGACAAACCCCTCCTGACTGATGGTGTCTCTGCTGTAGGAACCTGACCTTGATTAATATCCCACAGTCTGACCAGTCTGCCCTGGAGAGATCCACTCAGGAGCGCACAGGGAGCTCCTAATGTCTGGTACTTAAAGCCCCTAACAGTCTGATTCCTACCTACTTTCCAGACTTAAATCTTATGGCTTCCCCACCTATATTCCACCAGCATTTAGTTAGCTCTTACTGTGTACCAAATGTGCTTTACATTCCTGCCAGATTTGTCTAGTTACTCAAACTTTATGTATAGTGCCTGACCTCTGTCCTTTCACTGTAGTGTTTCTTTTACCACCTATAATGCACTCCCTCCTCACCTCTGCCCACTGGAATTCTGCAGAGTCTTTCCATTGTGCACAATGCCTTTTATTTTCATGCTGCCTCCTACTTACAGAGCAGATACTTAATAAATGTTGTTTACATTGAACTGAATAAAGAGAGTAAGAGCTGCCATATAGTAATTGCTTCATACATATTTCCTTCCTTCTTCCCTCCCTCTCTCCCTCCTTTCCTACTTCCTTCCCTCCCTCCCTTCTTTCCTTCCTCCTTCCTTCCCTCCCTCCTTTCTTCCCTCCCTTCTTTTCTCCCCCCTTTCTTTCTTCTCTCCCTCCCTTCCTTCCTCTCTTTCTCCCTTCCTTCCTCCCTCTCTCCCTCCCTTTCTCCATCTTTCCTTCCCTTCCCTCTTTCCTTTCTTTTTTCCTTCCTTCCTTCCTTCCTTCCTTCCTTCCTTCCTTCCTTCCTTCCTTCCTTCCTTCCTCCCTCCCTCCCTCCCTCCCTCCCTTCCTTCCTTCCTCCCTCCCTTCCTTCTTTCCTCCCTCTCTCCCTTTCCTTTCCCTTCCTCCCTGATAGACTAATTGAGTACCAGTAGAGGTTTAACTCTGCCACAGACTTTCTCTGTGGCTTGGGATTGCTTTGGACAGGAAAGAGATAATCAAATGCAAGTGACAGGTGCCAGACTGTACCTGGGAAATGGCTGCATCTGTGTCAGGCTCTCTTCTCTCTAGCACTGGCAACTGTCTTTACTTTTGGACCACATTGGGCATAGCTTTCACTATTAATAGGAAGCTTTGTTTATCTTGCTGCAGACTCTGTACCTGAGGGAGAACTCTTAAAATGAAGGCAGATTTCATTTACTTCTCCTGGAAGGTGGGGACTTTATTTATGCCTGATTAATTGTTAATGTATATTCTGTTAATAGAGCATTTAAAAATCAATCACTGTAACCACTTGCTATATTATACTTTTCTTGATACTTTAGGAAGCAGATAAATAAGTGTCAAAATACTGCTGGTCTTTTACTTTGGTCCTAATATGACATTCTCTACATAGTATTCTTCCAGAGAGCTAGATAGTGCAGTGGATAGAGCTCTTAATCTGAAGTTAGGAAGACCTGGGTTGAAATTCAGCCTTTATAACAGTGTGACCATGGAAACGCAGTTTGCCTGTTTTTTCATTTGTAAAATGGGGTTAATAATAATATCTATATCTCGTGTGGTGAGGATCAAATAAGATAATTTTCATAAAGCATTTAGCACAATGTCTGGCACATAGTAGGTGCTTAATAAATGCTTGCTTTTGGTTATTAGGAAAGTCTAGATTTATTGCAACTGATAGCCTAGGAACAGATAGTTGCCTAGGAAAATGGCACCTATATCTGACAGGAATAACCTTTCAGTGTCTAATACCATGTTTAAAAAGCAATCCGAAATTCCCATTGCCACGAAATTAGATAATCCCAAATCTTTACCCCTTCATTTCTTCCCAAGCACTGAATTAGTTTAGTCTGTGCTGAGACATCTGAGGCTTAAGAGTCAGGGGAACTTTGCACACATGTAGAAAGATGCTTCAGTGGTGGGGTAGAGGCAAGCTGGTAGAGAAAACCCAAGAATTTGCCTTAGCTCTCCCCAGTTTTCTTCAGAAATGGCATGAAATCTAAACAAATTCTGGAGCAACTGACCATACAAAAAGATGAAGCAAATCAATTTCTAGTTTAAGATAAGTTAGAAGGACTTCAGGAAATGTCTGTCTCACTTGGGCAAAAGGGAAACCAGCCCAGTATAAATGGTGTCCAATCAAGCCAGCAGGAGGTTCTTAGCTCTAGCATAGATCAGAAACAAATACCCCTTGGTCCTGGATCATCAGCCTATTGGCACAGCAGGCCAGTGGTGAGGCCTTCAGCCCTAGTGTAAAAGGCAAACTACCAGCTGAGGAACTCCTAGCAAAACAAGTATGACTAGACTGGGCCTTGCCAGTCCAATGGGCAACCTGCCAGCATCAAAGATCCAACCGCTAATGATCAGACCCTGGGTTCTTGGTAAAAGAAGCTTGGGACAATTCCCTCTGTGCTGCAAGAGGAGAGCTCCACTTTAAAGAACATGAAAAAGGCTAAAAAATGAGTAGAAACTAGAAAAGAGCCATGACCATAGAAAGCTATTGTGGCGATAGGAGAGATCAAAACACAAACTCAGAAGAAAACATGCCAAAATATTTACATAAGACGCCTCTAAGAGGATGAAGAATTAGTCTTAAGCCCCCAAAGTTTTTTTTTTTTTGTTTTTTTTTTGGAAGAACTCAAAAAGATTTTTAAAAAATCCAGTATCAGAGATAGAAAAAAAATTGAGAAAAGAATTGAGCATTATTCCAGAGAGAATCAACATCTTGGAAAAGGAAGAACAAAAATTAACTGAAGAAGACAGTTCCTTAAGAAATAACTTAGTAAAAATTAAGAAATGTTAGTCAAATGGCAAAACAAATTTACTGAAGAAAAGAAATTCTTAAAAAGTAGAATTAGGAGCAGCTAGTTGGTGTAGTGGATAGAGTACCAGCCCTGAAGTTCAAATTTCGTTTAAGACACAACATTTCCTGACTATGTGACTGTAGGCAAGTCACAACTCCAATTGCCTCAGCAAAAAAATAAAAAATAAATAAATAAATGACAAAAAGTATAATTGATCAGATGGAAAAAAATATACAAAAGCTAAATGAAGAAGATAAATCCTTAAAAATTCCAATTAAGCAAGTGGAAACTAATGACTCCATGAGACTTTAAGAATCAATCAAACAAAATCAAAAGAATAAAAAAGAGAAGAAAATTAAAATGACTTCTAAGAAAAACCAATTGACCTAGTAAATAGATTCAGGAGAAATAATTTAAGAATATTGGATTATTTGAAGGCTGTGATACAAAAAAGAGCCTGGATAGGATCTTTTAAGAAATTAGAAAGGAAACCAGAACCAGATATCTCAGAACCAGAGGATAAAATCGTCAGTTGAAAGAATCTGTCAATCAATTCTTGAGAGATCCCAAAATGAAAACTACAACAAAGATTATAGCCAAATTCCAAAACTACCAGATAAAGGAGAAAATACTACAAGCAACCAGAAAGAAACAATTCCAATAGCAAGGAGCTACAGTCAGGATTACACAGAATTAGTGGCTTCTACATTAAAGGATCAGAGGGTTTGGAATATGATATTCCAGGAGCTTGGGTTGCAATCAGGAATCAACAACCCAGCAAAGCATAAATCTTTCAGGAGAAAAGATGGACATTCACTGAAATAGGGAAATTTCAAGCTTTTCTGATGAAAAAACCAGAACTGAGCAGAAAATTCAATCTTCAAATAAAAAAATAAAAAAAAAACCATGAAAAAAATAAACAGGAAAGGGGAAAAAAAACTGTTTACAAACCTACACAAGGAAGATGATACTTGTAACTTTTGAGCACTGTATCTCTATCTGAGTTATACATAGATAGAGGTTGTGGGTGTGAGTTGACTTTGATGTGGTGATATAAAAATTAAGAGGTGAAGAAAAGGATTTAACTGAGAGAAGAGGAAAGGGGGGACAGAATAGGGTAAATTAAATCATATGAAGAGGCACAATAGAGGAAAGAAGGCAAGGGTGACCATCATTTGAATTTTACTCTCATTGTATTTGGCTTAAAGAGGGAATAACATATACCTTCAGTTGGATTTCGAAATTTATCTTACCCTCTAGGAAAATAGGAGGGGAAAGGGGAAAGAAAAGATAGTGGGGAAAGTGATAAAAGGAAGGGCAGATTGAAGGAGATGGTGGTCAGAAGTAAAATACTAGTGAAGAAGGACAGGGAAAAATGAGAGACAAAAGTATAAATGGGGGAAAATATGATGGAGGGAAATTTACAATTTACTAATTGTAACTGAAAATGTGAATGGGATGAACTCTCCCATAAAGTGGAAAGAGCAATCTTGCCCAACTGTATGTGAAAAAATTGAAAATCTAGGTGCAATGTAAAAATATTTACAAAAATATAAATTGCCTAGGCTAGCAGAAGAGGAAATAAAATACTTAAATACTTAAACTCCATTTTAGAAAAAGACACAAGCCATCAGTGAACTCTGAGAAAAAAATTTCCAGGGCTAGATGGATTTACAAGTGACATTAAGGACAATTAATTCGAATACTATATAAACTCTTTGGAAAATTAGGTGAAGAAGAAGTCCTATGAAGTTCCTTTTATGACACACATATGGTGCTGATATCTAAATCAGGAAGAGACTAAACAGAGAAAGAAAATTATAGGCCAATTTCCATAATGTGTGCTGATGCAAAAATTTTAAGAAAGACATTAACAAAGAGATTACAGAAATTTATCATGAAGAATACACAACAACCTGGTGGGACTTCTACCAGGAATACAGGTCTGGTTCAATATAAGCAACTATATCAGCATATTGCAATATCAATAACAAAAGTAACAGAAATCATGATTATCTTAGTAGATGCAGAAAAAGCTTTTGACATCATACAGCACTCATTCCTATTAAAAACACTGGAGAGCATAGGAATAAATGAGTTTTTCTTAAAATGATAAGTAGCATCTATCTAAAACCATCAGCAAGCATTATATGTAATGGGGATAAGCCAGAATCTTTCTCTAGAAGATTAGGGATGAAACAAGAATGCCCAATATCACCACTATTATCATTCTTTGCAGATGATATGAGGGTATACTTAAAAGATCCTAGAAAATATTAGTGTGTTATAAGAAATGGTGAGTAGGCAGATGTCAGAAAAACCTAGAAAATTTACTTGAACTGATGCTGAATAAAGTGAGAAGAACCAGGAGAACATTATACCCAGCAACAAGATTATGTCATGATCAGCTGTGATCCACACAATGATTTAACACAGCTCCCAAAGATAGACTAAAGATAGAATGATTCAAAACTCAAGACTCAAGATGGAAAATGCTATCCATAGCCAGGGAATGAACTATGGAGTCTGAATGTAGATCAGCCCTACTATTTTAATTTTTTCATGGTTTTTCACTTTTGTTCTGAATCTTTTTTCACAATATTACTAATGTGGAAATATATTTAATGTAATTGTACATATATAACCCATACCAGATTGCTTGCTCTTTTGAAGAGGAGGGAGAGAAAGGAAGGAGGAGAAAAATTTGGAGCTCAAAATAGCATAAAAATGAATGTTGAAAACTATTTTTACATGTAATTGGAAGAAATAAAATACTATTAAGAGGAGAAAAAAGATGCTTCAGTGATTAGATCTTGGGTTAAAACAAGTAGCTGTTAGATCCCAAGCACCAAGTTCCTTTTTCTCTCCACTGAAAAAGAGATATAGGGATAAAATATGAGAGGTGGGTGGGAATCAGTGTTTACCACCTGGAGAGATTTGAAAAGGAAATTTAGAAAGTCTCTAAGAGGGTATCAAAAAGCAATGGAGAGTATAAAAACAGCTATGAAAGACTACTTTACAATATGTTTTTTTTTCTCCTGGCATAATATACTAGCAAATCATCCTTACAGTACTCTGAAACAACACATGTTCCCACCAGCTACTAATGGAGAATAAATATATTGCCAGTCAGCATTTGGGGCCTAGCTCCTACTTGCTGCATCCTCCAATTTGAAAGCAAAGTGAATCGTTGTTTGAGCTAGTTTTCCTCTTCTTCTAGGCAGCAGTTTTCCACAAAGACAAGTTCAATTGGGTGAGCAGCCAAGCCTTCCTAGCTGAGACTAAGATAATTATTAGAAATATTACTAGTGGTCCTGTTTGGTTCTAGTTTTAAATCTTCAGATAGTGAGAATAACTCCAGATTAGGTCTTTGGACCCGAGATGCAAATTTCTGATCTAGGTCTTAATGAATTATATCAACATGTATTTAGAGTTGGACGAGAATTTACAGGAGTTATTAATCTTTCTCTTTTTTTTGTGTGTTTCATGGAATCCTTTAGAAGGATTTGGCACAGACTCTGAATTCCTGTTCAGAATGTTTGTTGCCTATATTCCCAATTAGAAGAAATACTAAATTTCATTTGAAAGTTAGTAGAAATAAGGATGTTAATTCCCCTCCCTCTTTAAATTTACAGACTCTTCTCCTAGGTTCCATATAACATAGATTAAGAATTTCTGATATAGTCCTGTCTTTTTTTCAAAGCATCTAAATGGCATGGTAGATAAAGAAGTGAGTGGACTAGAATAGGAAAGATCTGAGTTCAAATATTGCCTCAGTCACTTAGTAGCTATATGATTCTGGGAAAGTCACTTAGCTTCACTGCCTCAGTTTCCTCATCTGTAAAATGTAGATGATAATAATAATTACCTCAGAGTTGTGACAATCAAATGAGGCATCATATGTAAAGAACTTTTTAGACATTTTATGACTATATAAATGTTAGCCATTCTTATTTTTGTTTTATGGGTAAAGAAATGGAAGCCCATGGAGATCACACAGACAGCAAATGGCAGAGATGGAATTTGAATGGTGACTTCCAAGTTTTCCCACTAGTTTTTTTTTCTAAGGAAAGAGAAATAGCCATGGCTTTTTATTTATTTTTACTTATCTTAATTGGTTCAAATTCTTCACTATAACCCTTTGGATTTGTCAGTTCATACAGGTGACTCTCAGTTTTCAAAGGCTATATAAAGTATATAAAGGCTACATACTTTAAAAAAGTGTAGTGTGAGATGTTAGGGGAAAAAAAAACTATTGCAATTTTAGATTACTTTAAGAGGAAGTTAGGATCCATGACTAGTGAAAGTAAATCACACCTGGAAGAATGTACTCATTTTGGGTGTCATATTTAAGGAGGAGAGATGATAAACCAGGGAATGGTCAGAGGAAGGCAACCAGGTTCAAGTATTTGGAGGCAGTCACGTGGAAGAGTAAGAGTAAGAAGATTTATTTTGCTTGGTTCTAGGAGGTGGAACTTAGCAAAATCAGTGAAAGATGCATAGAATCAAGTTGAGGTTACTATAAACACTTGCTAAGAATTAGAGCCATAAACAAATGCAGTGGATTGTCTCAAGAGACAGTGGATTTTCCTTCCTTGGTATATATATGTGGTAGGGGGATTCTCCCTTAGCTGTTTCCTGAGGGCCCCTCCAGCCTGGAAACTCAGTGATCATTAATAGGACTTTCATGCTCATGATAAAGAGAAATTCATATTACTATTTTTGATACTGGAATAGGAATTCTTCATCTTTTTATGTGTGTGTACCCTGGACCCTTTGGCAATGTAGTGAAGCCTCTTATCAGAATCATGTTTTAAAATGCATTAAATAGAATAGATAGGATTACAAAGGAAGCCAAAGACCAACAAAAATAAGATGTAATTTTTTTTTCCTATCAAAGTTTTATGGGTAAGAAAATAGAAGTCTGAAATTTGTCATTGGGCCAAAGTCAAGAACCCTGCATTTAGAAACAAAATAATCAGTATAACATATTTGGTGTTATATCATATTGATATGATTATGATATGATATTGTTTATAAATTTATTTTTATTAAGTGTAATTTTATGTAATTTATAAATTTATTTTATTAGATTTTATAATAAAAAGGTAAGGATTTAAAAAAAAATTGGGACCTGAATTCTAAGTTTTGAAAACCTTAAGTCAGGGATGTTCTAGTAAATATTTAACTACCCATTCTCTGAAAAAGCATTGACAGGATACACAGTTTAATTTGCACTATTAGCATTTTCTTCATGGACATGGAACAAAACAACAAATTTAAGCCTTGATCAGTGGTGTTTTCCAATTTCTGAGGTGCATCTGCATATACCGAAATATTAACAATCAGCTTTTGGGAGCCAGAATGAGCTGGCTCCACCATACTTCTCTGTCTTTTGGAGATATATTTCTGGAGTTTTGAACTTATATCCATTTCTTCACTGAGACTCTCGGGAGAGAGAATTACACTTTTGGAATATAGGTATCTAGGACTTAAGTCTCCCAGAAAAGATCTAGTGTCCTTTATTATTTTAGATTTGTTTTAAATAAGACTCATAGATATTCCTTGACAGGTTAATTGCAATAAATCTCTGAATTAGTAACCTTGATAATGGAACTGTTCTTGGAATGGAAAGACCTGGGTTCAAGTGATATTCCCATTTTTGGTCTCATTTTAGCCCTATGCACTTCATCTAACACCCCTGATAGCTCCCTCATCTCTACTGACCTCACAGAGCTGTTAAAAGGAAAACATTTCATTAAACCTTAAAGTAACATGCAGGGCATAGAAGGTTGGATTTGGAGTTAGAAAGATCTGATCCTGAATTCTACTTTATTCTGTGACTGAGTGACCCTGGGTAAGTCAAGTACACTTTCAGCTTCAGTTTCCTCATTTGTGAAAGGGGATGGGGATAAATAACAGCACCTCCCTCCCAAGGCTATTGGAAGAATCAAGTGAGGTGACACATGTAAAGCTTTACTAATCTTAAAGGACTCCACAAATGCTTCTTATTATAAAGTTGAGAGCTCTACCAATCTTCTTTTTTTTTCCCCTGAGGCAATTGGGGTTAAGTGATTTGCCCAGGGTCACACAGTTAAAGTGTTAAATGTCTGAGAACAGATTTGAACTCAGGTCCTCCTGATTTCAGGGCTGATGCTCTAGCTACTGCACCACCTAGCTGCCCCAAACGCTATCATTATTGTCATTCATAATGTGAAAGATTATTCTAACAGAAATAGTGGCTGGTCTTTGGCTATGTCTATTGAGGACAAAAATAGAAGTGAGCTTAAAATGAGATGGAATGGAATTAAGGTGGATTTCTTTCCTTCATTTACCCACTCCAGAAATATTTACTCTGTCCACAACTGTATTAGGCACAAAGAAATGTGCAGACTCTATCCTGGATGTGTTCTAAGGCTTATTACTTACCTTCACCTCTTAAACTCCCAGATTTCCTTTCAATTTTAGATCAAATATCACTTCTTCTATTTCTTGACTCCAAATCACTCCCCAACTGTAAATATTTCCCCTCTAAAATTTTTCTTGTATTAATTTTGTATATGTTTCATATATATTTATGTGTGTAGATTTTTTCTCTTTAAGTTGATTATACATCTCCTCTCCACTTAATAATATTTTTTCCAATTACATATAAAAATAATTTTCTTTTTTTCTTCCCTCCCTCCTTCTCTCTCTCTCTCTCTCTCTCTCTCTCTCTCTCTCTCTCTCTCTCTCTCTCCTCTCTCTCTCTTCTTTCCCCCCTTTCTTCCTATCTTTATTTTTTCTTTTGGTGAGGAAATTGGGGTTACATGACTTGCCAAGGGTCACACATCTGGTAAGTGTTAAGTGTCTGAGCTCATATTTGAATTCAGATCCTCCTGATTTCAGGGCAGGTATTGTATCCACTGCACCATCTAATTGTCCCAAAGATAATTTTGATCATTAATTTTTGTAAAATTTTAAGTTCTAATTTTTCTTCCTCTTGGATTCCCTTTCTTCTCCCTAAGATGGCAAGCAATTTAACATAGATTGTACATGTACAATTGTTTTAAGCAAATTTTCATTTATATAGTCATGTTGTGAACAAAAAATAAAAAAGAGAAAAATTATGAGATAGAAAAACAAAAAAAATTAAAATAGTATGCTTCTATCTGCATTCAGTCTCCACAGTCCTTTCTCTGGATGTATATAACATTTTCCAGCATATGTCTGTGGGATTTGTCCTAGATTACCGTATCACTGAGAACTAAATCTATCATAGTTGATCATCACACAGTGTTGCTGTTATTGTGTATCGTTCTGGTTTTGTTCACTTTGCTAAATAGCATCAGTACATATAAGCCTTTTTAGATTTTTCTGAAATTTGCCCGCTCATCATTTATTATAGAATCATAGTATTCCACATGACATAACTTATTTAACCCTTTCCCAGTTGATGGGCATTCCCTCAATTTCCAATTCCTTGCCACAACAAAAAGAGCTGCTATAAACATTTCTTGCACATGTGGTCCCTTTCCCTTTTTATGGTGTGTAGATTTTAGGACATAAGTTGTGTTATTTATTATATTTGTATCCCTAGTGACTAGTCTGGCACACAGTAGGCATTTAATATTTGTTTAATTATTAATTGATGTTTCCTTCTATAGAAAGTAAGTCCTTTGAAAGTAGGACTATTCCACTTATGTTTCCATGGTCTTAGGACTTTGTAAAGTGTTTGAAATTTAGGAGATATTTTATAAATGTTTGTTGATTATTCAACAGGAGGAAAGTTAAATGATGATATAAGAGATATCACTAAAAAGTATAAAAGTTAGCTTCAGATGGAAATAGGTTCAGAGACCATACGAGAATCAATAGTCCAGAGGGTCATTGGAAGCCATGTAATCCCACCTCTCTCTGATTTCTAATACCTCCATGAAACCCCTGACAGTTGGCCATCCAAACTCTCCTTGAGCCCTTCCATGGTCAGGAAAACAATTTTCTTGTTAACTTAAATTATTGGCATATACTCACAGGGTTAGGAAAATAATTCTTTTGTTGGAACAAATCTTAATTATTGGAATAGACAGAGGGAGGCTAGCCCCTTCCCCAGCCTGGATTCTCCATAGCTCCCTAAGGGAGCCTGGGAACCAACACTTCAAGCTCCTATTTACTTAGAAAGCCTGAAGCTAGTTATTTATTCCCACTTCTTCTGAGTACCCATCTGCTTGAGCTCACCCTCTTCTAACTATCCATGTGTCCATAGCCTACACGTTGGCAGGCATGGAAAATCCCACAGCAGAACTAGGACTGGAGTGGATGAATGAGGTGCAAAGCTGGTCTGGGGCTGGAGATTCCAGAGCAAACAAACCATGGATCAGTCTTACTGTGAACTCTGTTGACGCTTGTCCTGTCATTGATAAGCTAAGATCTCTTCACAGACACAGATTTATCCATTGACTTTCATGATATCTCTTATTAATTTTATACTTTAAAGTTTTCAAAGCCCTTTTCTGGTAAAAGATCTGTGAAAGTGGGTAACACAAATATTAATGTCCCCATTTTACAGATGAGGAAGCAGATGCAGAGAGAGTAAGGTAATAATAGTGAGCATTTATATAGCACTTTTAAGTGCAAACCACTTTATATATCCTCTTTCATTTGATCCACCAATCTTGTGGGAATTAAGAATCCCCATTTTACAGATGGGAAGAGGTGGGTGGTAGAGGCAAAGTGACATGCCCGGGATTTCCTCCTTAGTATGAAGCAGGATTCAAATTCAGGTCTTTCTCACTCCAAATCCAACTCTCTAGAGTCACTTGGCAGCTTTTAGACACTTTCTCAAAGTCACACAGTACATATCAGATCTGACAAGTTGTTTTTTTTTTATTCCAACACCATCATCTTTCTCAATATATAATATTCAGTTTGACTAAAATTGTGTATACTTTGTCATCTCTCCTTTCTTAACATTTCTAATTAGCTCTGATTTGAATTCCTACTTATAATCTTACCTTCATCATGTCCTAAGATTAGGACATTAAAGTCCTAAATGGCTTTATTGAGAATTTTCTGAAACAATTTTTGGCTAGGACTATTTCTTTTCCCCATTAATTCCTCCTGCTGTGTACCCTAATTGCTATGGAGGAAGCTGTCCTTCTGCCACCAAATTTGGAGGTGGATGTTAAGTCTACCTGAATACAGGCTAATATATTTCAGTCACAGCTGGAATAGAGCCAGAAAAAAAGTGCCCAGGCAGACAAAAATATAGAGGAAGGAAAACCAATAGCTGTGGTCCTAGCACATGAAGATTCCCCAGGAAAGTTTACAAACAATACCAAAAAACCTTGGAAATCCCTGAAATTATGGCCTTAGGACTTTTCCTAACCAATTAGTTAAAAAACACTCATTGTAAAATCACTATGTGCCAAGTATTAAGGATAGAAATGTCAGTGCACTACAGGAGCTTACACTCCATCAGAAGAAGCAACATCTAATGAGAGGTGTAATGATCAGGAGTTAATAATTTGGCTCACAGAAGAAAAATAATATGTATGTGAACACTAAGGTTTTATTTGACTTATTAATGTTTTATTAAGTTTAGATCATCAACAGACCAATGAATAAAGCTTTGATTAGTAGGGATTTTTGACTTCTCTTATATAAATACTCATATTGGATATTTAATATTTGGCTCCTGCAAGAAGGTTAGAGCTGGCTCTAGCATATCGCCTACCTTTGATTATATATCAAGTAAATAAAAGGTATTCCCTTCCCTCTCAAGGGGGAATCTGGGGGAATCAGAAGAGGTCATGTGTAAAAGATGGCACGACTCAAATTAAGGAGCTGCTGTGCATATTGAGCCACACATGTGGTAGAGTACCAACAGGAAAGGTGGTTTTCAAGAAAACTAAGATTATTGTGGTTGTTGTTTGTCCTTCATTCTCAAAAAGACCAATGGCAGCAGAAGGGTGATCCTTGACTTGCAAGTGAATTGGATTTGAGTCAGAGCTGTGTAAAATCATCAGCCCCACTCTCTCTTCCAGGGTCATCAGAGTCCAGTGGCAAGATATAATTCAGAATGATTGCCAATGGCCAAGAGGAAACTAAGAGACAAATTGAGAACAAATGGATTCCATGATGGGGATCAGCCTGGGAAAAATCAAGGGAGTGATGCGATCCTTGCCATTCAGGCAATCATTCTGGATATTAGCAGTATGTGTTATTCCTGGCTACATCTGAATACCTTCAGCCTGACTCCTGACACTTAGAAGGGAAGGTAAGCACTTAATATTGGAGGGCTGGCTGGTACGATGCCCAGAGGACTGGGTTTGGAGTGAGGAAGACCTCAAATCTGGCTTCAGCTACTTACTGGTTGTATAATCCTGGGCAAGTCTCTCAACTCTATTTACCTCAGTTTCTTCATCTATAAAATGAGCCAGAGAAGGAAATGGCAAACCACTATAATACCTTTGCCAAGAAAACCCCAAAAAGGGAGGGTGATGAAAAATTGGACACAACTGAAATGACTGAACAACAGCAACAATAACAACACTTAATGGTGAAAGGAGCATGTACTTTTGAAACCTTGCTGTGTTGGGAGACCAACAATCAATGTCTCAGCCAGCTCCAGCAAAAGTGTGGCTCAAGGGTGGAACATGCCAGTGGATTCTGGGCTCTGAGCCAGGATCTCCGTTGGAGTCCCTTTATATTTTAAGGATCTTTGATTTTTTTAGTGTGGCTATTCCCTATACCATCACAGATGGCAACTTTACGACTTGTTAGACAGTCTTAGAAAGTTATCAGGGCCAAAAAAATTCATCACCCTGTAGCCTCTCCAAACTCAACTAGATTAGTCCTTAAATCATAGTTTTAGAACTAGAAGGAATCTTAGAGGTTACACAGAGCAAATCCTTCATTTTTTCATATGAGGAAACTGAGACACAGACAGATTTAATCAGGGGACCATGATCTTAGAACTCTAGAGAACATTTAGAACTTAGAACTAAGTGTAGTAGAATTTGAACCCAGGTCTTCCCGATTTGCAAATCCATTGCTCTACCTACACTATGTTTTGTTGCCTTTTATTTTCTCACTGAGTCTTGCACTCAAAATAGATCCAACTAGGATCTGGCAGTGTAGAAGGCTGCAGATAGTAGGGGAATTCTGGGTAAGGTATAAGACCCTTCTTCTTACAGTCTTAGAGGATCCATAGTCATCTCTGTACCACAATGAGGTTTCAGAGCAAGACTTCAGTGAAATCCAACTTCTGGTTGGAAGAGGGCCATGCTAATTAACCTATTCTGAGAAGGATTAATGGACCTGATTCTGGATGAATGTGCTGGGCTAGAGTTGGCCACATGCCTCTAGGGTTTTGTAGAATGGAGCTTTTGTTCCGATCCCCGGAGGGTGCATCTTGTGTCTACCCTATGCACTCATGCTACCAGAATCCTCCCACATATTTGGCAAGAAGCTCCACTTGTATTGTTCCCCTCATCTCCCTTCCCTCTCCATCTTGGCGTTCATCTCTGACTTCATGTAGTACCCACCTGCAGGGGGGCTCTTGGCGCCTCCCCCAGACATCTGCTGAATGCCGAAGCTGCTGCTGTTACTCACCTCATGTTTATTGTAAGAAAGAACAGCTGTAGCTGTCAGCCCTAAGCCCCATGGAAGGCCAGTCCTGGCAGGGTGACTTCATCTGTCAGTTGAGTCCCATAGAGTGGGCACCCACCCAATGGCTGGATGGCAGGTGCCAGGAGAACCAGCGGGCATGTTCTACCTGTTGATTGTTCTCCTGCTGTTCAGCCACCTCAGCCCCCCGTGAGGTTCTCCAGTGCATCCATCCTATATCTGAACTGGGTCAGCAGAGCCAATTTTTATAACTATTGACTTCATTACTATTCCAGGGAATTCCTCAAACTGCAGATCAAATCCTCTGTCCGCAGTGTAGTCTTCTTACTCTGATAGATGTCCCTCTCAAGATTATTGCTACACTATCCTCCTGGATTCACCAGGGATAGGATTTTGGAGAGAGAGGAGGGAGACTGAGACAGAGAGAGAGATTGGGAGAGAGAGGAAGGAGGAGAGACATATAGAGACAGATATGTGGAGACACACAGAGGCAGATAAGAGAAAGAGAAAGAGAGGAAGGGAGGGAGGAAGGAAGACAGACAGAGAAAGAGAGATAGTGACAGAAAGAGGAAGAGAGAGACAGAGAAAAAGAGAGAGAGAGAGAGAGAGAGAGAGAGAGAGAGAGAGAGAGAGAGAAGGAGGGAGAGCAAGAAGGAGGAAGAGAGAAAAGGAGGGAGGGATACACACACACACACACACAGAGGCAAAGGCTGAGAAAGAGAGAGCTAGAGACAGAGAGAGCAAGAGAGACAGAGACAGCAGCATGTGATTTATCTTAAAAACACCTCTCACTTTTTCTGCTGTTTGAGGCTCAGTGTTTACATGGGGTCAGACACAAAATAGTTATGGATTCAGACCAAAAACTGGTCTGCTTATGTGTGTTTCTGCTTGTTCCTCTTCTTCCCTTCCTTCTTCTTCCCCTCTCAAGGAACTGAACTGACATTTTCTTTTTCACAAAGCTGACTGGATCGAAGGATTGTTTGTGAATCATGAAACTATAACCTGAACCTTCCAAAGGGAAATGGGCTTCAATGCTGCTTTGAGGCATCCCTGATCTTCATGCAGGACTTCTTCCACCGATGGAGATCACAACGTCTTTTGTACAGTTGTTGCTTGTGTCTCTCCAGGGTGCTACAGACTTTCCTTTTGTTTTTAATAACATGAGTGTGCAATTGTACCACCTGGATCGTCCAGCTGTTGTTTTTCCTTCTTGCTTCAAAGTATCAGACATTTGGAGTCAGTACCTTAGTGGTCCATAGAATCATAGATTCAAAGCTGGAAGAGACCTTAGAGGTCATGTCTTTCAATTCCTTCATTTTATAGTTGAGAGAAATGATACCCAGGGAGTTACATGATTTACCTAAGACCAAATAGGTAGTAAATAGCAAAGATGAAATCTAATTCCAACTCATCTCATTCTGAATCCAATGGACACTTCCATTGTCAAACTGCCTTCCTCAACTAATTCTACAGATATAATAATAGCTAACATTTTTATAACACCTACTATATGCCAGCTTCTGCTGTGCTAAGCATTTACAAATATCATCTCATTTGATTTTCTCAATAACTCTGGAAAGTAAATGATATTATTATCCTCATTTTTCAGTTGAGAAAATGGAGGCGGAAAGATTAAATGACTTGCCCAAGCTCATATAATTTATATATCTAAGTATCTGAGCCTAGATTTGAATTTGGGTCAACCTGACTCCAGACCCAGAGCTGTATCCATGGCACCATCCAGCTGTCTCAGTGATGATGGGAAAAACTGAGGAATCTGAAGCCTACCTAAGTGACTTGTCCAAGCTAGGGTTAGATAGCAAGGATGAAATGCAGGATTTATCCTCCAGTCATTTGGTGCGAAAGTTGGCCCTCTTTCCTTGCACCATGCTGATTATTCCACCTCATTTCTCATTCATTTATGTCATAAACATCATTTTTTTTGGACCTGTGATTTTTTATTGTAGAAATTGTAGTAGTTCAGTCATGTCCAAATCTTTATGACCTCCTTTGGGGTTTTCTTGGGAAATATACTGGAATGATTTGCCATTTCATTTTACAACTCATTTTATAGATAAAGAAACTGACAGAAAGGTTTAAATGACTTGCCCAGGATGGCACAGCTAATAAGTATCTGAGGACAAATTTCAACTCTGGTAGATGAGTCTTCCTGACTCCAATACCTAGGCTCTATCCACTGTACCACCTGGCTACCCTACTAAATTTAGATGGTCAGGCCCTTCGTACCTAGTACCTTATCTAGTTTTTCTTGGGGGCACTGAGTGATTGTAATTTGACCAGGTACCCACATCTGTTACATGTCAGAGGTAGAACTCCAACCTATGTCTTTCTGCCTTAAAGACCACTGACCCTTTATACCAGGTTGTATCTTCAAAATTAATTAATATTAATTGCTTTTTAAAATGTAAATATATTGGATTACTTACCATCTAGGGGATGGGATGTTGGGAAGGGAGAGAAAAATTTGGAACGTAAGGTTTGGCAAAGATCAACGTTGAAAAATTATCCATGTGTATGATTTGAAAAAAAAAAGTTTAATAAAAAATAAAAAAGTAAAGAAGTCTTCTATCCTCCTTGAAAAGAGCTGAGTAATGTAGACTGTGTGTGGACATGTAGGCAGTTCTTGTTGAATGGCCCCAGTCACATGTTTAAGCTTCCTGTCCTAAGAATACTCAGTATTTAGTAGGTGTCTACTATATACCCAACACTGTTGGGGAAACAAAGGGGGGAAGAAACATTTTCTCTTCTTAAGGACTTCATTGTCTAAAGGGGAATACAAGGAGTACCATCTGATTTGTCCCTTGTCCTGACGGCAGTAACATTTTTTTTTAAAACTAGGGCAATGGCCTATGTTCCCTCATGAAAGAAAGAATTCTTTGCTTTTATTCTCCCTGTAGGGATGGAGGTTGCTCTTTGCACCTTAGTTTTGGTTACCATAGCTACAGATGTAATGGGGGGAGGAGGGGCAAATTACATTGACATTTAAGTTGGATGCTTCACAACCCAAGTGCAGCTGTGGCAGAGAGACAAGACCAAGTCTGTGCCATCCAGGGGCTCAATCAAGTCTCCTTAAGCCACCATCTTAGCTGGATAATTCAAGAGACTCTGACTTCCCCTTCTTACTCTAGGGCACCAGCCCTTGGCAGGTATTATCATAGCCAGAGTCCCGAGGACACAGGAACAGGTATATCTCTGAAAAGGGCTGGAAACCCTGGAGCAGCCAGAGCTGGCATCCCAGTGCTGATCTGCTCTGTAGGCAGCTACACAAGCTCCCTCTCCCCAGGGAAGATGGCTAATTTTTCAGACAGGCTTGTTAAGAATGATGGAATTACAAAGATTTCCTGCTCTGTGGCAGGTGAAAGCTCATTTGGACCACAGAAGTCAAGCTGTTGCCAAGAGAATTTTTCTTTCTGTCTTAGTCTCTTTCTCTGATAGCTGAAAGGGACATTCCTTTATTCACCCAGTTCTATAACTGAAGCTCCAAGAAAATAGTAATTCTCAGACCTCCCAGTCCACATGCTCAAATGATGGAGGGAACAGAGGTACAAAATACTCGGCAATGTAGAAGAGTGGCCCTGGGGCTGAATTTGGAGTCAGAGGATCTGAGTTTGAATCGTGTCTTTATTAGTTCTATTTACGGTGCAAATTCCTTTACCTCCATGGGGTTTAGCTATAAAATCAAGGGGTTGGACTAGATCAATGGATGAAAAAGCAATTTATCACTTAAGACTAAGTACCAGGTACCAGTACTAAGTTCTGAGGAAAAGGTCAATCTAGAAAACAGCTCCTACCCTTAACTTATATTCAAGAAAGGGATTGATGATCAAGTAGGAATGTTTCGATTGGGTAAATCACTGGGTTGATGATTAGTCATAAGACAATTGACAGATATACCCTTTTCAGGAATAGTATTGTCATATTAATTATTATTCTCAGACCCAGAAGTAGAAAGTTGGGGAGTGCTGGAAATCAGAGACTGGTGACATAGTGTGAAGATGGCCTGGAAGGAGATGGAGACATTCCATCACTAGGCATTAGAGGAAGAAATTAGTAAAGGGATTGGTTATTCATGGACTCTAAGAAATGTGTCATGTTGTATTAACTTTATTTCCTCTACTAATATTCTTCCTTGATATTTCACCAGATTTCACTAGATTCTGAGACAAATCCTTTAACATGTTCAGAGGACAGAATTCTGGTTCAGAGAGCCTCAGTCCAAACTTTACCTTTGATGTGGTATTTATGTGACTTTGGACAAATGATTTAACCTCCCTGGGTCTCAGTTTCCTCAGTTGTTTTCCTATGTTCTATCAAACTGAGAAGTCTTCGAAATACATTCTGAGAGAGAAGCAGATAAAGGTTTATCAATCGAAAGAACATTCAACAAGTTTAAGATATTAAGACAAAACAAGAACAACTCCAAATAGTCCCTACCCTCAGGGACCTTCCATTCTACAGAAGTATACAACAATTACAGAGCTCAATACAAGTGAAAAAATTTGAGAAGGAAGAGAGCACTGATGTGTGTGCATGTAGTGGGGAGATAGGTAAGTGGGGAGATAGGTCCAAGAGGCACAAATGGGGGTTAGCTATTTAGGGCAACTTGTGCAAAGACATGGAGGCAGAAAATAATGAAATGTGATTATGGGCAATGGCAAAATGGGCCAGTGTGGCTAATAGGATCAGTGAAGAGAATCAATATGAGATAAGAAGGCAAAGATAGGATGGAACTCTTTAGCTTCATTAAATTGAATTTCATCATTTCATATTAGAGGCAGTAGGGAACCACTGAGGATTTTGGAGGAGAGGAATGGCATGGTTGCTCACATGCTACCTTAATTTATTGTCATCAAAATAGTAACTATACTGTCCTCCTTCCCTGACTTACCTCACTCTTTCTTGTTCTTGCATGACTAAAGAGCAAAATCATTTTTGTATTTGTCGTTGAGAAATGAAATGTCATTTTTCTCTTAGATTTTTGGAAAAGCATTAGAAATTGGAATTTGGGCAAAGCGTCTTTCGTTTTCTCCTTCAACTGATGCAATTATAGGTATATCTATTTCTTGTCATAACAAATTATTGTAGTACTAGGCGGGCTTGGTGATGGTCCTCCCACTTCAGTCTGGAAGTCAGAGTAAATATGGCTTGAAAGCAGCTACTATCTCACAGGTAATGACTCAGATCTGGGTATGATCACTTTTCACTGACGCAGCTCACTCTGTCCTGTCAAAGGCCTGAGATGCAGAACTTGTTTCTTAATGGTTCTCATTTGACAGAGGTTAATAATGTGAGTGAACTCCATTCATTAATGTTCTCAGTAGCACCGAATGTGAAACATTCTTTGGTCTATAGAAATTAATGTTGTGTTGGAATCACTGTCTTGTTGAATTTAGTAGCTAAAGAGAGGAAACACAAGTAGGAAGATTGTGCTTAGGTTTACAAAAGCGGAATTCAGCCATGAGGCTGATTAAATTACAGAACATCTTTAGGCAGACATGCCATTTTCTTTTGTGGAATTTCTTGACTACGGGCACCACTAGCAATCAGTCTTAGATAATTTCTTTGACAAACTGCCTGAAGTCAGGTTCTGGCTAACTCAGGGCTTCTAAACCTATGGTCCATGGTCAATGGATAGATTTCAGGAGGCATATGAAGTTTGATGGAAATAAAATTGAATATTTATTTTCACTAACTTCTATTTGAACTTTAGCATTTTTTTGGTCAGAATTTATAAAACAAACCACTATAATATTTGTATTTATCCAATGACCATAGGAGTCCATGATATAGGAGCCAATGTTTTATTCCCATGAAGTAATTAAAATGTGAATGACCATAGGAAATCTAAAATTATAGCTATACAGCTTAAATAAAATGATGTTCTTTTCTTTAAAGAGTTTATATTCTAGTAGGAATTGACTTTGGAAGTTGTAACTATGAGCTGCTAGTAGGAATTGTAGATGAACATAAAAAAGCAACAGAATCTTAGTGTTGAAAAGAACATTGGCGTCATCCTTTTAGTTCAATCTATACCTGAACAAAAAGCCTTTCACAACAGCCCGAATATGTATGGCTATCCAGCTTTTAGATCAAGACCTAAAGCAAGGAAGAGTTTACATTGTGTACAATGGGTTTTTTTTTATTCTTTTTCTTTTTTAAAGTTCCAAATTCTCTTCTCTCCTTCACCCAATGAGAAGGAAAGAAAAATAAAACCTATTACGAATATGCAGAGTCATGCAAAATAATTTTTGCAATGAGTATCATAACTTCTGAATAGATAAGACTATCTTGTGCCCCCTTTGGTCCATTCTGTTTTTTTTTTTTCTAAAATCAATTCTTTGATAACTGTATTCCATTCATGAGTGTTATTTCCCCAAATCTTGGAGATACTTGGAAAATGTGCATCCTCATATTAGGATTTCAGGTTCATCTTCTTGCTATTTATGTTTTAAAAGAATACCTTATTTCCCCCCAATTACATGCAAAAACAATTTTAAAAATTTATTGTTTATTTTGTTAAGTTTTAATCCCAAATTCTTTCTCCCTAATTAGATAGGTTATACCTGAGCAATCATGTAAAACACTTCCATATTAGTTATTTTGTGCAAGAAAACTTGAATACAAAAAGGTAGAAAGAATGAAAAAAAGAAAGGAGAAAAATATTATGCTTTGGTCTGTATTCAAATGATATCAGTTCTTTCTCTCAAGGTAGAGAGCAATTTTTACCATGAGTTCTTTGGGATTGTTTTGGATCATTGTATTGATGAGAACAGCTAAGTCACTCACAGTTGTTCGTTATGCAATATTGATGCTATTGTGCACAATGTTCTCCTGATTCTGTTCACTTTACTTTGCATCACTTCATTTAAAGCTTTCCAGGTTTTTTGGAAATCATCTCATTTTTCATTTCTTATAGTACAATAATAATTCTATTATAGTCATGTGCCACAACTTGTTCAGTTATTGCCCAATAGATACAGATCTACTGATGATAGTGCTGGATCAAAGATTTTGTACAGTTTTATAATCCTTTGGGCAAAATTCCAAATTGCTCTCCAGAATGGTTATAGCAATTCACAACTCTACCAAGCGTACATTAGTGTCTCAGTTTTCCCACATCCCCTTCAATGTTAATCATTTTCCTTTTCTGTAATATTACCAATCTGATGGATGCCAGGTGCTACCTCAAAGTTAAAACAACTTATATTCCTCTAATCAATAGAGATTTAGAGCATTTTTCATGATTATATATATATATATATATATATATACATATGTATGTGTACATATGTATATATATATATAAAACTTTGATTTCTTTGTCTAAAATCTTTCTGTTCATATCCTTTGATGATTTGTTGATTGGGGAATGACATATTCTGACAAATTTGACTTAGTTCTCTATATATGTAAGAAATGAAACCTTTCTCAGATTCTCATTGTAAAATCCCCCCCCCCCCCATTTTCTGCTTTTGTTCTAATTTTGGTTGTATGAGTTTTATTTTTGCAAAATCTAAGTGACTTCTTGACATATATCTACATTTTTATGCATGAACTTGATGATGTATTCTCTGAAAATGAACCCTCACTACTAATAGTATACCATACTAGAAGTATTCTACTTCATTTGGCTATCTCATCAGTTCCTGTGGATTTATCATCTCCATGCTGTTGATTTTCAAGTCTAACTGTGCTGAACTAATCTCTCTGTTGACTTTCAGTCCCATATCTTCAGCTGCCTTTTAGACATCTCAAATTGGATGTCTAATAGACAGATTAAAGTGAACATATCAAAACAGTTCATTATCTTTCCTCCCAAAGCCTTCCCCCTTCTACCTTTCCAGTTACTATAGTGGGTACCATTATCTTCCTAATCCCTCAGGCTTACAGTATAGGAGACATTCTGAACTCCTCATTATCCCTCAGTCCCCCATCCAAACTGTTGCCAAAGCCTGTCTGCAACATCTCTTGAACATCCCCCCTTCTTCTCTCCTCTGATACTCTTAATCCTCTAGTGTAGGTCCTCATCACTTCCTTCCTAGATTATTGTAATAGATGCTAGTGAATCTACTTGCTTCAAATCTCTCCCTCTTTCAATCCATTCAGCCACAAAAGTTATTTTCCTAATGTGCAGGTTCAATTATGTTACCCTCTATTCAAACTCTGTTGGCTTCCTATTTTTCTCTAGGAGAAAATACAAAATGTTCTAAAGCTTTACATAAACCTTGCCAGTTCCTGTCTATCTTTCCAATAATTTTATATCTTATTCCTCAAAAATATTATTTGATCCAATGACATTGACCTTTAGGCCGTCCTGCAAATAACATACTCCATCTCTCAGTTCCAATTATCACTCTACTGGAGTTGAGATTAAAAGAATGATTTGAATTTGGAGCTCTTTTAATGTTGTTTTCTACATGATTGCATCCATTTTGTATATCATACTTTGTTTCTATTCACTTCTTGCTGTACCAATTCATTCAATTCTTTCCATGTTTTTCTGGATTCTTCATATTTGCTGTTTTTTTTTTGTAAATGATAATAACAATAATATTACATTAATCCATATACCATGTTTTGTGAGGATCAGTGGTGAGAAAATTTGAGATAACGATAATGAAAATTAAAATTTATGTAGCATTTTAACAGTTTGTAAAACCTTTTACATATAATGTGATCCTAATTAACAAGTTGATTTGCCTTAGGCAGCTACATGGTGCTGTGGATAGAACACTGGGTTTGGAATCAGGAAGATTCATGTTGATGAGTTCAAATCTGGCTTCAGACACTTTTATGACTCTGACAAGTCACTTAACCCTGTTTTTCTCAATTCCTCATCTGCAAAATGAGTTGGAGAAGGGAGTGACAAACCACTCTATTATCTTTGTCAATAGGGTCATGAAGAATCGGGCACAACTGAAATGTTAAAAAAAAACCCAATAAAAAGTCATCTTATCTCCTTTATACATGGGAAAACAAGTTCAAAAAAGGTTAATGATCCAGGGTCATATGATTAATATATAATGAAACTGGGTTTAGAACTAGCCTCTTTAACGCTGGTCAGTAATTTTTTTTACTACAGCAAAATGAATATGTAAGAATCAATCCATATGGACCTAATGACATCAAAAAGTTCTTCTGAATACAAGGAGACCTATTACAAGATTTACCTCACTAGCATGTAAGCACTCATAAGTCTATTGAATCTCAGAGCCATAAGGGAGCTTATAGTTCACTTTGAATCTAAAATAAAATCTTCTCATCTAATTTCCAACAAATGGTCATAGGGAGGGGACTGAGAAAAGAGCAATGGATTTGGAGTCAGGGGGTGCTGAATTTAAATTCTCCCCTTAAAACTTTCTACTGTGTAGTGGGCTAATACCCCTTTGTGGTCCTGAGTTTCCTTATATATAAAAAGAATTAGATTTCATGAGCTCCAATGAATTCCTGCTCTTCAATTGGGTTTCTGTGATCATCCAGGTTTATTTGAAGACCTTCTGTGATGGAAAACTGACTTCTTTTTTTAAGTAATCCATGCTACTTTTGAATAGTTTTAATTGTTGGGAAGTTTTGTTTTGTTTCTTTAATTTAAAATGAAGTTTTCCTTTTGATAATGCCCATGTGAATTTGATTTCTGGGGTCAAGCAGAATAAGTGTAATCCCTCTTTTGCGTAAATAGCTCTCCAAATACGCGATGGAAACTATCCTATTGCCCCTCTACATTTCCCTAGGGCAAACATTCTCAGGTCTTTTACCTCAGTCTTGTGTTGCCTGGTTTCCAGTCCCTTCCCATTCAAGCAATCATTAGGTCAAAACATTACAGTTTTAATAATTCATCAGCTGAGTTTTGAAATGATAAGCTCAATAGTTAATTTCCAATTATTACTAAGAAAAAATGCTTTAAAAATCAGAAACATGGTTTTTCATTTTAACAAAGAAATGTTAATCAGAGATTTACACCTGAGCTCTTACAACCCAACAGATGGTGTTTTGTAGCACATGCCCAAGAAACATTATTTTCATTCTTGGCTGCTCAGAGAATACAGAATTTGTCTCCTCTGAATCCCAAGTCATCCTTCAATGAAGCTTTCTAAACTTTTGTGTCATTGAAAGGTTGAGGCAAACAGTGATGGTGTGCCTTTGTTGGATGAAGCGCAGGGTTTTCTTGATTGTCTGACACGTCTCATGGTAATCAACCCAACTGGTACACATACCTACCTATCCAAAGAGCTAAGTTTCCCCTATACCAGTCTCCAGAGTGAAGGGCATCTTTGACCAGTGCATTCAAAATAATTAAAATCACAGCTGTCATCTAGAAGTTTTCATCCCAAAATATCCAGCTCTCTCTCTCTTTGCCTTTACCATCTGGGTTATCAGGAAATAGGATGTTACATTTAGAACTGGAAGAAACTATGGAGGCCATTTAGTTGAGCTATTTAATTTTACAGATCAAGATCAACCATCAAATACATATTAATGCCTCCTATATGCCAGGCAACACAGAAACAAAAACAAATAGAAAACAATTCTAGTAATTAGCACAATGCCTGGGATGTATTAAATGTTTAATGAATGCTAATTGATTGGGTTATCTCTCTTTCTAGGTCACAAAGGCCAATTCTATTTACTTGTGACAAAATTTTTTGAAGGGAATGAGAAATGGAAATAGGAAAAAGGAAGAGGAGAAAGAGAGTCAAAAGAGGGAGGAAAGACAGAGATTTGGTGGGGTAGGTAGGGCATTAAAACTCTCCTTATATTGGCTATTACATAGAAAGAAGAGTAAATTTGTTTTACTTGGCTCAAAAGAGAAATCAGCAGGAGTTTTGGGTAGAAATTATTGCCTATGCAGCTTTGGCAAGCAAGAAAGGCAAGAATGAGAGCTACCTTGAAGCGGAATTGGCTATAGTTTCCCCATCAGTGAGGTTTTTGGTTGGGATGGGAAGATCACATGGAGATTCCTGTTTGGGATGGATTGTACTCTCAGATTCTCAGATGCTATGGCCAAATGACCCACCAGAGGCTGTTAACTCTCTGTCATGGATAAGTTTAGTTAGTAAGCGAGTTCAGTCTGCCAATCAGTGTTACTTTTTTCTTGCCAGGGGAGTTCCCAATAATTTGCTGTCAGGAAGATAGACTTGAATTTATATTGGTGTGGGACTCTCTCTTACTATCTTTGATTACCAAGAGAAATCATCAACCATAAATGTCTTGATTATTGCCCAGTCTAATTAACAAATTGATTTTTCATACTTAGAAAGCTTGTCTCTTGGAATTTTATTCAGGATAGCATAGACTAGGCATTTAGCTTTTCAATTAATTGGCATAAAAGAACTGAAATTTGAACTTGGTCCTTTGACTCCACATCCAGTGACCTCTCCGATAGGGGACACATCCTTGCCATTCTAAAATCTGCTCAATAGAACTTCAATCCTCTCCTTTACTGGCACTCCCTGATATCACTAAGGAAAACCACTGCATTCATCTTTGAACTGAAATCTCTGTGAATGTGAAATCATTACTAATTAGAAGTAGCCTTTAAAATAAACTTTTTAAAAAACTTCATATTTTTAGTAATATTTTATTTTTCCCAATTATATATAAAAACAATTTTTAACATTCATTTAAAAAAATTGAGTTCCAAATTCTATTCCTCCCTCTCTTTTCTCTTTCCTAAGATAGTAAGCAATTTGATATAGGTTATACATGTGCAATCATATAAAACACATTTTGATATTAGTCATGTTATGGAAGAAAACAGAGAAAGAAAAGGAAAAAATGAGAAAAAATAAAGAAAATGAAAAATAGTATGCTTCAATCTGCATTCAGACTCGATCAGTTCTTTTTCTGGAGGTAGATAACATTTTTCATCATAAGTCTGTTGGAAGTCTTGGATAATTGTATTTCTGAGAATAGCTAAATCATCATTGCACAACATTGCTATTACTGTGTACAGCTTTTTTCTGGTTTTGCTAATTTTACTTCTTTAAAATTGACTTTTACTGGAAGTGTTCCAAAAAATCGGTATTGGTTTAATTGGACTCTCCCCTTCATCATTCACAATTTATTCACTTTTTGGGGAAAGCAGGTGTCTTCAGTGAAGGATGAAACAAGACTGACCTGTTCCTACAGGAACCTGTCAAAAGTCTACATTAAATCCTTACCTAACCCAATGATAATAAACCAAATTGTTGCAAATAAGCAACAAGCTGGAGAAGAGTAACATTATACCTTTCATGGTGTCCCAGGGGAAAGAAAATGAGTGTTAGTCAGTTTTGCAGACTCAATAGACTAGAACTCAATATTGTTGAGTGCGATCTTTTGCTTCTAGCTGAGACTAAACCAAAATCATCCCAAAGAGACACTGAATTACTTTATTCTTGAAATACCAGAAGAATATTCCTTTTCTTTGCGTAAAGATTTTATATCTTTTAAAAATATTTTCTTTCCAAATTTTTTTCTCAATAGTATTTTATTTTTCCAAACACACATGTAGTTTTCAACATTTATTTTTGTAAGATTTTGTGTTCCAATTTTTCTTCCGCTCTCCTTTATCTCTCCTGTCCCCAAGACAACAGGTAATCAGATATAGGTTAAACACGTACAATCCTTTTAAATATATTTCCATATTTGTCATTTTGTGCCAGAAAGATCAGACCAAAAGGAAAAAACAACAAGAAAGAAAAAGGAAGCAAACAGACAAACAAACAAAGATGAAAAAAACAAAAGATGGAAAAAAAGACTCTTCTCAAAATAATGTTTGTTGCCTTCATAACTGAAGAAAATGCTGGAGGCAACTAGGTGATGCAGTGGATAGAGCACCATTCCTGAAGTTAGGAGGACCTGAGTTCAAATCTGGTCTCTTAACATTGTCCATAATCTGGACACTTAACATTTCCTAGCTGTGTGACTCTGAGCAAGTCACTTAACCCCAATTGCCTCAGTAAAAAAAAAAAAATGCTAGATTTCAGTTGGAAACCTGCAAAAATGAAGCTGTAATTTTTTCCCTTCCAATTTCATAGACCATTTGAAATCTCTTAGACCCCCTGAAATCTCTTAAGAAATCCTGCCTTAGGCAATCCATATAGAGGTTAGATTAGAAGAATATGGCCCTTGAAACAATGATGGAATGAGATCTTTTCTAGAATGTTACACTCCATGATCTCTCATATTTCCTCATATATATTGAAGGGGGATGAATTAACTATTTCCTAAGTTTTTCCCCCCTCTAAATCCTTTCATCCTATTATTTCAGGTTAGGAGGCAATTTAAAGGAACTAAGAAGTCAATTAGCAATGAACTTTGGAGTTGAGGCTCTGGGTTCAAAATCTAGTCTTACTGTTTACTATTTATGACAAGTCACTTAAACTGGCTGAGTCTCAATTTTTGCACTGGAAGACTAGTTGTTTGAATTCAGTGATCTCTAACGTCTTTTCTAACTCTAAATGCTATGATCCTATGATCCTTTAGTCTTTTGTCATTTCCAAAATTAAGTGCCCAACATTTCTCAGGGTATACTAAGAGCTTTGTGTATGCAGAGTGATTGGATTTATCCTGGGATCCATAATTCTTAATTACAGCTCTAGACTTTAGACATGTAACATTTATTGGGTATTCAGCATTGTAGATATATACAATGGCCAAAGGCTTTTGTTCTGTGGGAGGATATATGGGCTGTATGTTAGGAGAAGGCAGCTCCTTATTCAAAGCACAATCTATCCTTCACCCAAGAGTTACAGGAGCCATTTACCTCTGAGGGGAAAGGGAACTAGCTGGTTTTATCAAATTACAATAATAAAATTTTAGCAATTATGGTAATTGGCTTTTACACAGACATTAAAGTTGGCAAAGAACCTTACACATCTCATGTGATCCTCAAAACAATCCTGTGAAATAGGTAGGTACAAGTATTTTAATCCCATTTTACAGATGAGGTAATTGAAATTCATAAATATTAAGTTACATTTTTAAGGTCACAGAGCTAGCAAATGTTCAAGACAGGATATGAATTCCACTGATTTTGGGCCATGGACAAATACTGTACTCTTTCTAGAATAAAACACTTGTTAGCTGAATTTGGGCTTTTAGGAATAACGAATCATAATCATAAATGTTTTTTTTTAATTTAATAGCCTTTATTTACAGGATATATGCATGGGTAACTTTACAGCATTAACAATTGCCAAACCTCTTGTTCCAATTTTTCACCTCTTACTCCCCCACCCCCACCCCTAGATGGCAGGATGACCAGTAGATGTTAAATATATTAAAATATAAATTAGATACACAATAAGTATACATGACCAAAACGTTATTTTGCTGTACAAAAAGAATCAGACTCTGAAATATTGTACAATTAGCTTGTGAAGGAAATAAAAAATGCAGGTGTGCATAAATATAGGGATTGGGAATTCAATGTAATGGTTTTTAGTCATCTCCCAGAGTTCTTTTTCTGGGCATAGCTGGTTCAGTTCATTACTGCTCCATTAGAAATGATTTGGTTGATCTCGTTGCTGAGGATGGCCTGGTCCATCAGAACTAGTCATCATATAGTATTGTTGTTGAAGTATATAATGATCTCCTGGTCCTGCTCATTTCACTCAGCATCAGTTCGTGTAAGTCTCTCCAGGCCTTTCTGAAATTATCCTGTTGGTCATTTCTTACAGAACAGTAATATTCCATAATATTCATATACCACAGTTTATTCAGCCATTCTCCAACTGATGGACATCCATTCAGTTTCTAGTTTTAGCCACTACAAAAGGGCTGCCACAAACATTCGTGCACATACAGGTCCCTTTCCTTCTTTATAATCTCTTTGGGATATAATCCCAGTAGTAACACTGCTGGATCAAAGGGTATGCACAGTTTGATAACTTTTTGAGCATAGTTCCAAACTACTTTCCAAAATGGTTGGATTCGTTCACAACTCCACCAACAATGCATCAATGTCCCAGTTTTCCCGCATCCACTTCAACATTCATCATTATTTTTTCCTGTCATCTTAGCCAATCTGACAGGTGTGTAGTGGTATCTTAGAGTTGTCTTAATTTGCATTTCTCTGATTAATAATGACTTGGAGCATCTTTTCATATGACTAGAAATAGTTTCAATTTCTTCATCTGAGAATTGTCTGTTCATATCCTTTGACCATTTTTCAATTGGAGAATGGCTTGATTTTTTATAAATTAGAGTTAATTCTCTATATATTTTGGAAATGAGGCCTTTATCAGAACCTTTGACTGTAAAAATATTTTCCCAGTTTATTGCTTCCCTTCTAATCTTGTCTACATTAGTTTTGTTTGTACAAAAACTTTTCAGTTTGGTATAATCGAAATTTTCTATTTTGTGATCAGTAATGATCTCTAGTTCTGCTTTGGTCATAAAGACCTTCCCCTTCCACAGGTCTGAGAGGTAAACTATCCTGTGTTCCTCTAATTTATTAATAATTTCATTCTTTATGCCTAGGTCACGAACCCATTTTGACCTTATCTTGGTGTACGGCGTTAAGTATGGATCAATGCCTAGTTTCTGCCATATTAGTTTCCAATTTTCCCAGCAATTTTTATCAAACAGTAAGTTCTTATCCCAAAAGCTGGGATCTTTGGGTTTGTCAAAGACTAGGTTGCTATATTTGTTGACTGTTTTATCCCTTGAACCTAACCTATTCCACTGATCAACTAATCTATTCCTTAGCCAATACCAAATAGTTTTGGTAACTGCTGCTCTATAATATAATCATAAATGTTTTTTAAAGAAGGGTCATGGAGTAGTGGATGGAGAACCTATCTTAAAATCTTACGTACTATTCTCTGTGACTCTGAGTGTTTGTGTGAGCAAAGGCAAGTTCTATTCTGGCTGATGTAGTTAATGAAGCATTCCAGAGAGGTAGATAAGAGATTTTTTTCATTTTGTCTAATGACATCATTGTTTCACAATCATACTGTCATAGACCTGTCTTGAAATGCAAACAAATCTAAAGGATTTCTAAATTTGTCTGGGGACGACCCCTCACTCTCAGTCCAACGGTTCTATTTAGTCTGTGTCCACACAGGAGTGGATTGTCATCTATGTCCAGGTCATGCTTCATATATGTACTGACCAGATTCAGACTATATTTTACGAGTGATTGTATCTGGCAAGAATTTGAAGTCTTGACCTTATTGATGGCAGAAGCCTTGGGAGCCAAGCCCAGCTACATGAGACTTCTGGTCAGGGTCAATGGGGAGGAGTCCTGCATTTGGAATATGAGTACCTGAGTTCAGATTCTAGTGGAAAGACTCACTCTGTTCGACCTCAGGCAGATCACTAAACCTTTACTCATCCCATTCTCCTCTGTAAAAGGAGGCTCTTGGAACAGATGACCTTTAAAAGTTCTTAAAACTCTAAATTTATGCACCTATGACCCTCTAAAGCTAGCACTGTGTGTGCTATATCATGAGTTTTTAAAGAATAGGCAGGATTTGAATACTTAATGAGGAAAAGAAAAGGGAGCAAAATAAGCAAATTTCTAAGATATTTCTTCTTTACCAAAAGGCAAGAGTTAAAAAGGCATTGTGCAATGGACAGTCTTAGGCACTGTCAAAAGACCCAAACCAGCAGTAGAAGTTGGTAACTGAGCAGAGTTACGGGGGCAGATGGCTAAACCATATGACAGAGAAGTGCTATATTTGGCTCTCCCTGACCCTGGGTTGGTACAATGGCCAAACCTTGAGGGAAAGAATTTTCACAATTATATTTCAGATATCAGACTTCCAATGGAACCTCATTTTTTCCCATCCCATCCCTCAAGCTGTGGGCATTTATGTATACATAATATCACACATCATCACAATTCCTGTAGGCTCTTTGAATCCATTTAATCTTTTGAAAGACCTTCATTTTCCTCAGAGATGTCACTGTCATCATTTTCATCAAGGAGAGCAATGGAGGGAGCAGTGCAAACCTACCATCCCATATCCCCACATTGAAAACATTTGACTCAGTTCTTTTGGAACTTCTCCATCTGGAGATCCCATAGACCTCGCAAACTCAAACAGCCCCCAACAACATCATTATCATCTTCCCTAAACATATCTCTCCTCTAAACTTGTTTCTGTAAAAAAATTAGAGCTTGCATAAGTTATCTATGAACTATAGAACTTGAGATACTATTGAAGCAGCTTATAGGTCCTTTCCTTTTTTTTTTTCTATTTTAGAGATCAAAAAATTCATGAAATTTAGTTATTTGCTCAAGGTTGAATAGCTAGTAATTGTTAAAAGTCATAACTCAAATCCGAGCCATTTGACTTCAAATGTAGTGTTCTAGGATTGTTTTATACTAAAAACATCCTTTTAAGGAACATTTCCACATTCCCAGACAATAGCCTGCATCTGACAAGCTAAATACCTTTTTAAAATGCTTACATTGTATAGGATCAGCCATCTGGCTAAAAGCAGCCAGCACTCAGCCCCTAGCATGGTCCTCTAGGAAAGGCAGGATCAACCCCCATCTGGAGCGGCTGTCTCTTTCAGTGTGTCCACATGTTTAGCATTTGTTCAGTCCACATAGAGCATCCCAAAGCCCAGAAGAGTCAGCACTATTTGAGCATGTGATACCCTAATCATGGAAATAATGAACCACAGTGGGGCATTTACTTCAATCTCAGGATCATTTGAACTTGATGTATACATAAATGCCCACAGCTTGAGGGGTGGGATGGAAAAGAAAAGAGGTTCCATTGGAAGTTTGATCTCTGAAACGTAATCTTAAAAATTCCTTCCCTCAAGGTTTGGCCATTGTACCATTCCAGGGTCAGGGAGAGACAAACATAACCCATCTCTGTCATGTGGTTTAACCATCTCCCCTCTAAGTTACTCTGTTTCCAGAAGCCAACTTCTGGATTGGGTCTTTTGACAATGCCTAAGACTGGGCTCCAATTGCACTGTCCCTTTTTAACACTTGTCTTTTGACAAAGAGGAAATATCCCCATATGTAGAAATTTGCTCATTTTGTTCCCTTTTCTTGGAACCCCCTTTTCCTCACCAAGTATTGAAACCCTGCCAATCAAGATTTTTCCTGGAAATATCATTCATAAACGATAATAATAGCAAACACTGATAGAGAACTTTGAAATTCATAAAGTGCTTCATAGATACTACCTCCTTTGATCCTTACAACAACTGGTACTATTCTCAAATGAGGTAAAAGAACATGAGAGACATGAAGTAACTTGTTTATGTCACACAGCTCATAAGCATGTCAGTCGGGGTTTGAACGGACACCTTTCTTTTTTATCCACTATCCTCTATTCTCTATCCACTGGACCACTTACATTGGCAAAACCAGAAGCATAGTCAGCAGTTTTTGATAAACGTTAGCAAGTTCTCCATTGTATTTTAGATAATTAACATGTCTCCAGATTGACTATGTCATGCCTTCTGTTTCTAGCAGATAGTCACTAACCAATATAACATGTCATCCTTCTAGCTCCAGTAAGATGTTTTCTTACTTGTTGGCTATAGCAGATATTCCTTTCCTTTTGGGCACATGGGAAGCTGTTGGTTACTTAAAAGATCCAGGTCCTTATATAAGAAGAAATTCCTATCTATTATACAGTTCTGACAATATCAGTTTTTTCTCTTTTCCCTTTTATCTTTGTGTTGCATTTTATGTACTTACCAGTATGGTTGCATTGGTTTTCATTTTCCTTTGCCTACTTAGAATCTGTGTTTCATCCTTCCTTTTTTCCTGGGACATTTCTTTTATCCAGCTTATAAGTTCTTTTCTAGTAGACCAGAACTCAGAGATTCAGTTTTAAATTGAAAAAAAATCTTTTAAAATTTTTATCTTTTTGTTTTTCCATCATCTTCATTTTCTAAATGTATCTCTCCCTTTTCCCCTTCAGAGAATCATCCCTTATAACAAAGAGAAAAATCATTTTTTATTTAAAAAAAAGGTGGGGAGAGGGATAAAACAATTCAGCAAAACTAACTAAGACATCAACCAAGACTGATATTTTATGCAGTGCTGCATACTCATAGTCTGCCTGCCAACCTCTGCAAAGGGAGAGAAGTTCATTTTCGTAAATCTTTGAAATCTCAGCTTGGTCATTATGATTTCATAGCATTTGTCTTTGATTGTGTGTGTGTGTGTGTGTGTGTGTGTGTGTGTGTGTTTGTGTGTTTATGTGGATTTTTCCCACAGGCATTATTTTAGTCATTGTATGTTTTCTCTTTTTTCTTTTTTTCTTTCTTTGCTTCGTATCAATTTATAGAAGGCTTCTCATGCTCCTCTGTACTCTTCAAGTTCCTCCTTGCTAATGGCATAGTACCATTTAATTACATTCGTATCTTAAAATGTGTTTAGCCATTTTCTAATCAAAGCTACCAGAGATGCACTTTTCAAGTTCTTTTAATTTCTTTATTAGGCAGAATTAGGTATATTGGAAAGGCAAATGGATCTGGAACCAGGACGCTTTTGTTTCAACCTTGTTATTGCTACTTACTTAACAGACTCTCTAAAGTGGACTTAGATGATTTGCTAAAGGCTCATTTAACTCTAGTATACTTAAGGTTGTGATTGTTTCCATAAGGAAAAGGAATTTATCATAATTCCTATAAGTTGCTGGGATAGATTTTTTGCCTCTATGGGAGGGTTAAAGTTGAAAGTTCAAAGCAAACTTTTGTTGGTAATCATTAAACATCCTGTAAGTCACTTTTGTTCCTTGCTACTGGATTTTAATCACCTCAGGGATCCTAGGATTTTTAATCAGCTTGAAAAGTCTTTTTTAGACTACCATGCTTTAACTAGGACTAATTTACTCAAACTTGAAAAAATGCTGAAGGGGGAAATGACTTTTAAAGTTTGAAATAAGAAATAAGAAGAGATGTCTATTTCATAGTGTGTTTGATGAAATGTTAGTAGATAAGAGAGAAAAAATTTTGTCTATCTTCTCTATCAAAGAGAATGACCATACTGATAGTAAAGTTATTTAATTGTTCCACATGAATGCAGCCTCTTGACTGTGGGAGAGTTGGGATTCAGATAGCAGGTGGACTATTCCTATTTCTGTCATCTAGAGACACTTTGTCATCAAGTTTGCCTTAAGTTTCTTAGGGATTATTTCATTACTTTTTTTGAATCCCCAGTATCCAACACAATACCTGGTGCATATTGATTGATCTTATTTGCTCAGGAATAAGCCCAAGGTACTCTGTGATAAACTTTCCTGACTTCCTTTTTTTTCTACATCATAATTTTCCCCAATCAAAATTTCTTTTCTTTTCATTTTCAACATGCCCTGCATCCTTGTCACCATAATAAATGCTCATTGCTTTGTCTTATTAAGCATCTACTATGTTACAAAAAAAATCTCCCCTCAAGGAGCTTAAAATTTACTGGAGCAACATACAACAGTGAACTATGACTTTCCTTCTAGGTCTGAAGCAATCTACCTCATCATTTCTTAAAGCACAATAGGACTCCGTCACAATCCACAACTTGTCTTGTCATTCCCCAGTTGATGGATATTCCCTTGAATTCCAGTTTTTTGCCACCATCAAAAAAGATAGTAGACATGTGAAAAAATATTTTTGGCAGTCCTTTTTGTAGTGGCAAGAAAATGGAAACTGAGTGAATGCTCATCAGTTGATAAATTATAGTATATGAATATAATGGAATATTATTGTTTTATAAGAAACGATCTGCAGGATGATTTCAGAGAGGCTTGGAGAGATTTATATGAATTGATGCTAAGTGAAGTGAATAAAACCAGAAGATCTTTGTGCATGGCAACAGTAAGATTATATGATGATTAATTCTGATGGACGTGGCTCTTTTCAACAATGAGATGATTCAGGCCATTTCCAATGATCTTGTGATGAAGAAAGTCATCTGCACCCAGAGAGAGACTGTGGGGACTGGGTGTGGATCATAACATAATATTTTCACTCTTTTTGTTGTTGTTTGCTTGCATTTTATTTTCTTTCTCATTTTTTTCCCTTTTTGATCTGACTTTTTTGTGTGCAATATGATAGTTGTAGAAATATGTATAGAAGGAATGTTAAACATATTGGATTACTTGCCATCTAGGGGAAAGAGTGGGGGAAGGGAAGGAAAAATTTGGAACACAAGGTTTTGAAAGGGGGAATATTGAAAATTATCCATGCATATGTTTTGAAAATAAAAAAGTTTTAATAACAATTAAAAAAGAAAAAAAGAGCTGCTAGAAATATTTTTGCGCAATTATATCCCTTTCCCTCTTGTAATTGTCTCACAAACTGGACACTCTCCAGTGGATTAACAATTGGCACAGTGGAAAACATGCTGAATTTGGAGTCAGGTTCAAACTGTGGAACTAGCTTCAAATTGTGGCTCTATTTGCCACCTATGTGACATGGGCAAAGCATCCAAATTCTCTGGGTCCTAGTTCCTCATCTGTAAAATAAAGGGTTTGCTCCCTTCTAACCTTAAATTTATGAACCTATAACCTTTTGATCTTCAAGAAATGTTCCTTGTTGAACAACTGTAGTAATTCTTCTGTTAAAAAGACCAAGTGAATGTAACTTATAGCTGGCAAACTATATGTCCGATAGCCTTGATAGTTGTCATAGCAAATTTAGGGTATATTTTTCCTCCCACTTTTGAAAAAAAAAAAGAAAAGCAAGAAAGTACACAGATTTGAAATGGCTTAGAGCAACTGCAAAGGGCCTACAAGGATAGAACACAGTCAAACAGAATACATGAAAATTAAAAAGCAGGAGAGATGCTTCTGGAGGCACAGTTAGAAGTGAGAGCAAAGTTTTTAAATGGAGCCCTTTGCCAGTGATGGCTTCCCCCCACCTGCATGTTTTTCTTCTTTGATGGCAGTTCTGAGAAGTGCCTTGCCCAAATGAACATGATGGGAGGGGCAAAGAACATACAAATTTGGTTAGAACTGCCAGTCAAGTCTATCAAGGATTACATAAAAGGTCTCATTTGGGGGCACAGAGACCAAACATCCAGATGTGCTGACTGCATTCTTTGCTGAGATTTTGAGGCTTGAGACACAATGTAATCTAACACAGAATGGTTCAGTATGGAAGTCAGTAATAGAGACTAGTTTTGTGACTTTGGAAATGATCTAAGACAGGGTTATCTTTGCAGGTATTTCATCTAAAACATGTCAGCCTACAGTCCTTATTATCCTGCTATGAACATTACTTCAGTTTGAAAATATCCTTAAATTGTGGTACCCAGAAGCAAATTAAGCAGTCTAACTAGATGATGATCATCAGCTTTCTTGTTCTAGATGCTATACCCCTCTTTCTTTTTTTGTGTGAAGGAAACCAGTTTTGTTAAGTAACCAGTAAGTGTCTAAGGCCGGATTTGAACTCAGATCCTCCTGATTACAGGGCTGATGCTCTACCTAGTTTGCCCCAATGCTAGAGCTCTCTAAAGATATCACCTTAGACATCCTCCTAAAATGGAAATGGAATACATGAAAATTAAAAAGGAGAAGAGATGTTTCTGGAGGCATAGTTAGAAATGAGAGAAAAAGTTTTAAATGGAGCTCTTCTCCAGGGATATCTTTCCCCCACCTGAATGTATTTCTTCTTCTAATAGCAGTGGAAATGGAAAACTATTTTGGACAAGCTTAGAAACAGACTCTATCTTCTAAAGACTAGCTCAGATCCAGAAAGGCCTATTGCCTGGGGGTTAGTGATGAGCCACTGAATTCATTTTGGCCACAGTAACTCATCAAACCATCTCCTAAGATGTTCAGGTATTGCAGCATTACTTGAAGAAAGAAATATCCACACAGAGAAAGTATGAATCTTAGTACTCATGAAATAGTAAAGTATGTGAGAGAAACTGTCTCTCCCTGTCAGGGAGAGTGACAGGATCACCAGTTTAGGGCCATATGGGAATTTAGAAGTCACTGGCTCTATTTCATTTATAGATAAAAAAACTGAGGACTGAAGAGATTAAGCAATTTAACCAAAATCACATAGGTAGCATGTAATGGAGGGGAGATTTGAATCCAGATCTTCCAAGGCCCTTGCGCCTTGTTTTCATCATTATTTCCTTTAGAGAATCCTTTCTGGACCTGGCTATTCCCATTTGCCACCAGTCTCAGAGGTGGGCACCAATGCCTGGGGAGGGTTCTCACATCCAAAAAAGTGAGTGTGTCCTGGTGAACTCTGAAACAACAGCTGACATGCTATCTGAGATACCAAAAAACATATAAAAAAACAAAAAAAATGTCATTGTATAGAATTAAATGTTTTCCCTAAATTTGGGTCACACATCACTGAAGAGAAATCCTGTTAACTTAGTATTTGATTGGTTTTACTGCTGTGGGAACCCCAGAAGGCTGTCTGTTTAGGCAAATGCTGAGCGTAACCAATGGAGGGAGTCTTTGGAAAGTTTTCATGACTTTTTTGGTTGGAGGTAAATGAAAAATGCTTACAGCATTGATATTGGAATACTACTCTCTGGAAACAAGATGCCATCAAGAGGATCCTGCATTGCAGAAGTCCCACCTGGAGTGGATATGTATGTGATGGTGCTTTCAGTGGAGATCAGTTTAATTTCAGAGAGATCTTTGGGAAGGGCTGCTTTGGAGACAGGATTGATAGGTCCTCATCCACTGATTATTTTCGCGTGAATAAGTATGCAGAAAAAGCACATAGGGTCCATCCTCTATTCTGGGCAAATTAGTGAGAAATTTCACTCACTACTTAGTGGGCTGTTTAAGCCTTAGCTTTAGGGGTGGGCATAGGGAAAATCTAGTCAGAGATTTAACTAGGAAATGGCCAGTAGGACTTTGCTGGAGCAGGTAATCTGAAGCAGGGATGCAATTCCTTTCTGTAATCAGTCTTGTAGGGAGAGGAGGTGAAGGAGATTTCAGAAATCAGTCTTGAGATAGGGAAAAAAAAGTACAGAATGGGTCTTTGGTGAACTGCTTCTCCTCCCAATCAAGTGGAGTCCAAGATATGAGAAGAATACACCTCTCAGGCAACCAAGGGAAAGGTGGCAGTAGTAAGTGCAGTATTCTGAGTGACTTTACATCTTCTGAGAAGAGATCTTTCAAGAAAGATGAGGAGGATGTACTTCTATGTATTTTATTTCACTTGGATAGGGGATGCTTCAGCATCTCTTATCATGCTAGTAGAGGGACAGGACTACTATGGAGGAGTTCTCCCTGGGTGAGAGAGGATACTTTTGGGCATCTTACATAAGGGAGAGATAGGAGAAGATTCTGAGCAACTTAAGGAGAAATGGCTAATCAATTTAAAGACCACTTGACTTTGATCTGCCATAGAGTGGGATCTCTTCAGATCCTTGATGTCACTGGATCATGTCATAGATCATAGAGTTAGAGTTGGAAGAGAATTTAGAATTCATTTAATTCAGTCCTCTAAGTTTACAGATGAGAAAACTGAAGAACTGGGAAATGATTTCCCAGAGTCACACAACAATGCAAATACTTGAACTAGGATTTGAACTCAGGTTTTCCCGATTCCAAATTCAGCATTGCACCAACTAGACATACTGTGCAGACCACACATATGTGGTGGACTGGAGAACAGTCTTTTGACCCATTCACTTATTGTCCATACATCTACAAGTGAATTTGTCCCTTGTGTGAGAATTCTTAGTTACCCTTCGTTAGCTCTGTCTTTATAATGAACCTTCCTTTAGGTAAAAAGGCTGAGAAGCTGGAGTGAAACTACAATGACCCAAGTTGTTTTTGGAGAATTCTGACAGTGTCTCTTGTGGCAGAGAGCTCAAGTTATTACTTTCTGGTATTTTGCCCTCCCAGCCCTTTCCTGAAGAGGAAGGGAACCTTAGAGTCTTGTCTGATTTGCTGGAATGACTGTCTCTGAGTTTATTTTATTTTCTTCACCCATTGGTTGGTTCCATTCAGGGGAAGATGAATACCAACTCAGGCAAAGTGACTTTTCCAATGATGAGATCTGATTTTTACAAGGAAATGTATCTTGTAAAGTGGAATGTGAGAATCCCTGAGACCAAGAAGGTTTAGGGCAATTTACTCCTTTCAGTTTGGTGACCATTGGTCTCTGGTACCTCTGTACTATCACCTATCATGACAGCACTAGGTCTCTTTTTTTGGAGCTATCTCTCTGATGAGATCAGGTCTGCAGATCACAACTTGTGAGGGTCCCTGAGAAGGGGCTAAGTTTATCCATTTTCTAGAACAGAACTTCTGGTAGCTTTGTGTGTGTGTGTGTGTGTGTGATATGCTTTTAATGGCTAGCTTGATTCAGCAGTTTCTGGGCAACCCAGGACTGGGCCAGGCTGAGGCTTAGTCTAGGGAGTGGTTTTGTTTTGTTTTGGCAATGGCTTGCTCTAATGGCTACTTAAATGTCTTATTGCTTTATCTTGTAACTGTGCTCACTGTCCTCAAGGCTCTGGTGAAGGGCAATCGGCAAGAGCTAGAAACCTTGGGTAACTTCAATATCTGTTTATTGCCCTTTGCAGGCTTGGTTGCTGCAACATTAGTGGTGTAATTTTGCAATTTGTCCTTTAAATGTGAATTGTTTATGCAATCATCCCAAATTGTGAGTTCGTCTCCCAGGAAAACTCAGCTCTTATTATAGAGGGTTGATTTGGGGTTGTGGAGGAGGAGGTGGGTTGGGGAAGGAGGAATTCAGAGAAGGAGGGAGAAACAGTTTCCTGACACTCCAGGCACTGAGCTAACTGAAAAAGATAAGGTGTCCAGAAAATGCTGAATGCTGTTTTCTATCATTAGTAAAGGCAGAGTTGTAACAAAGGTGAGATAAATAAAGCAGTTGCCTTAGGGGCACTGAGCAGAGGGGTGAAGAAAGTATATTAAATATACATCTGTTATCCTAAGCATCTGATCCCATTAGAGGTATGTGTGTGGTGGGGGAAGACAATTTTATTTTTTTGCCTCAGGTATAAAATTAGTTCCAGTACTGACTAAAGGTTTCCCTATTCTCTTAACTTCAGAATAATGGCTTACATGCCATTTTTTAAAAAAGGTTTTTAAGGTTTTACAAGCTCTCACAATATTCACAGAAATCTTATAAGGAGTTCAAGGCAAATGTTATTGTTCCCATTTTAGAGAATTAAACAGCCTGAGATAGATTATGTGACTTGTTTAGGGTCACACAGATGGTTAAATATAAGAGTCAGAACTCACACTCATTTTGCAGAATACAAGTTTACTGTTCTACTATTCATAGAGGCAAACCCTCATCTGTTATTAATTCAATTCAGCAATGTCAACAAGTATTTCTTGCTTGCTAAGTCAGGCACTGTCCTAGGTACTGATAATTTGACAAAAATGAAGAGTCACATATAGGTGAGCATATGCAAAATATGTAAATAGTAATTTTTTGATAAGGATCACTAATAATTTGGGACATAAAAAAGTATACTGAAGGAAATGGTACCTGGGCTGTGCTTTGAAGGAAGATGAGGATTTTAAGAATTCTAAGGTGAGGAGGGAAAGCATTCTAGGCATGGAGATTGGAGGCTGGGAGGCAGCTTGTAGAAAGGCAAAAAGATAGGAGATGGAATATTATATACAAAGAAAGAAGTAACAGATGTAACAACATGAATAGAACAAGCAGGCTAGTATAGCTGGAGTATAGAGTATATGAAGGAGTGTCATGTGATCTCAGATATGTTGTAAATTTCTTTCCCTCCTCTTTCCCCTCAGAGATGGTTACCATTACACACACACACACACACACACACACACACACACACACTCTATATTTCTATCAGTTCTTTTTCTGAATGTAGATAATTTTAGAATATATATAAAAGAAATATCAAGTTCTACAAACTAGATTTACAGTTTCATGTGCAATCATCTTTATTTATTGTACTATGTTACAGAAATATTTGCTTAATTCCATAAATTAAAAATAAATAAATATAAAAATAAATTTAATCTGCTTTATTAAGAAAAAAGAAAGAAAGATCATTACTAGATTATGAAGGGCTTTAAATTACAATAAAGAAGACTGTATTTTATTCCGGAGGCAAGAGAATTTTTGAAGTTTCTTTGACAGAAGAGGGACTTGGTTAGACAAAAGTTGCCAGGAATGGATCTTCTGCCTAGAAAATCTATTCCAGTACCAAGAGTTCTCCAAATTTCAGGAGTATCTACCCCCAAACCATTGGATCTTCTTAACTACTTATTAGAGACTATTGTCTAGCCTGGCTTCAACTGACTAATCTGTTTTTTAAGAATTTTAGCCCATTAGGTTAATTTGTACAATCAATTACCAGAACTATTCTGCCCAGTTCAGAAATGATGGTTTAGTTTAATACCCCTTCAGTAATAATGTGTCCACTCTCCTTTAGTCCCATTGTTTAGATCACTGACAGCTCTTGCCTTTTAAGAAGTAAAAATGGGTGTGGTCAACCTGACAAGTGGTCATCCATTCTTTCCTCCCCTACCTCTAATGAAGCATTTTCTAATACCTGCTGAGACAACTCTTTCCATTTTGGGTCTTCTCCTGTTAGCTCCTATACATCCAGTCTTTGCTTCATTTTTTCTGATGCAGTATGCTATAATAAGGGACATGTAAGACTTGGAATTGGGGGATGTGATTTTAATCCACACTTTATCATTTATTATTAGTGTGAATTTAGGCAATGTCCTACCTCTCCTAGCCTCAGTTTTCCCATATATAAAATCTAAAAGTACTGTGGTTCTTCACAAGATTGTTGTGAATAAGTGCTCTCATTGCAATAAAATTTGTCTTTATCATTAACCACTAAACCCAAGTTTTCTAAGACTCTATTCCTCACATGGACCTATGTCTGATCCTAGAGGGTAATTCTCTTTCTGTCTCTGTCTCTTTGTCTCTGTCTCTCTGTCTCTCTCTGTTTCTCTCTCTGTCTCTCTCTCTGTCTCCCTCTCTTTTTGTCTCTGTCTCCCTCTCTTTTTGTCTTTCTCTGTCTCCCTTGTTCATTTCTCTCTCTGTCTCTTTCTTCTTTCTTTGTTTCTTCATCATTCTCTTTTTTTTCCTCATTGCCCCCTTTTAGAATCATTTCAGAAAAATCTCCTTATACTTAAACAACAGCTTATGAATAGATTTCCCCAGAAATGAGTAAAAGCCCTCCAAATAGGCTAATCAAGGTTCTCAACACATTTTTTTTTTGATGTGGGGCATCATTTATTTAATCCTACAGTTAATGCAAAATACACAAAGACTCAAAGGAGTCCAAATACCGCTATAGGAAGTCATAAAGCACTCCAAAGGCCCACCTGCTTCTGCAGAAGGGAACTCAACATGTGGTGGCCATTGAAAAAACCCTTTGAGTTCCTTTTTCTCAAGGTCCTACTTAGTCCCTATAAGATGCATAATACCACCATAGTACCCTTGGAAGCTAAATGAACTTTGTGACCTGCAAAGTAATCAAGTCCCTTCCTAAGGGACTATCTGAACAATTCACTGACTTTGCTCTCTGAATAGAATACTGTTATGGGAGTAACCTGCTAATGGCTGCTGGGTGTTATGGGAGCCACCTGCTAGTGGCACTGGGGATCTAATTCTGACCAGCAGATCCCTTCATGTGAGAGGATGATAATGAAAGAGGCAGTTAGTTGCATTCTCTGACCTTTCTCCTCTTCCTCTTGTCTCTGATTTATTTCATTCCTAATTCACGAGCAACATTTGCCTCAGTAAAGACTAATTTGCAATTCTTTCAAGTGTATTATGATTCACAGGTGTGGGGGCTTTTGGAGAACTGGCTGGCCCCTTAATAGTACAGTCCCCTTTAACCCTTTATAGGTTTTCTTACTTAGGCATGGTGCTTAACAGAATACTGCAAAGGAACCCTCCTTGCCATCCCTCCTCCCCCATAGGGAATGGTACATCAGGTAAATAATAATACTTTTATAATAATACTTTTATTTCTCCAAAAGATTTGATTTCTAAACTCTCAAAATTGAGGATTTTCAAATTGCAAGTGTTTCCCAGAACTCTACTCAGAACTCTAAATTTTAAGATCATATTGTCTAAGTAATTAAGAATCCCTTTTCCTCCACTAAAAATTGAGCTTCACGAATACTATGTATGAAATACCCTCTCAGAAGGAGCACATGCATATATATATCTCTGCTGTGTGTTTCTGCAGAAACTATGTCATTGCCTTGATTGTTATCATCTGTTATAGTAGATAAGTCTTCTCGGGATCTTCCCTTTCAGTCTGAGTGCAAGCATATGCCTACAATGACCTTATGCTGTCATCAACTATTCCTGTAGGATGGCAGAAGAGAAGAGAAAAGCTGATGAGGGAATCCTAAAGAGAGCCCATCCAGAGAGTCTGTTAGTTCACTTGTATAGACATGAAAAAGAGGGAATTTCTTCAATTTCTTTTCCTCTGAGCCACAATTGGAATATCATTTTGGAAGCAGCCCCAGTTTTCTAAGTAGATTTATCCATATTCATGGGGAGGTGTCTGCAAAGGCTCATGCCCTGGTAGACTTTTCTACTTCCCTGGGAATATGCATTAAATTGATCCAAAATTCCCATTCAGCTCTGTTACATTAATAACAAGGAGAACTGCCCCCAAATGGAATTATCTACTATCTGGAGTGGTAGGTTCCTTGCCATTGGAAATGTTTATACTTTTGAAGCTGGACGACTCCTTTTGTGATACCAAAAAAACTATTAATGTGCTTGATGCACTTTGAAAAACTGTAGAGGGTGGGGCAGATTTGGCTCTGATTTTCAGAAAGGGTAAAGAGGGATTTTGTAAGCATAGCTCAGAAAGCTTGATGCCCATCCCCTGGCAAAATTCCAGAACTGATGATTAAACAGCTGTTTTGTTAGCTCTTAGAAAGGAAAGTGGTAATCAATATGAGCAAGCTTGGGTTCATTAAGAACAGGTTGATTCCATCTCCACAACATCTCTCAAACATCTCATTTGCTTTTTGACAGGGCGACTAGACTGGTACATCAGGGGAATGCTCCAGACACATGGTATACTTGGCTTTCAGCAAAGTGTGACAAGAATGTCTCACGATATTCTTCTTAACAAGATGGAGATTGTGGACTATATGAGAGCATTGTCAGGTGGAGCCAGATTAGTTTTGAACAACCCAAAGGAAGAGGAAACTTCAGTTTGATATCAGCCTTTAAGGAATCACTAATGGTATGTTGTAGTGCTCTTTTCTATTAATTATTTTAAATCAACAATTTGGAAAAGGGTACACTTGCCATATTTAATAAATTTCCAAAGGATAGGAAGTTTTTAGTTTTATGTTAAGGGATTCTTAACAAATTATACCAGTAAGTAAAACTTAATAAGTTGGGATTACTTGAGATAAGTAGAAAGCTCTATGCTCAGACTCAAAAATTAAAAAGCTCAATACAGGATAGGGGAGATGTGGTTAGAGAAGTATTTATATACATAAAAAGACCTGGCTGTTTTAGTGGTTTGCAAGCTCAATATGAATCAATAGTGGTGACAGCCAAAAGAGCCAATTTGACCTTGGCCTGCCTAAAGGTGACTATAATGGGCATTCTTGGTTCAATTACATTTATAATATGGTATTGGATTCTGAGCACTAAATTTTAGGAAAGACATTGACAAATCAGAGCATTTCCAGAGAAGCATTATTAAGATAAAGAATAAAATTTAAAACATGCCATATGATGAAGAGTTGAAAGAATTGATGATATTTAGCTTGAAGAAGACTTTGGAAGAAGAGGGAAAGTGCTTTGAAATATTTGAAGAGCTGTCATATCAAAAAGAGATTCTTCTTGGGAAAGAGGTAAGAGCACCTGGACAAGTAGAGAGACATTATAGAAAGATGGATTTTTGTGCAACTTGAGAGAGCTTTTATAACAATTATTGTTCAAAAGTGGAAAAGATGGCCTTGGGCGTTAGTAAGGTCCTCTTGGTAGTTATCTTCAAACAGGATGTAGATTACCACATGTCAGAATGTTGAAGAGGAATAGTGTCAAACTCAAATAGAAATAGGAGGCCATTAAATCATTTATAGGAATTCTCACAGGTTGAATATTGACTTAGAAAACCACTTAGTAATATTGTGTACATTCTATTGTATTTTATTTATTTTGCTAAATATCTCTCAATTACATTTCAATCTGGATTGGGAATATATTTGGGCCTTGTATTGGGTATACTTATTGTGAAGACAATTCAGTATTTAAGGTAAGGGTTGAATAAGATGACCTCTATGTTCACTTCTAGGTTTTTTGACAATGGAGGACAAATTTAGAATTAGTAGCTACATTGGACAGCTCCTCTATGAATCCAAAGATGGTCATGAAATTCACTTATGAACTAAAATGGTTTGGGTTACTCAGAATGCATATTCTTTTGTTTCTGTTGGCTATAGAAGGAGGGAAAATGGATAGAACAGAAGGAGTAATAATTCCTAATATTTACACAGTATTTTAAAGTTTGCAGACATGCATATATTATTGAACCTTACATTAATACTATGAAGTATATGCTATTATTATTCCCATTTTAAAGTTGAGGAAACTGAGGCTAAGAAAAGTTGAGAATTGGTGCACACAGACAAGTGACTGAGGAAGACTCAGGTTTTCTTGACAACAGCTGCATCATTATCTACAAGACCACCTTGTAATATTCTCTTTTTCCACTTTTTTTTTTTTTTTTTTTTTTTTTTGCTTGCCCAGGTCACACAGCCAGGAAGCGTGAAGCGTTGTGTCTGAGGTCAAATTTGAACTCGGATCTTCCTGACTTCTGGGCTGGTGCTCTATCCATTACACCAACTAGCTGCCCCATCTTTTTCCACTTTTTTCTCCACTCCTGTCAACTCATCTCACATTTATTAAGTTCCTTCTCTGCAGAGAGCATTGTGATAGAATTGAGGCTGATTCCAAACTAGGGAAGATGCAGTCACCACCCTTTAGGAACTCCCCTCTTTGTCTTCTTCATTATTAGTGCCTTAACATCTCTCCACCCCTTCCATTTCTGATCATATGAACTGCACACTCCTTGCAGGGCTATGTCATCCCATAGCCACTTCCATCCACTGTTTCCTTGCTGCTGATCATGAAGACCTCTGATCTTTTTTTTTTGGGTGGGGGCATCCTATACATGTGATTTAATTGGTGTAGAAAATTCCAGTCATATCTGCAACTTCTTATAGTTTATATGAAGTTGTCTGGGGGCTTTGGAAAGTTAAGCGACTTGCTTTCAGTCACACTGTCAATATGGAATTTCTGCTTCATTTAATTTAAAGGTTCAGCATCCATGCTGTGCAGTTGCAGTTATGGGTCCTTAGTCCTTCATCTCGGTTTATCCAAGCTTTAGCCCTTGGTGATTATGCACAGTATGACATCCTCATCCCACACTCCAATCTTGTTTCCATCCCTATTTCCTTCATGGCTTCCAAATATGAGTATGTTTTCCTTCTGGAATTTCCTCTCCACTTTAGGAAAAGGTAGAATGTCCTGGGATTTTGCAGGGCTACTTTTCTCTTCCCTCATGCCTTTTTACTCAGTTTCTGCTTTTGGTAAAACTTATTTCCACTTTAAAGACAATTTTGAATTTCTGGTGAAAGATCTTTGAAAAAGCTTCAGGCCATACACATTTGGTGCTGAGTAGAAGCCACAGCTTCCCAGAACTAAATGGAACTTTAGAGAGTATATATAATATACACAATTGTTTTGTAAGTCTTAAAGAACTATATATAAATGGTTATTATTATTATTATTATTATTACAATTAATTACTTCTCTTATTTACAGACAATAAAATGGAGATTCTTCGAGAAGTGATTTACCTAAAGCAACTCAGATATAAGAAAACCAGATTTTGAACCCAAATCTGCTAAGTCTAGGTTTAGAACTTTTTCCATGGCATCATTAGTATTTACAAATTTGTGTTTTTTAAATTTCTCTACACACAATAATGTTTTTTTTTTGCTTCAAAAAAGCTAACTTCTCTCTTATATTTTAAGAAGATGACTAATTCTGAGGGTCCCATTTATCCTGCATGAATGAAGTTGGGACACTGATGGTGTCATGGAAAAAGTTCTAAACCTGGAAAACCAGGCAAACCGTCAATTGGTTTCTTTACAATAGACTTTGTTATGTATATAAGAAATCTTATATTTATCTCTCTGAAAAGGCCTTTACTTTGTCATTTTCCTCTTTTTGTGGTTTATATGAATCTTGGAAGACTACTGGAAACAAAATAAGCTAACAGAAACAGGGGAAAACATTTGCCACCATGCAGATTGTGTTGGCTATTTGATACATTGCTTAATTTCATAGAAAGGAAGGCAGTAGGAGAAGGGGGCTTGGAAAATGGGCTTTGAATGAGTCTTGAGAGAAGCCGGGGAAGCCTGGTGTGGGAGGCAAGGAAAGAGTCCCTGATACACAGGATGGATTAGAAAAAGAAAGCTTTGGAGACTGAGTAATTGGAGACAAATGACATGGTCTATGTATAATGTGGTAGGTTTTGAGCTAACAGGCTGTCAGTGAGGATAAAGCATTAACTCAGAGTTCATAGACCCCTAGAACTTAAAAAATTCATTTAAAACATATAGAAACAATTCTATCTATTATTTAGACACGAAACAGTGTAGTATAGTGAATAGAGTGGTAGCCTCTAGTAAAGAAGATTTGATATCAATTCTGCCTGTCCCAGTCTGGGTGACCTTTAGTGAGTTACAGTTTCTTAAGAAAATCTCAGATGTTTTCAGTTTCAGAGGAAATGCAGAGTTTCTTTTAAGAGGTACTTCCAAATCTGATCCATCTAAGCAGTATTATTAATGTTTGATGCATTATATATTTATTATGCCCTTATCAAATGATATTTTAATATAAACAAATGAATAAAAATAGTAAAGTCCTATTGAAGATTCCCAAATTCCACTAGAGAATGTGAATCATAGGAAAGAAACCAACAAGCCTCAAAAATCCCTTCTCATAATTAATGGAAAACCATTTGAGGGGGCAGTCACCCCTTGTACTGTCTCATCTAATTTTTGAAGGAGTCTGATGATGGGGAGCTGTTTGCTGATAACTGTCAGAGATGCTAAAGTAAATGGACAGTGACTGATTCAATTAACTGATAACATCTCTTACCAGGAGCCAAACAATCTATTCAGGGTAAATAGCATTAGGTACCAATAGTCTCTTAGCACCTGTCACTCTCAGCATGGCCATGTCTTCTTGAGGAGATAGTTTAATCCTCTCCGAGCAATGTTGAGGGGAAGAGTCTCTGTATTTAAAGCCCAGACATTCTTTAAGTGTCAAAGAACCTGAGACAAATCCCAACTTGCCAGCCACGATTCCTAATTTGGCTCTGCTGTTTAAAAAAAAGAACACTTACCCTGTGCGAGTTTGATTCTGAGATGATTTCTTGGGAGAAGTTATAGGGCATGGGTGAAATAGCTTATCTCTGGTGCAAGGGTTCTTAACTTGGGTCCATGTGTAGAGTTCAGGGAGTCCATAAAAATATACACACACTTACACATACATTTTCTCCCTTTCCTTCTCCCCCTCCGTATTCATACTATACATATGCACATTCACATGTACATATGCATATATGTATATAACATAAATATGTGTATATATATGTACATAACATATATATATATATATATGCTATATTTCAGCTTGGTTTCCTTTGTACTCCAATATATTTTATTTTATGAATTTAGAGACATTATTCTGAGGAGTCCACAGTGCCCTTCCCCAGACTGCCCAACAGCTTCATAACTCAAGAAAGATTCAGAATGTCTTTAGTCTGGAGTTTTGGAAATGCAAAGCTGGTGAACAGGGGATGGCTAAGTCCTAACCGATTGTGGGGTTGTGATTTCCGGGGCTTACAAAAGGCTTTTGTGATGCAATTTTTCCCAGATGAAAGAGAACTCTCTCTCCCCTTTCCTTCCCAACAGTACCACAGGGAGGCAGCATGGTACTGTCTTTGAAGTCAAAAAAGCTGGGTTCAGATCTCACCTCTGCTACTTAGTGTGTGTGTGTGTGTGTGTGTGTGTGTGTGTGTGTATGTGTGTGTGGTCTTGAGCTTATCACTTGACCCTTCAAGGATGAGAATCCTTAGACTAGATGATCTTTTAGGTCCTTTCTGACTCTTGTTCTATATCTTTTGAAAGGGATTGCAGAAAATGTGGGGGAAAAGGAAAATATACAAACACAGCTGATAAACGTCCAAAACACATACCATTTCATGTACAAACAACCAGAGGAAAGGTCCTATCAGAAGGAAAAATGGAACCTCGCATCCAAAACAGAAAATGCACCTGTCTGAAAAGAAAGGAATTCACTAACCTACATGAAGCTTTGATTCCTGGGGCTACTTCCCAGCAGTAGTATTTCAGGGAGATGTCTTTAAAAGTTGAGTTTCTCCAAAGATGCTCTAAGGGGAGAACCTCATTCTCTTGGCAGGAGGGTGTCTGTTGCTATAGGAACCTTATGTTAAGTCCTGTCACGGTTTGGAGAGGGTGTCATGAAGATTCTTGGGGCTTTTTGAGAAAAATAGACACATGTCACTTTCCAGCAACTATTGAGCATCATATAGATTTAAAACATTTTCCTGGGAAGAAAAAAAAGGGAGGGGTGCTTAAGTTAAGTTTAGCTGTTTATTTTAAGATAAATCCCCTGAGTGACTTTGACAGTAGAGCTTTCTTTTTCTCTGCCCTGAAGAAAAAAACCGGGTCTCCAGTGTGCAGGCAGGGACATAATTACTAGAATTTCTTATATTAGCTCACTCAGGGGTGTAGCTTTCCAGAACAAGGGCTGGGGATGCAGCCATTCAACTCTTATTTATATCACAGTGGGAGCACGTGGCCCTCCTTCCACCTTTCTCCCTTACCATGTATACTGCTTCAAACTCTGCCCCAATGGACTCATTGATATTATAAAGCCAGATTGATTGACTGGTATGTGTTTTTTCAGTTTTTTTAACTAACAAGGAAAGGAAAGCAAACCTTTGCTAGAAATCACTTTTTCTGAATGTTTGATGCTGAAAAAAAAGGAGGAAGCTGTGACTTTGCCTTAGCTCTCTGAGATTTGGGGCCTGACTGCCAATAACTTTCCTGTGCTCCAAAACACAAATAAAAACACTAGTCAACTTTAAAAAAATCAGATAAAGAGTATTATGTATTTTAAGTATCTAATCACTCCTTTCGCCCCCCAAGGCCCTCAAAGGGACCAATATTGAATTTCAATTTGGGGAGGATGATAATTGAACTTTGAAGTAGGTAAGATAATGTAATGAATTTGAATCCAGATTTCTTAGAATCCTAGGTCAATAATGGAGGTTCCTAGCTCAGAGTGTGTTTATTCCAACTCTTTACTTTATATTTTATATTTAGTGGAAACTGAGGCAAGGGAAGTTAAATGTGATTTCCAAGGTTATACTCTCTATCATCTCTACTCAGCACCCTTTCTTCCTTTGAGGTTCACATTATTCAAGTTTTTTAATTTACCAAGATCAAGCTCATATTCTCCTTCCTTCCCCAATTCCTTTTCCTTTCCCCAATACCTATTCATCATTTTCTTTCCATCTCAATTCCTCCCCTAATACCAGGATTCTTAAACATAGATATTGATGTCCCCTAAAATTTTCTCTCACACATTCCACTTTGGAGTACATGAACTCTGAAATTTCTTCATCAGATAATAGTTTTTTATCACTCAAAGTCATCACCCACTAATAAAAATCATCACCCAATAATAAAAACCAATATTTCTACATCATCTTAAGATTTTCAAAGTATTTAAAAACATCTCATTTTGGTCTAACATCAACCCTGAGAGATAGGTGCTTCTACTGTACCCATTTTATAGATGGAGAAATTTTGGCAGTCAGAAAGTAAGTGACTTGCTCAGGATTATATAGCTAGTGTTAAAGGCAGGATTTGAACTCGTTACTTCTTGAATTCAGGTCCATTTTTCTTCCCATTTCTCCATTCTGTTTAGACCTATTGCATTTCTCTTGAAGTATTATGATTTCATTCTCATTGACCTCACTACCTCAAGTATCTTCCCATTCTAATCCTTATTTCTGAGAATTGCTAAAATGATTTCCCCCCGCCCCAAAGTATATGTCAGACCACATCATGTCTTACTAACAAATTAGAGTTATTTCTTATTTCCAGGATAAAAAATGAAGCCCTTTTTGGGGGGGGATTTAGAACTCTTAACTACCTAGTCCCTTCTCACTTTTAAAATCTCATCTTTATTCCCACTAGACATTTTAAGGTCTTTGCTGTCTATTGAACATGACTCTCCAGTGCCAATATTTTTGACTTTTCACTGATTGTCCCCATATTGCACCGAGACCCAAGAAATGAAGTCATTTGCTCAAGATTGCATGGATGGTAGAAGAGGTAGAATAAAGGTCTGTTGACTCCAAAGCCATTACCCTTTTGCCTTGTACCAATCAATTTCTGGGGTATTATTATAGAAATCGCATGAGATCAAAGAATCATAGAACTGAAAAGGATGCCAGAGGCCATCTAGTTCAGTCTTTTCTTTCACAGATGGAAAAACAGAGGCTCAGTGAGATTGTGACTTGTCCAAAGTCACATAAAATAATAATTACAAAGACAGAACTGCAACTCAGGTTCTTTTACGCTTGAGCCAATAATCTTCTCTAAAGCATTCTCTCTCTATCTTTCTCTTTTCCTTGTTCCTTCCCAACTTCTCTTTCTTTCTCCCTTCCTCATCTTTCTTTTCTGTCTCTGTCCTTTTTTTCCTGTCTGTATCCTTCCACACACATGAATGAGATACTACCCCCTTTTTGTATATGCACATAAATTAATGTCATTTCACATTTTTATTCATTAGTCCAATAAGGGCACAATCTAAAATTTATATCACAGTATCCGCAAATCATGGAATTTTATAGTTAGAAGAAGCCTCGGTTGACATAGTGTCCAAATAATAGCTGAAACAGAACTATTCAGAATTATTTTAACCCTACCTAAAAAGTGACCATTTAACCTCTGCTTGAAGCCTTCTTTATAATCAGATGAATTCTTTAACTTCTTGGTCATTCACTTCTAATTTCACTTCTGATTGTTAGGATTTTCCTTGCATAAAGCCTAATCTCTTTTGTGATTTCTACTCATTGCTATCATATCTAATTCTTCCATAGGATAGTCTTTCAAATACTCAAAGATAGCTGTCATGTCTCTAGGAGTCTTCTCTGTTCTAGACTAAACAATCCTAATTCCTTCAAGCAACATGTTCTTAAATCCCATCATTGTTCTGATTGCTCTCCAGCTCTGGTCTAGGGCAGAATATGGGATGGGGACATTACCCATTTATTCCTGGAAGGTATAAATGAAGTCTAAGATTACAATGGTTGTTGTTGACTGCTGCATTACACTGTAAATTCACCTAGTTAAGTCTTGATTAGTGGAAATAATGAATCCCTTGAAATGGTCACGTATTTGAATTTGCACTATTTGAAGATATAATTATATAAAATATGGTAATTGGTTCCAGCCCAATGGAAATATTCAGTGCAAATTTGAATAATGTGACCACCACAGAGGATTCATTATTAGCATTAATTGGGAAGTAACTGTATAAAGCTTTTCCCAGACAAAACTACCATTTCACTAGGCCTCGTATGTATATATAGAGCCAATTTCCTGAATTCTAGTGCAAGACTACATTTATCTCTACGTGTTATTAGCTTCAGTCCTTTTTATCTAGGCTGTCCAAATCTAACTCTTTCTTTGAGTTTTTTAGCTGTCTTTCACAGCTTTGTGGTCAAAATCTCAGGATAAATGATCTCCAATCAGCTTGAAATGGAGTCGTTCTTGGTTGTGAGTAATGTATGACTCAAGCAAATAACTGGCAACAAAGACTCGAAACAGCCAATCTTCTGCTAACAAATTGGGCAGACAAATGAAATGTGAAAATCCAATTTCCAAGGATAAACAATGAGAGCTAGCTACCCTTCTCCTAGACCATTCCTGACTTTAGTATGCCAGCTTTCTTTTTTCTTTTGAATATGAAAGCACAAAGTGGATCTATTGTTGTTGTTGTTCAATCATTTCAGTTTTGTCTGACTCTTCACTATCCCATTTGAGTGTTTCTTGGTAAAGATACTGTGCTAGTTTGCCATTTCCTTCTCCAGATCATTTTATAGAAGAGAAAACTGAGGCAAATGGGGTTAAGTGACTTGCCTAGCTAATAAGTGTTTGAGGTCAAATTTGGATTCAGTAAGATGAATTTTCCTGACTCCGGCTCAGGTACTTTATTACTGTGCTATCTAACATGGATGTGGGTTAGCAATAAATTGCAATCTTGAATCCTCAGTAGCTGGAGAAGTGTTAATTTTCTAGTACCACCCTGACTGTTAAGGCACAATGAAATTCCATTTTTGTGGTTTTGATCCGATTATATCTGTAAATTGTCATTGCCCAGGAAGTCAATAATAATCACATGAAAAGAAAGAATGACTGCTTTCAATGATTGAACTGTTATTATTTGTCTTTAATTTTCAAAATGGACTAATGATATCATGGGGTAATGTTTTGACTTGCATGCAAATTGAATTTAAGAAAGGTAGAGTTGTCCAAAATTATCAGCTTTACTCTCTCTTCCAGAGTCATCAATGGCAGGACAAAAGTCAAGATGACTGGCATTAGTCTGGAATACACTGTCTTTGATGTCTGGCCAAACTCTAAATGCTCCACAATCTCTGATTTTCAGCCACCTTCATGGACAATGGAACAATTGTTCTCATCTGCCCATTCCACCAGAGGCAGTCTTCATATGCTTGGGGTAGACATGCCCCTAATCTTTTAGTTTCTCTCAACCTAATCTAACCTATTTTCTGAGACTGTATTATGGGGGCATGGCTGCCATGGATATTACAGATTTTTGCATCCACATGTGAGAGTTGGGGGACAGGAAGACACCAAAGTTGGATGAGCCCTCACATCAGAGGGGCTAGTCCTTCCTGATTATTTCACACACCCCAATTATTGGATTATGGGGACAGCAATTATCCCCTTTCCTAGAGTACTTGCTTTATAAGTGACTGGAACTGAAAATTATTGTTTAGAAAGACTTCTTCTGTTTTTTTACAGGTGGTGAAACAATCATGGTACTTTCACACATCATTGGCTCTGATACTTACCCCCTTATAGTTAGAAAATTTGCCAAAGTCTTAAAGGAACCCATCGTTTTAAGGGCAGATATTTCTAGGCATAAAGAACAATCATAGAAAGGAGGAGAAGCATGGAAACTTGGTATAAGAACTAATGCAGACATAAGATGTCTCTATCCACTATGTAGCACCTCACACGTTAGTTCTTATACCAAGTTTTTTCTCCATGCTTTCTCCTCCTTTCTATGAGGTGGGAACCAGGAGAGAGTGCATTCCAGGCTTGGGGCATGGCCATTATAAAGCACAAAGAAAGGAGGCAGAGAGTCCCATTTAGAAATAGGATGATCAGTTTACCTGAATTGCAGAATTCAGTTCAATCAGGCAAGAAAAATAGGTGGGGGACCAGAGTTGTCAGTAACTTTAATAGCTAAATAGAGAAGTTATATTTTATCCTGAAGACAGTTGAAAGTTATTGTAATTTATTGAATGGGGAAGTCATATGGTCAAATGTATGCTTAAGGAAAATTATTTTGGCAGAAATATGTAGAAAAGACTGCGATGGTGAGAGACTTGACACAGAGAGACCAATTAGGAAGCAGTTGTAATAATCTGAGTGAGAGATGATAAGGGCTTGAACTAAGGTAGGATCTGTGTGAGTGGAAAGAAAGGATTGGAGTCAAGAGATCTTGCGGAGGTGGAAATTGCAAAATGTGTCAACTGATTGGACATGTGAAATGAAGGAAAGTATGGAGTAAAGCACCATGCCAAGTTTCTAAGTCTGAGAGATAGAAGCATAGTATCCTCCCCCTCCCAACAGTATTTTATTTTTTTTTCCAAATGCATGTAAAGATAGTTTTGGGCATCCATTTTTGTAAGATAATGTGTTCTAATTTTTTCTCTTTCTCTTCCCTCCCTCCTCTGCAAGAGAACAAGCAATTTGATATAGGTTATACATGTACAATTAAAAAAAAATTCCCTATTTGTCATGTTGTGCAAGAAAAATCACATCAAAAGGGAGAAAAAAATCACAAGAAAGAAAAAACTAACAAACAAATGAAAAGTATAAATACTATACTTCAATCTATATTCAGTATTCATAGTTCTCTCTCTGGATACAGATGGCATTTTCCATCCCAAGTCTATTGGAATTGTCTCGGATCAATATATTGCTGAGAAGAGAGTTTATTATAATTGATCATCACATATTCTTACTGTTACTGTGTACAACATTCTCTTGGTTCAAATATAGTATCCTTTAACAAGAACTGGTAAGCACTGAAGGAAGGTCTTGGGCAAAAAGAGAGTGAGTTCACTTTTGGACATTTCAAGTGTGAACTACCTCTAGGACATCCAGTTTGAAATATACAGGAGGTAATTGGTGATGAAGGTTGAAAATTTTTTTTCTCAGCCTGCCCAAGAAAGTAGAAGGAGGCCTGTGGAATCAGAAATTTGCCTTCACATCTCAGTTCTTTTATAAAGAAGTATCTGTGTGAGTTTTGGCGAACCACTCTACCTCCTCAAGATTTGATTTATGAAATGAAATAATTGGGTTAGATGGATGATCTCTAAGGTACCTTCCTAGCTCTAAAATTCTATGATTTGATGCTAAGCTACCAAAGATGGACTTGACTGATTCATTTAAAAGAAAACAAAGAGAGAATGTACCTTTGTAAATTGGTGACAAGGGGATGACAAACATCTAGTAAGAAATGAGAATAAAATTAAAAAACATTTAGTGCCCCTACTCATGTACCTGCAAAGTTTCCTCAAACTTCATTTTTATGGATTGTACTCATGACCCTTTACATTCCTTCCACTCTCTTCTTAGTATCTTGCAATATAGATTTTTAAAAATTTCACTATTCAATTGAAGCTAGTTTTTCCAAGTGAATAACAGTAAGAATAGGTAGCATTTATATCACTTTAAGATTTGCAAAATGCTTTACAAACAGTATCTGATTTAATCTTTACTACAACCTAGGAAATAGTTACTATTATTATTATTCCCATTTAAAGATGAGGAAACTAAAGTAGAAGAGGTTAAAAGACTTGCCCAGTCATTTAAGTGTATGAGGTCAGATTTTTAATTCAGGTGTTCCTTACTTCATATCCAGTGCTCTATCCACTGGGCAATCAAGTTACTTTTCTTATTAATTGATGCCTTTTGATTTTACTCCATTGTTATTTAACAATGCATTCCCCCTTTCTTTTATCTAGCTAGCCTTCTCTTTCACCAAAATGAAAAATTGAAAAAAAATGTGAAAAAATCAACCAATACATCCCAATATGTTTGATAGTACATCTAATACTTCATACCTATAATCCTTCATCTCTTCAATGAAGGGGGAAGATACATTTTTTTCAGAAGGCTTGATTATGATAACTATACTCTTTAATTTTGTTTATTATTCTTTCTGTTAATATTGTCATCATTGCATATGATGATTTTCTTTTTCTGATACTTTGTAGGAGTTCATTTGTTTTCTTATAATTTTTATATTCATAATTTTATTATAGTAATATTCCATTGCTTTCATGTATGCTGCAATTCCTTTAAACTTTATGCAATCCATGGGTATCTATTTTGACTCCAATATTTTGCAGTTTCAAAAAGTGCTATATTTTGGACTACACAGTACAAATTTTGTAATATACAGTACCTTTGTTTGAGCAACTTGGTACAAATGTAATGCAGTGACTTTTCTGAGTCAGAGATTAAAGACATTTTAGTTGCTTTCTTTTTTCTCTGAATAACATATAAATAAATAAATATTTATAATATATATAACATATAAATGCATAAACATATAAATAAATAATGAATAATGTTGGTTTTGCCCTAAGGATCAATTCATAATCCTTGACTCATTGATCAAAATGTTCCCTCGACCACCATTTTCTTATATTAATTATTTCCCCTATGAGGATAGGAGGCCAGGGAGAGAGAGCAATCTCTCTCCTCCCTCTCCTTCCCTCCCCCATGTGTGTATGTGTATCCCCAGGTAAAGCATAGTCCCTGACACATAGTAAGAAGCTAAGAACTATGATTTCAATAATTCATTTATTCACTTATAATTCCAAATTGTTTTCTAGAATGCTTGGACAAATTCATAGCTTCACAACAAGTATATTTGTGCCCTCATCTTTCTGCAACCTCTTCAGCATTGATGATTTCCATCTTTTGTCATTTTTTCCAATTTTCTGGGTGAGAAGTGAAATCTCAGAGCTGTTTTGATTTACATTTCTTTTATTATTATTATGTGAAACAATTTTTCATATGACTGTTCATACTTTGCAATTATTCTCTCGGGAACTGTGGTTCATATCCTTTGACTGGAGGGATGTCAGACATTTTCCATTTTTTAACCAAATGGTATTTTCAAAGAATTTTTCAATAAGTGACAGGCAGTGTGGTGTAGTAGATAGCTGGGCTTGGTAAAATCTGGGTTTAAGTGTTGCTTCTGACACACAGTAGCTATGTCAAACTGGGTGGGTCACTTAAAATTTGAGCCTCAGTTTCCTCATTTGGTCCATCCCAACTCTAAATCTGTGATCCTGTAATGAACCACCATAATACTTAGCTAGGCTGGTCTTCACTCAGAATCAGAGTCTGTTGGTGGATCTGCACATGAGGTCTTTCAATCTTGGTTGAACTTTCCAGAGATTTCACTCTGCTAGTATTACTTTTGAGAACATTGTTAATCGAGTAATACTTTTGTAGGGAGGGTACAAAATAAGTCAAGTAAATTTTTAGGACATAGCAGAGAGAATGATGAACACCAGTAATTCTGAACAAGGGTAATTCACTCATACTAACAGAGCTAGCTTGGGCTAGCAGATATTTGATTCTTTTAATTTTTTCATGCATACCAGTATAAGACACAGATCTGCTATCCCTTGATCTTGAGAGTCTCATTGGCCCACATCCTTTTCCTGTACTACCAATTTTGATAATACCTCTTAAGCCATTTTGTCATTGTTGGCAATCTTGAAGTCCCAAGTCCAATCTTGAAGTTCTACTCTGTCTTTTATTTTTTCTTTGGCCTTTGATTTTCCTGAGCTTATGATGGAACCTAAATCTGTCTCTTCACAACTCCCTCCCTTGTTTCCTTCCCTACCCTTTGGGGATGACAAAATAAGCTTAAAGCCCTTCAAATTTTTTTAATGCATAACACATTGTCAGGTTGAAAAAAATCATGACCAAAGGAAAAAAATTCGACAACATTTTAGTACTGATCTTCCATCCAAGGTGACAGCATTTTATTAATTAATATTCTTTCCATCTAGATCAGGTTAGATACATAGATGGATGAATGGATAGGTGGATATTTAGATAGAATATTTATTAAGTGCTTATTATGTACCAGGCAGTTTACTAAGTGAAGGGAACACAAACAAGTAAAAGGAAAGTCTCTGCCAATAAGGTGTGATATTCAAATGGAGGAAAATAGCATGTAAAGGGAGTTAAAGAAATGGAGATAGGCAAAAGTCCTTAAATGTGGACAAGGGGGAAAAGTTGTCTTAGGTGTCATGGGTTGATTTGGCTTTAAGTGAATATGGCTAACATGCAAACTTCTTAAATGGAGATTCCAGGATGAACTTCTCAGTTAGAGAAGGAATTTCTGGGGGTAAAAGTAGTGCCAGATAAAAAGACCAATGGATTTGAAGTCCAGAAGTAATTGAAGGAGTCAAAGGCTGAACCAAATTTGGAATGAGCATGGCTGCCTTAATTACTTCCTCAAATATACTAAACAATACTTTTATCTAGCCCCAATTTTCCATTATTGTCTCATAATTCTAAAAAAGAATTTGTCAAATAACTTACTGTAATCCTACTGCATTGCCCCTGTGACATTGTCTGGATTTAGCAATCTAGTAAGACTAGCAAAAATGAAATTATTTAGCTGTGGCTTGCTTTTAAGTAATCTTTGCTGGTTCATGATGAACACTACTTCATATTTCTTTTGTTTATCTATCTATCAGTCTATTTTCCTTCCTTCCTACCTTCCTTCCTTCCTTCCTTCCATCTATCTATCTGTTTTTCACTTCATATTTTTTCATGTTAGCAGCCCATCCATGTAATAATCTATTGTAGAATATTGCTGTGGATTGATATCAAATTCTCTAGTCTGATTGCTGAATCAGTTAGTCAATTAATCAACAAATATTCACCAATTGTCCACTAAAGAACAGGCACTTGGCTAGATGCTTGGGATACAAGAACAAAACTGAAGCCTTCCCTTATGGAGTTTACATTCTATCTATGGGGACAGCATGAATATATAACATACATAACATATATGCACAAAATGAATAGGAGTTATTTGGGTAGGAGACACTAACATTTGGGGACCACAGGAAGAGCTTGACATGAAAGATGATGTTGCAGTTTAAAGGAAACCAGGGATTCCAAAAGGTGGAGGTGATGAAGAAATTCATTCCACGCAAAGGGATAACCAAGGCAGAGGTGGGAGATGGGAATATTGTATTTAAAACAGAACAGTATAACCAGACTGTAGAATACATGGAAGGCAGAAAAGAAGATAAGACAGCTAAGAAGAGATCTTTAACTACTAAACCAGGACTTTAATAACTGACATGACTAGATCTATGCTTTAAGAAAACCACTTTGGCAGCTTTGTAGTGAATGGATTGGAGTGGAATGAAAATTAAAGGAAAGAAACTAGGTGGGAAGCTATTACAGCAGTTAAAGAAATAAATGATGAGGTCCTAACTATAATAGTGTTTTGTGAGTAGGAAAAATGGGAGTATAAAAGTTTTTAGGGTAGAAATGACAAAATATGATAAATGATTATATATGTGTGTTTGTACATGTGTGTATATGTGTATATATACACACAAACATACATACATATACAAACACATACACATACACACATATATAGAGAGAGAGAGACAGAGAGAGAGAGACAGAGAAAAACACATAGAGATACACAGAGAGACACACACTTAGAGATAGGGAGACAGTGTATGAAGAAATGAGGGAGACACTATGGTTGGGAGCCTGGATGAATTGGAGAACAGTCAAATGGTAATATTCTCAACCCAAATAGGAAAGTTAGAAAGATTGATTAGGGAAATTACATTTTGGGCATGTTAGTCTGAGATGCTTATATTCCATCCAGATGGAAGTGTCTAATAGGAAGCTGATCATGTAGAACTAGAATTCAGGAGAGATAGAGCAGGGGTGGATAAATACATCTAGGAGGCAGCTGCATGGAGATGATGATTGAACTCATGGAAGCTAATAAGATCCATTGCTTATTTAAGATACCAATTCCAAATTTCTTCAAGTCTATTTCTTTTTTATGCATACATAGAAAATAACTCATTATTCTTCTCATAAAATTTTTCATAGAATGTTGTAGACAATTTCTGATCTAGTTCGGAGCAGTTCCTTCTGAGGTTTCCTTCAACTCTATTTCTAATCTTCTATTATTCAGTGACTTGGATGAAGATATCAATGGCATCCAGTACTTAATGAGTCTATAAAATATGGCAAGCTAAGAAGAGGAGAAAAGAAGTTGGATAGCAAAGTTAAGATCCAAGAGCATTTAAACAGTGTTGAACAGTCAGCTGAATGTAACAAGATAAAATATAATTGAGATAAATGAAAAGTTCTGTATTTAGGTGGGAAAAAAAATGAGTTGGCCAGAACCAGAATGGGAGACATGTGGTTAGGCAGCATTTCATGTGAAAAAGGACCTGGGGGTTCTATTTGACTGCCAGTTCAGTGTGAGCCAAAAGCACGGTATGGCCGCTATCCTAGATAATGAGTGCTCAGGCTGCATTAATAGAAACACAGCGTACATTTGGTCTGACCACATTTGGAAGGCAAAAGCAGAGGCGGAGAGAGAGCACTGATTGTGGAACCAAAATGCAAGGCTCAAGACCTGGCTTTCATGTTTTAGGTGTGGTATTGATAAGAACAGAAAGGGAAAATACATGACAGAACTACAAAATCATATCACATAAAGCTTAGCTAATGAAATTTGTGATTATGTACATACTGCTCTTTTCATCTTATCTCCAAGTAGAGAGGCAGCTATCTGATAGAGTGGATGGTATTGGTTTTAGAGTGAGAAGACTTGGTTTTATGGAATACCCTGACACATACTGGCTGTATGACTCTGGGCAAGTCATTTTACCTCTCCATGGCTCAGACAGCTCTAACACTATAAGTTCTAGAGGGATGCAGATATGAATTGGTTAAAAAAAAAAAAAGAGTTTTGTCTTTGGAAGTTCTCTATATCTGAACAGTAACAGCAAACCCTTCCCTTCAGAAAAATATAGTTCCTTTCAAGGTCCTATTTTGTTTTATCTTTGGGTTCCTTATATCTAATATAAAGTAAACATTTAATATGCTTGTTAGATTGACCTTGATGTGGTTTCAAAGGTTGGGGGTATGTGCTGAGTATAGTAGATAGGACGACTATACTGAAACATTAGAAATTGTAGAAGAATTGTCTGATAGGTGGGGGTGTCATAGAGGAGATTCATACTTTGAAACAAATATCCTCTGGGGTCCCTTCTGATTCTAAGCTTTTATGATTGGATTGCCTAATTCTGCCCTGTCTTCTTCTGGTCCGTGCTCTGTTAGCATTCATGCATATGAACAGAACACACATGGATGCACACACACACATAAGTTACTCATGTACTTAATTTACAATTATCCCATTAGACTCTTGCACATTTGGTTTCTCCTCACTATTTCCCAACATATATGTGATTAAATACTGAACAGACTTTACGGTAGTATCCATGCTCCTTTGCTCTTCAGGGGCATTTTTCATTTCATCATCCATCCTGGAGTTTACATGTTCTAATCAAAATACATCTTTTATGCTTGTTGGATGGAGGTCCCAAAAGGTCAACAAGAACCTGATCCTTGGGAAACAAGAGGGCAGCCAACTTGTCAGCTCACAACAGATGCCCACTGAATTTGAATCCCATCTTTTTGAAATGGGAACGATAGTCTGTCTTTACTAAAATGATTGGTGCCTGAGACCTCAGGGCTAGCTGTGGAAAAGAAAAGGTCCTTGAAGATTATCCATCACCAGACTTCACAGAAGTTGGCATGGCCAGGTCAGAGCTTTGCCCATGAAGCCTGAATGAATGTGAATTTGTAATAAGACAAGTAAAGACAACAGGCATTTTATTATCTAACAAATCCCACTCTTGGGTTGTGGCAATTCTAACATTTTGGCCCAAAGCATTATTTATGGCTCTATATAGATCTTAAATTACTATAATTTTCTTAGATTCAGGGAAAAAAATTCAGTTGACTTTTAAAAGTTTTTATTTCTTACTGACCAAGACATATTTCTCGTTTCTGCAGTAGACTACAAAAGCAGAACAAAAAGCGCCGTAGCAGATCTGAAATGTGTCGTTCCAAATTCCATCATCCCACTGAAGGAGATAAAAAGCAAACCATCCCCTGGCAAAGTCACGTTTTTACAAAACTGTGAAATCTGGACTGGGGAAGTCCCAAAGTAGATGCAAATACTGGGTTTGGCTGGAGTCAGAAAGCTGCCCATCCATTCACTGTATAGAAAGCAGCCATCTCCTTGGGCTGCTTAGAAAAAAATTAAGAAATAGAAGGCCAAGTTCAAAAGATAGCAAGAATAATCTGAGACCCTGAGTGACTAAAGGGAATTATGGGGAACATCTTCTAGAAGCTAGATCAGAGCCAGATTCTGGCATGCTTTAAATGCCTACATGAGGAAGTTATTCACAATCTAGGTATTTGAACTCTGAGACAAGTAGTACAAAGAAAAGTATGTTAGGTTTAGAATTAAAAACCTGAATTCAAATCTTACCTTTGACACTTATTACCTATATAATTTTGGGCCAGTCACTAATGTCCCAGGGCCTCATGTTTTCCATATGTAAAATAAGGTCTCTTTGCTCCCTCCCAGATCTACATATAAGTTCCTATGTTCTCCCATTTGTCCCTTATGCCAGAACATAACCATAACTCATGGCCACAAGGAGGTCAAAACTCCTAAGTGCCATCCAATAACAATTAAAATATAATTGGGAAATATTTCCCAAAATTAATAAAAATGTACTAGAACATAAAAAATATAAATTTGTAGTTTTCTAAATCAATATGAGGCTCCCAAGGATCCATTTCTATTTTGATTTTGATGTCACTGCCTTACTTAATCCCTTCACATCATCTAAACTGGTCTCACTGTCCTGTACATGTACCATACATGCTTTTCCCAGCACCTATGTTTTTGCTTATACCATTGCCTGATCTGGGATGGAATGTTGTTATTACCACTGTGGGCTGATGCCCGATAAAGCTTGACCTGATTACTACAGTCTTCCCTCCTTCCTGAACTTTCCTGGGACTTTTAGTCTTTGAGATATAAGGAAGCACTTAGGGATGTACAAAACCGTGTTGTGCCTACTGTTGAAAGCTGACCTCCACACAGATATCTTTATCAGTACCATATTTATTACCTGATAATAAACTTGAAATTTTTTAAGGAAGGAGGGCACTTCATGACTATTCCCTCCCTCACTAAGCTCCAGTCAGAACAAGATTGGATTTAATGGATCATATTGACTAGATTGAAGAGGCAGCTTTCTGTTGTTAACAGGGATGGACCTCTCAGATCAAAAGAGGATTATAGTTTGGAAAAGGCACTCCCCTAAAAAAAAGAAAACAGACACTTTTAATGACTTCAAAATCTGAGCCAGAGTTTAGAATGCAAAAAGTACAAATTGCTTCCACTGTTAAAAAGTATAGAAATTATTCTAGACTCTAGGAAGTAGGAAAATGACTAGGAAATTTCATTTGACTAAAAAGAAAGTATAGTAAGGGATTAAAGTTACAGGATTACTTCCCTTCTCCCTCTGTTGCTTTATATTTCATATTTCTCTTTCTCTTTCCTTTTCATTCCCCTATACTTGAGAAATTCATTCACCCTAAAATCAAGATGTATCCAGTTCAACCCCAACGAGGTAATCTGCTGTAATCTTCCTTTCAAGAGTGTTTATACTTCCTTAGGAGTATTTAAAAATCCTTAGACTCTCAACTTACAGAAATCATTCTTAATGGGCTTATGTATTTTTCTAGAACTAGGAAATTTTCCCAATGTCTATATACCTAATAATTTTCATTACATTCCTCTTTCTTTCTACCTTGAGCAAAAATGATATTTATATTCAGTGAGGGTTCAGCCTGTTAAACATCCTGTTATTGTCATAAAGGTCTCTAGAGTACTGGTCCTTAAAGAGATTTGATGTTCTCTAATGTTATTAACATTTGGCTAACCAGTTAGTAGTACTTCCTGAGATTATATCATCTCAAAATTGATGGTGCAGGTAAGCAAGAGTTAAGCATTACCTGCAAAAAAAATCATGACATGAGGATAGTCACTTTAAAGTAATAGTTCTCAATTTTTTGGCCTCAGGGCCTCTTTCCACTTTAAAAAAATTATTTGAGGATTTCAAATAGGCTTTGTTTATATGTTCATATTTATGATATTTACCGTATAAGAAATAAAAAGTATCTTAACAGTACTATGAAAATAATAGTCTATACTAAATTTTATAAACCCCAATGGTCCCTGGACCATATTCTGAGAACCCATTGTCCTAAAGACATGTAGAAGGACAAAGGGAAAGGGCACAATCTTAGCAGATTTGCAATGTGTTATTCCAAACTCTAGCATCACCCCACGGAGATAAAAGGCAAAAAAAAAATGTGAGCAGAAAAAATAAAGTTCTATAGCATTGTGGTTCAGTTTGAAGGTCCCATTCTGAAGGTCCTTCTACAGCATAGTGCCAGAAACTGGCATCAGAGTTCATGTAGCCCATGTCTTTGGAGTCTGTTATCAGGAGATATATGTTGCATGAAGATAGCCCAAGTCTGTCTGCTCCAGCCAATCCAATCTGGTCAGTTCTCTGGGAATTGATGTTTGATAGCAGAAGGGAGTAAGAGAAAAAGACCTGAAAAACTGCAAGAACAGATGCTAAAGAGAACAGGTGAGACATAGGGGAAAAAAATCTAGGGTCATTCTGAGAAGGAAACAAGAGATAACAAGTCCTAAGGTCTATGATGTCTTTATAATAAACGTACAGAATTTGCCTAATTAATAAAGTAAACTTGAGATTTTAATTCAGGGAGGTAAAATAATCACACCAAGTTGTTAAAACTAAGGCTTAGTGGGATAGAGCTTATGTTTGTAATCCTGAAATGGAACTATTTTTCTCAAAAGAAACAGACTTTGGTTACGGTACTATAAGTCAGGGAGACACTACTTCGCTAATGGCATTGCTGAGCCTCATAGGAATAGCAGCAACTCGTAAATCCATGCTACTCCATTGATTTACAAGAGCATTCAGGTTAAGATAAAAGGTGGGAGAAACAGAAGTTATAACATTAAAGGAATACACGGGGTGTTCCCAAAATCCTAGTTTGGTTTTCTATAATTAAATGCTTAAAAGACTAAGTATTTTTCTAAGTCTTTTGGAACACCCTTTGTTATAGAGCTCCTGACAAGATGGAGGGTGGTCATAACTATCACAAAAATAGTTGTGATAATTGACCTCAACTATCTGGATGTGTTGAGATATTTTTTTAACTAAAATACTTTGATTATCTCTTTCCCGAATTATCACAGTAGATTTCTATTTGGTTTTCCTACCTTTAATCTTCCCTTGCTCCTATCTATCCTCTCCTCAAAGAATAGCAAAAATGATCTGCCTAAAATACAGGTTAACCATGACATCCTTTACAAATTCCATTGGTTCCCTATCATCTCTAGGATCTAACAGAGAGTCCTTTGACATTCAAAATTCTTCATAACTTAACCCCTTTGTACATCTCCAGTTTCCATTATTTTAAAAAGTAATTTGCATAATTATTTGGAGGAATGACAGAGTCAAAAGAAGGAATCTTAGGCATAAAAAAGCCAATAGAAAGTGAAAGATTGAAAATGAGATAGAGAATGCTCACTTTGATAAGGTCTCAAGGTTGCTGCCACATAGTTTTTAATAAATAGTTATTCTAGGGAAGATTGTTTTAAATTGAAGTGCAATACATTGATTATTTGATTGTGATAGTTTGTCTATCTATCTTTGTCTATCAATCTTTGTCTGTCTGTCTTTGTCTATTTATCCATCTGTCTTTGTTTATCTATTCATTTATTTTTTTCTATCTATGTTTGTATGTATGTATCTGACATAGTGGATCAAGACGAGCCTAGAGTCATCAGGAAGACCCGAGTTCACATTCAGATTCAGATACCTATTGAGCAAGCCACTTAACTTCTGTTTGCTTCAGTTTTTTTTTTTTTTTACCTGCAAAATAGGGATAGTAATAGTACTTATATCCCAGGGTTGTTATGAGGATCATATGGGATAATAATCATAAAGCATTTAGCATAGCACTTGGCACATAGTAGGTGTTACATAAATATGAGCTATTATTAATCTAACTTATTCTGAATTTCATTTCCAGTGTTCTTAGACTTTACTTTCCTCAACATGATCTACAATCTAGCTACACAAACTCACTTGCTTTTCCTTACATGTGATAATAGTCATACTGACAGTTAACATTTATATATTTCTTTGAGTATAAGATATAAAAGCATATAATATATATACTTAGATAAGTACAAAACACTTAACACATTTATTCCTCATTACAACACTGGGATGTAGATGATATTATTATTTCCATTTTAAGAGGAAACTGAGGCAAACAGAGGGTTAAATGGCTTGTGTGGAGTCATCCAGCTAAGAAGTACCTCAGGCTGGATTTCAATTCAGGTCTTCTTGCATCTAGTTCTAGTACGCTAGCCTCAGTGCTATCTTGGTGCTGGCTGTCCTATATGCCTGGTAGACTCCTCCTTATCTCTATTTCTTGTTTTCCTTCAAATCTCAGTACAAATATTACTTTCTCCTGGGGACATTTCTTCATCTCCTCCCTCAGAGATTATTTCCTATTTATGGGGTATATATCTTGTATGTCATCCCTCTTTGTATTAAAATGTTACTTCCTTAAGGATAATATTTAACACAGTACCTGACACATAGTAGACAATAAATGCTAGTTTACTGCCCAACTGATACTGATTCTCTTTACATTTGTTTGCATCTCCAGTGCTTTGCACAGTATCTGGTACCCACATAGTAAGCACTTGTTAAATGCTTTTTTGACTCAATCTTTGATCCTTCAAGGATCCTTGATTTTACTAGTTTGAAAGTTCCTGCATGAATTCAGATTGCAACAACTTCATCCATACCTTCATAGATGGTTTTTTATGAGTTGTTGTGGTTAAAAAGAATTCAACTGGGTAGAAGAGGATTTTATAAACTATGGATAAGTCTTACTATAATTTTGTCTTTTGAAAGTTGGAAAAGAAACAACAAAGAATCCTCTTGTCTTGATTCTGATAAATACAAAATATTTATTTGAGAAAATCTTAACTGGAAGAAGTTATCATTTTGCCCAAGGCAAGAATATCTGGGAAGGTACTTCTTTGTAGTGGTTCAGAAACCTCAACCTTTGAACTTTACAACATTTTGCCAGTCTGGCATGTGTTTCTTTGGAATTTAAAGGTAAGGAAAACAATAACCTTAGAGTAAGATTATGGCCTATCAACTGTCAGGAAGAAACAAAAAGAAATGAATCAATGCTTTCCCAAGAAGAAGTCACCTGTGCTCAAACAATCTTTTTAGCACCCACCTATGCTACAATAACCCTGCTCCCCAAATTGGATGTGTCAGCTGCTTAAATTTATAATTTGTGGTTGGTGAATTAAAAATGAGAGGAACCCTCAGAGAAAATCAGTGATAGCCAATAATGAAAACACTGTTTAAAATTATACAGGGAAAAATGAAGAAATTAGCATTGACAACAAAGAAATAATTTTTTCCCAGTCTACTTAGAGAACCCTAGAGAGTCAACTAAAATGTAATCAAAATAATGAAAAACTTTAGCAAAAATTCAGGATATAAAATAAAATCCAATAAATCTTCAGCACCTCTATATATAACCCCCAAAAAGGCAGCAAGAAGAGACAAAAAGAGAAATTTCATTTTAAAAAACCTGTGGGAAGTCCAAATGTATGGGAGTCTACCTCTTATCACACAGGAACTATATGGACACAATTAAAAGCACTTTTCACACAAATAAAGACAGATTTAAGCAATGGGAGAAATATTAATTTCTCATGGGTTGGCTGAATCAATATAATAAAAAATGATAATACCACTTAAATTAATGTGCATATTCAGTGCCAAACCAATTAAACTACCAAAGAATTATTTCAGAGATCAGAAAAGATAATTGCAAAATTCATCTGGAGCAATAAAAGATCAAGAATATTAGGGGAATCAATGAAAAGAAAGTGAAGAAAGATAGCCTAGCAGTACTAGATCTCAAACTATACTACAAGGTGGTAATCATCCAAGTAATTTAGTACCAATGAAGAAATAGAATTGTTGACCAATGGAATAATCAGGTACACATTTGCAGATGTAAATGCTTACAGGAATCTAGTGTGATAAACCAAAAAAATCCAAGCTATTGGAGCAATAACTTACTATTTGACAAAAACTGCTGGGAAAACTATAAAACAGTCAACCAAGCATAGATTAATCTCATAGATTAATTATTTGCCAAAATAAAGTAAAAATGGGTACGTGATTTAGATTGAAAAGGTGATGCCATGAATAAATTAGATCAGTATGGAAAAAATTACTTATCACATCTATTGATAAAAAAGTTCACTACCAAATAAAAGACAGAGAGGTTCACAGAAGGTGAATGAAATAATTTTGATTACATTTAATTAAAAAGATTTTGCTCAAACAAAATAAATGCATTCAAAATTGGAAGGAAACCAGGAAACTGGAAACAATTTACAAATTTTTTTGACAAAGTTCTCATTTCTCAAATAGGGAATGAGCAAAAATTATTTATTTATTTGAGGGGGCAGTAATTAATTGTTTTATTAACAAGGCCAACAGGTTACTAAAAAGGATGGTCATTTGATCATCTCCTTTAGACCAGAGACAAACTCTCCATCAAGGTTTCTTGGGACTTATGAGAAAAACAGTGTGAAAGCAAAAATGGAAAAATGAATGACTGATAAAAATCAAAGGGGGCAATTTCCTTTGATAACACTGACAAAATCAAAGAGGGCAGTCCCCTTTCATGAGTATATTTACAGATAAAAGATACAAAGGGAAAAAGTTGGTTTCTCCCTTACTCTAGAAACATGGCTCCGGTCTAGTCTTCTCCAGCTCAGGCCAGTAGAAGAAGTTTCTTACAAAATTGGTCTCAAAACACTTAATTTTTTTTCCCAAATAGACAGGTAAGATGTGAAAGTTAATGAACAATATTTGTAAAAAATAAGAACCATTCCCAATTGATTAGTGCCAAAGGATACGAACAACTAGTTTTCAGAAGGAAAAAAACAAAACTATCAATAGTCATATAAAAATATTCTGTCACTAATAATTAGAAAATCCACATTAAAACAATTCTGAGATATTACATCATACCTATAGATTGGGTAACATGACAGAAAAGTAAAATGGCAAATATTGGGGAGAATTTTTAAAAATAGATATACATTGCTGGTGGAGTTGTAGACCAGGTCAACCATTTTTGAGAACAATTTGAAGCTATACACATAGAGTTGTAAAACTGTGGCTATATTTTACCCAGAAATACCATTACTATGTCTGGTTCTTAAAGCAATCAAAGGATCCATATGTATAAAAATAACTTATATAACAGCTCTTTTTGTGGTAGCAAAGAATTGGAAACTGAAGTGATGCCCTTCATTTAGGGAATGACTGAACAAGGGCTTGTATATGATTATGATGGAATACTATTGTGCTATAAGAAATGATGAAGTAAATTTCTTTTGAAAAAATCTGGGAAGACTTATGTGAACTGAGTCAAAGTTCTAGAACACTGTACACAGTAATCGCAATACTGCACAACTGGGAATAATGTAGCTATTTTCAGTAATACAAAGATCTAAGATTATTTAAAAGGATTTATTGTGGAAAAAAATGCTATCTGACTTTAGAGAAAAAAAATTGTTGGAGACTGAATGCAGATCAAAGCTTACTTTTCTTTTAAACTTTTTTTCTTTTTTCTTTTAAGTCTGTTATCTCTCATAAGATAACTAATATGGAAATGTGTTTTGCATGATTTCACATGTATAGCTTGTGCAAACTTGCTTGCAGTCTTAGGGAGGGGGGAAGAGAGGGAGGAGAGAGAATTTGGAACTCAAAATTTTAAAATAACAAATGTCAAAAATTGTTTTTAAGAATAATCAGAAAAAATAAAATATTAAATAAGAAAAATTTAGCTACTCTTTTTAACATAATGATCCAAGATAATTACAAAGTACTCATAATGAAAAATGCTATCCACCTCCAGAGAGTGAACTGATGAACTTTGAATGGAGATTCAAGCATATTTACTTTTGCTTTCTTAATTTTCCTTGCTTTTTGTTTGTATTTTGCAATGTGGTTAATGTGGAAATATGTTTTGCATGACTTCACATATATAATGGGTATTGCTTTTCTTGCTATCTCAATTGGTGGGGGAGAGGCAGGAGGGAGGGAAAGATTTCAGAATTGAAAATAAAAATAAAAAAATAATAATACTAATAACAAAGGTGTTAAAGAAAAAGTCTTATGTGATACTAGACTTTAGAAAAGTCTATTTGAAGGAGCTTAGAGACAAAATGGATATGAGTTCATGGCCTAGGATTCTAAAGGGGGTAAATAATGGCTCAGAAGCCACTGGAAGGACATTCTGATGACTCACAGCCATGGATAGTACAGATAAGAAAGAAAAGGGAAAAGCATTTAGAAAACAATATATCAGCATATGGATTTCACTTGGAAGTACAGGTTTTAAAAAGTCTATAGAAAACAGAAATGTATGTGTGTGTGTGTGTGTGTGTGTATCACTAGAGATAGTTGTGAGAGTCCCAATAACATGTAAGAAAAATATTAGGAAAACTAAAATTCAGTATCAACTGAAGTTATTGGAAATGTTAAGAGAACACACACACACACACACACACACAGACACACACAGAGTTTTTGCAGCTATGTAGGGCAAGAAAAGGAACACAATTTAGTTGGGCTTTTAAAATTAACTTTTTTTCCCCATGGAAACTGAAGAGTTGACAGTCAGATTCAGGCAGGGACGAAGGAATGAGCAGAGAGAGAAGGGCTAAGAAATGCCAGAGCTGAGGGAGGAGATAGAAAAGAGTCAAAATGAAATCAAAATAAGTGAATAAGTGAAGCCATATGGAACATCATCAGAAGAACAAAAGGCAGAAAAGTTCATTAGGAGCATGGATACAAACAAGTTGTACATAATAACAGGTTGTCACCCAATAAACCTCGGTTACCCCTAGCGTTCTCCTAATGGCAAGCTCATGTATGCTATTCACATCTTCCTTTTTAGCATCTGAGATTCTGTAATTTTAAAGGAAATGCCTACTGGTTCTAGATGTTCGTAGTAATAGTGGTAGTAGTGATGATGGTAATAGTAGCATTAGTAATTGTGGTAGTAATAGTAATAGTAACAGCAGTGGTAATAGTACTACTAGTAGTAATAATAGTAATAATGATGATGAAGGTAATGATAATATAGTTAACATTCATATGGTGATTCAGGATTTTTAAAGTTTTATGTAGATCATCTCATTCAACTCATACAATAACCCTGTGAGAAAGATACTATTATTATCATCCTCATTTTACAGATGAGAAATTTAGACTGAGAGATATTAAATGACTTAAACATTAGAGATTATTCAGTGATAGAGACAGACAGACAAACAGGAGAGAGAAAAAGAAAGAGACAGAGATAGACAGACAAACAGAAGAGACAGAGAGAGAGAGAATGCAGATTGAGGAGAGAAGTCAAGAAGAAGATATTATTGAGCTCAAAAGCTAGAGTATTGACAAGACAATGGATTGAATTGTCTTATGTACCACAGTACTTGGCACATAAAGTGCTTACTATGTAGATTCATTATGTCCATCTGAGTCAATAATGGAGGTTCTAGATAAAAAGTCACACCCATAAGAATTTGAAGATGATTGATTATTGTTTGCTAGGGGCCTTGACATTTTTTTAGGGTGATCTGGAGATCTACCTGGAAAACCTCACTTTTTTGTTGGACACTTTATGTCCTTGGACCTTTATCTTTTCCTAATCCAATTTATATAACTTTAAGAAAAAAATGTTATTTCTGGATATTGGTCAGTACAGATGCATTGTGTATATTTGTCAAGGACTCAGGAATACACAAATATGCTCTCAAAATATACAACCACTCCACTGGTTTAGGAGCTCATAAAATATGATGCTTATGAGCTAGCAGAATTCAACTTGAAGATTGCAGAATCCAAAGAAAATTACTGTGTATTAAAATTTCCTGGAATGGGCCTATAATAGCATCTGTACATGGACCAAGAGATAGACATCCTGAAAATGCAGTTTTGAAGAAAAATGACTTTTCAGTTGGGAATCAGTATAAGAAGGTTTAAGTCTTGGATAACGATTGTGTATAAATCTTGTTAGTCATGGCACGTTTGGAGATCTTCTTCTGAACCCATTATTTTTTAATGAATAGTACTGGGAACTGCACATCATCTTGGATAGCCTAATGATATCCTTGAGGCCCTGGAGGTCAAGACTTTAGGGCTAGTTAAATAAAAGATATGTATTATATTGGATTTTAGTAACTAAATTGATTATTTGATTGATTGTATAGTGATGAGAACAGGACAGAACAGGGAAGGTAAAGTCTTGGTTAGAAAGGCTCTAAGCACATCTCCAAAAGCCAGTTAAATGCAACAAATAATTCTTCATCATTTATTATGTGCAAAGCACTGTGCTAGTTGTCAGGAGATACAAATATAAAATGAATAACATTTTTTGCTGTTGTTGAATTTGCCTTCTATTGAAATGGTGACCACTTTCTATCTGAGTCAGATTGAGGCAAGTTTGGTTGTCAGAGAGGGATAGAAATGGAAATCTTGATATGTAACATGTAGTTTGAGGGTTGTAGAAGGCAAAATAAAGTATCTGTAGGTCTACTGGGAACAGGGAGCCGTGTATCATATTTTGTGTAAGCAGTTCTTGGCAGCTACTGATCTAGCCCTCAATGTGTAAATATGCTGTGTTATGAAGACTCCCATAAATGATTTGTGAAAATGACTTCCAGATCAGTATATCACAGGAACATTATTTCATAGAATTAGATTTGGAAAGGACCTTAAAAGCTATTGAGTCTAACCCCCATTGTAAATATGAGGAAACTGAGAATTCTTAAAAAAAAGATTAAGTGACTTAATCATAGTGACACAGAATAAATATCTAAGTCCACAATAGTACTCAGATCTTGAGTTCTGTATCACCAAATCCATATTGGATATTTCTACTCAGATACTTCATAGACATTGTAAACCCTGGATATCCAAAACAGAAGACATTATTTTTTTCTTCCAAGTCTATCTTCCCAATTTCCCTGTTTCTGTGTAGGTCACCATCATCCTTCCAGTATGAATATTTTCATCATTGAATTATCTTCAATTTGTCACTCTCCTTCACCCAACATATAAAATGCTCTTCTCTCCCCTAACATCGTCCAAGTTCAAGATCTCATTATCTCTTACTTGGGTTATTGCAATTAACTTTTAATTGATTTCCCTTCCTCAGATTTCTACAATTTCTAATCCATCCTCTACACAATTACCTAAGTGATGTTCCACAGTTACAATCATATCTTCATTTGCTCAATAATTTCCAAAGGCAATCTATTATTTCTAGAATCAAATATAGGCTCTCTAATTTGCCATGTGAAAGCCTTCAAAACTGAGTTCCCAGCTCTATTTTTGGCTTGTAATGCGTTAGTCCCCTTCATGTACTCTTTTGGTCCGGCCAAACTGTCCTATTTTCTATTGCTCACACAAAATATTCTACCCTCCCTTCTCCATGTCTTTGAACTAACCATCCCTCGTGCCTAGAATGAACTTCTTTGCCTTCACCCCTTAGATTCCCAAGCTTTCTTCACAGCACAGCTTAAGCACTATTTCCTGAATACAGTATTTCCTGTTCTCCTAACTGGTAATTGCTTCTTTCCAAATTACTTTTTATTAATTTTTATACATATCTACATATGTGCATGTTACTCCCTTATTAGAATGCAAGTTTCTTGAAGAGATACTGTTTCGTATTTGTCTTTGTATCTTTAAAACCTAGAATGCTATCTGGCACATTGATACCACTCTTGGTAGCTCCTTACCAAAAGTTTATTGATTAATAGATGGGCAGATTTTAGGACTATGGCCAAATCCATTCTTGTCAGACAAGAGTGAGATTCACACTCAAGATTTCATCAGTGCAGCACTTTTTTCCTTGGCAGACATCACCATGGCTTCCACTCCATAAATTTGTAGAAAGACATTCTATGACTGAAAAAAGTGAACACTTGGTGGACAGCCTTCCAGTGACAAATCCATCTTCCCTTATTCTGAATCTGGGACAATAAATGCAGAATCCATCTCAAAGCATATCCTGAAGGCCTTTCCAGACTGGTAGTCCTCTCTGAATTTGTTATCCTTTTGGAGAACTCCATGGCATTATGAGGAATAAGAGTTAAATTTTATGGGATTGTAAATAATTTATAATCAGAAAAATCAGGTTGCATCACTATCTGTAGAATGAAGTCAAGTCTCCTTAGTAGTACTTCAAATTTATGGAAAGCATTATTTAATCTAGGAAAAGTTGTACTTTTAAAATGATTATTAATGGATATCTAGGACTGGATCATCTTTCTAATACAGTTATATAAATTTATATAAAATCTTAAATTATATATAATAAACAATGCATTTGATATAACTACATATGTATACATGTATGTATGTATTATATGTATACATATAATATATATGTATATGTATATTATATGTGTGTATGTATGTGTGTGTGCATAAACTATAAAATCTTCAATGGAAGAACCAGCACACTCAGCAATAGCTGAAGCAAAGACTAGAATTCCTGTTGCAGAAAGTTCTGACTCTTACAATAAGAGGAAATTATTGGAAAGTACTTCATTATACTAGTTACAGGTTGGGCTAGCTGGGGCAGTTACGTGGTGTAATGGATAGAATACCAGCCCTGAAGTCAGTAGGACCTGAGTTCAAATCAGATCTCACACACTAGCTGTGTGACCTTGGGCAAGTCACTTAACCCCAATTGCTTCAGAAAAAAAAAAGTACCTCTTAAATACCTGGTCACACTAAGCCAGAGCCATGACTAAGTTATAATGAATTAGCTCAGATATTCAAGTGGCAGATCCCATTGAATGTTGTCTGCAATTGTTTGACTTGCACATTTTCCTTCAGGTTCTTTTGAGCATCCTCTCAAAGTGCTGTGAGATTTCTTCCCTTTCTGCTGATATTGTGGATCCCTAGGGAGACCATGGAGTCTCCACAGGTCATCCCTTGCACTTGCCATGTTACCAGCTATCTTAATGTTTGATCACCCATTACTGTGATGTCATCTTTCATTATAGGTCTTCTTCATTACCCTTTATTTGTACTGTGGCCTGCTCATACCTACTTGCATTCCATTATTGCCCTCTGAGTGATAAATGAGCTAATTCTTAAGAAAATGTAGTATTCTTTGTTTCAGAGTCATATAACAAAAATTGTGAAATATTGCTATTAAAATTTTTTTTCTGATAAGAATTCTGAAATCATTAAAGGATAATTTACAGCTCCCCAAAGACAATAAATCTACTCTCCTACTTTAATTTTTATTTTAGTTCTGGGGCCTGCTCATTATCCATTTCATTGTCTATCCAAGTCATTTTTGGGGGACGTGGATGTCTCAGTTGCTTGTCTGGTTGCTTATAATAATATGGTCAATCAATTTCCTTTATCCACTTGGTCTTTTGGTCAGTCAAGAATTATTGTGTTCATATTAAATGTCAGATACTATAGCAAGAACTGGTTGTACAAAGTTCAGTAACCAGCATAATAAAAACAAAATAATCCCCTAAATCCCTTTTCTCCAAAAGTTTTTATTCTACCATGGATATAATAATGATATTGGAATATACAAAATCAATAGATATTTGCCTTGGGGAAGAAGGTATCAGTCACTGGGAAGCATAAGTCTGAAAAGGCTTCATGTAAGTGGTACTTGGGCTGAGTTTTGACTGAAATAAGGCTTTCTAAGGGTGTATTGGAAGTCATATTGAAGAAACTGATAGTTAACACTCCTTATCTTCAATTCCCTTTTTATCAAGTATCAGTCATGAACTATCATACATACTCTATTGAAGGCCTACATTTTTCTGATCAGTAACCAAACACCATTTGTTGTTTAAAACAGTGTCTAAAACAAAAATTTCTCCTCACTAAAAAAAAAAAAAAAGCTGAACTTGCAATATTATCTGGTAATGATGGATATCGGTCATCCCCGCACGGATTTTCCTTTTTTCTCAGAAATTGAAAGTGGTGAATTAAAGAAAAATACAAGCGGTGAATGGCTAGATTCCATGACTGAGGCATCTAATATATCTTGCTCTCTCCCCCCCACACACATCAGTGAAATTGGATCTTGAAAAGCAGTAGTTATAATGGAATGATCCCTAGGTTTATTGATTTTTAGATGAACTCTTTAACCTACTTTGGCACACATTTTTGGGAAAAAGATCCAATATGACTCAGACTCTGAGGTGGTAAGTCAGAGTAATTTGAGGCATTGAAATAGACTGGAAAAGATAGTTTACATCTTAATAGAATCAGAAGTTGTTACAAAAGCCTGGCAGTACAAATACTATTTGAATGTTGCACATGTAGTGGCTAGCAGTGAAAGAGGAGTTTTGCTTGGGAAGTGTATATCATAAAGCAATTTAGAAGGGCTATTCCTATTTGAGGAATCCTTGAAGACATTGTTTCACATTAAAAACTAAGGTACAGAATTACATATAAACACACACACACACACACACACACACACACACACACATATATATGGAACAAACACAAATACAAAAAATATATATATGCGTGTGTGTGTATATAACACATACACACACACACACACACACACACACACATATATATAAAGGTATACCACCTTGAGGGGAGTATGAACACACATGTTTTTATACACACATATATTTATGCAGAATTGATGTAGTGGAGAGCCTCAGGTAAAAGGATATCTGGATTCAAATTCACCTTTGGCAGTTACTGGCTTTGGCACCTTGGACAATTTGCTTTCTAAGTCTCTAAGATGTAGAATACATCTGTATTGGCAGAGGAAGCTTTATCACTGCGAGTTTTCTATATAAAGGAAATCAGAGACTTATGTTTATAATATGAAGGCATATGGATATTTATATACATACATATATGCACACAATCACATAGTACATATATACATGCATACACTTAGCATGCATATACATGAAGAGAAGGGAGGGGGAAAGGAGGCCAGGGGTGAAGGAGAGTCAGAAAGACAGTAAGACACACATCCCTTCCCCGCCATATACACAGATAGAGATAGAGACAGACAGAGACACAGAGAGAGAGAGATGGAGTCAGAGAAAGAGAGAGACAGAGACCCACAGAGAGAGAGACAGAGAGACAGAGAGAAACAGAGACAGGGACACAGAGAGAGAGAGAGAGAGAGAGAGAGAGAGAGAGAGAGAGAGAGAGAGAGAGAATCTAAATCAGATCAACATGGCTAAAAGCTTTGCATTCTCCAAGACCTTGTATTCATTTTTACTCTGGACATTTTCTGCTCTGTTGCTTCACATGAAAATGATGTGGGAGCCAAATTATAAGAGTCTTAAAATCTAAGCTGGGTATTAAAAAATATTCTAGAAGTATTCGATTTTAGTTACCTCCAGTAAAGGCTGATTTTCATGGCCCAAGATAACCGAGAGTTCAGCCTCAGTTCTCCAAGAGTGTACCAGGAGAGAATAAGGTCCTGTACAAGGAGCCTCCTCCAACTCCTGTCTTCCCTCTGACATTACCTCCAGCTTACCTTATGTATCTTATATAAAAAATAGTTATTTACATGTTATTTCCCCTATTAGAATATTAGTACCCCTCCAAATATCTGCCCCTCCCATTTCTTTAGTCTCTAGGTACCCCTATGGGGAGGAGAGGCTGCTAACTAAAGGTACAAGGCATGTACAGGAGAATAAGGTCCTTTCAGTCAGGTCTGGAGATGGGCCATGGCTGTGATATGTGTATAGTGGTTTATCACCAGGAAAATGACACATGATGACCATCTACCAAAGCACGGATTGGACTGTGACCAGCATTGGCAAATGGATAACCAATAAGTCATGGATCTTTGGAGTCTTGAAACACTTTAGTTACTGGCAAAAGCTGTAATATGCTGGCAGAATTTCCTTTTCTTGGAAATTCAGCATTGGACAAGAATTTTTCTTGGTAACAGTTGCCATGCAGAAACATCTTGATCTAAAATTTATTGTCATAATTAATAATTAGTGAAGTTTTTATGAACATAGCTACTACACATAAACATTCAGCTTATGCTCAATGCCATTTTAGAGCAGAAACCAGGTCCAAATTGCAGCTCTTGCTGTGAATTATGAGATGCAGCGAGGAATAAAAATGTGTGGAATGCAGCATGTATTGGCAATGAAAGGAAACAATTTTGATCCCTTCACAATGTCAAACAGAGCCTTCCACTAATAAACAGAGAGGGGTTCACAGGGCACCTTTCATTAATACATTTCATTAGCTTCCTCTTATCTAAAACTAGGGGGTTGTAGTCTTGCCTTAGAATGGCTCAAAAGAGCAGCTTCCAGCCCTGACCATGCTTGAACTGAGATTCAGGACTAGTATTAAGTAAGAGAACAAGACCCCAGGAGTCCTTTTACCTTCTTTTATTTTTATGGTTTTTATATCCTTTGCTTTGATCTCTCCTCTCCTCTCTTTCCCCTCCCCACTAATAATGAAGGGATGAAGTCTTAAATGATTTTACATACTGTGTGTGCTTTAAAATTTGTTGTTGCTGCTGGATTCAAGCTTTGTATGTGGGGGTGGGTTAGATGATTCTCAGAGGTGCTTTCCAACTTGGTAATTTTAAAATTCTAGGATTTTCTTTTTGAGGTATGATTGTTATAGCTTATTGGCTTGAAGAAAGTAGGGAAAGAGTTGGCTCTAAATTTTATGATTTTCAAGTAAGGACACATTCAGAAATATTTACTCCATTTATCATAAGTTTCATGGACTCCTGTTCTTGAATTGCTTGACCCTGCAGGAGAAAATAATGAAGTCTTATTATTACTTCAAATTATATAATATATCAATCTTTAAAGAATAACAAGCATTTTGCTTGTTATTATTATTATTTAAGCTCCACTGGGCAGTCACTACTGCACAGCATGCTTTGTGTTCAGTTTTAGTCATTTTTATCATATTCTTCACAATGTCTGTCCTCTATCTTCTCTTTGTTATCCTTGTCTCCTTACCTATACTGGAAGATGCCCACTTTTCCTACTTTACTGAGAGGATTAAAGCCAAGCGATTGAAATTTACTCAATGTTCTTCTACTCCACCCTTCTTAATCCCTTAGCATCCCCATCATCCTTTGCTCCAAATAAAGCTAATTGCCCCACTTTCACTTTCATTATTTTTTATCTTTCTTCTACTTTCTCAATAAATGCTATCTCTATCCCCTCAGTCTTTATTTTTTTTTTCTTTACAAACATCTTACCATTAGCCTACAAACATACTTCAAAAAATTCCCTATCTTTACTATATTATATCCTTAAACTATTACATTATTTTTCACTGTTAGTATGCTGGTCAACTATTCTTCATGGGAGACTAAGTCTACTCTCTCAACAACTTTTTCCTATTTAATCCTTTATGTTTTGGTTTTCTAATTTACTACTGTACTGGAAGAGTTTCTTCTAAAGTCATTATTGACTTCTTAGCTAAAGAGGTCCTTATTCTCATCACTCTTTAACATTTGGCATGATGGATCCCCTTCTCCTTGACAACCTTTTTTTCTTTGGCTTCATGATTGTTGATTATCTCGGTCCTCTCTTACTGTCCTTCGCTGTCTCTTTTGCTTCATCTTTCTTTCACTTGTGAAAACTGGCAATTCTATTACAATTTTTTTCTACTAGAGTTGTTAAAATCATTGGAGCATAATAACTTTGCCAGAGGTCACTCTGCTCAGTATAACTTAGGCCTTCTTTTTGGCAATAGACAACAGGATGCTTCTTAGACCTAACCTCTGAATAAAGAAATAATTGGGGATATGTGTGAGTGTGTGTGTGTGTGTGTGTGTGTGTGTGTGTGTGTGTGTGTATGTGAGAGAGAGAGGGAGAGACAGATTCAGAGAGAGAGAGAGACAGAGACAGAGAGACAGAGAAAGAGAAAGAGACAGACAGACAGACACACACACACACACACACACACACACACACACAGAGAGAGAGAGAGAGAGAGAGAGAGAACACATGAGCTTTCAGGGAAATGTCTATCCAAATTTTTAAAAAAAGCACAAACCTTGCAATTCCATAGAAATTACTTCTATAAATTGAAAATACAATTCTTCACAGCAATTCTAAAGACACAAAACATGAAGTATTTCTGAAAGTAGGATAAAAGTAGGCCTCTCACACACACCTAGTTTTTCCTCCCTCAAAACCAGGACACCTGTACTTTCCAACTCATAGCAAATATAGATTTACGTATAGATAGACAGGTGGATAGACATAAGGACAGTCAGGCAGATAGATTGCTTCTTGCTCTTCTGTTGTTACAAAGAGGGAATAAAACTTCTGTCTACCATGGGCTATGAGGGAATCTCCAGTCCTTCCTCTTCTACTGCCTAAGAAAGTGAAAAACATAAAAGATATAAAGACAACATAAAATAAAATGTCAATTTATTTAAAATTTATTAAATAAGGGAAGTCAATGAGCATTTACATAATATCTACTTTGTTCCGGGCAGTGTGATAAGCATTATTTATATGTTAATTCATTTGATCCTCATCACAATTCTGTAAGATAGGTGCTATTATTAACCCCATTTTACAGTCAAAGAAACTGAGGGAAAGAGAAGCTAAGTGTCTTGTCTAGGAAAACATAGTTGGTAAATGTCTGAAGACAGATTTGAAATTCAGGTCTTCTTAATTCCAGATCTACCGTTCTATTTTGTGAGCTATCAGGGACTTCTGGAAATAAAAGGAAAAAAAAATAAAATGAAGGGATTGATTCTGAAAAACCATTGGGAATCATGCAGAAAAAGAGGAATATTTCTATACCTTTTTACTCAAAGATTTAACTACTATGTATCCAAAATACATTAATGATAAAGGTCTATATATACCAAGATATTTATAGTAGTGATGTGTGTATGTATATGCATGTGTGTATGTCTTTTGGTAGTAGGAAAGAGCTAGAAACAAAACAAAAGCCCATGGATGAGGAATGGAAACAATATCATGGTAAATGAGTGTATTGAAACGTTATTGGGCCATAAGAAACAATGAATATGATGAAGACAGAGAAGGATGGAGAAACTCATGTGAATCCATACAAAATGAAGTAAACAGAGTCAAGATAAAATATAGTTAATGACTACAACAATATAAGTGGAAAGAAATAACTCTACGACAATAAAAATCAAAAGTGAATGTTATAAAAAATGACCAAGATTGGCCCTCCAGTCACCTTTCTTACTTCTTTGCAGAAGTAGGTATCTATGGATATGGAAAATTCTAAATAATGTATGAGTTGATCAATATATATTTTAAAGGCCATTTGCAATAATCCACTCTTATGCTTGGAAAGATCCATATTTGTAGTGGTGGGTATTCCTTCTATTGGTACAGATTGCTACTCCTCCATCTTTTATGGCTTCTAATGATTTTCAAATTCATTAACAGGCAGGCAACCTGGCAATGTCTCCCTGCACTTACCATCGGATAACTGCAAGAATAAGAGGGACATTTATTTAACACTTTAAGATTTGCAAAGTGCTTTAGGTATATTATCTCATTTGATTCTTACAATGACCTTGTAAGATAGGTACTATTAGTACCCTCCTTTTTATAGGTTAGGATGCTGTAAAGGGGAAGGTGAGAAACCTGGGCTACTAAGAGTCTGAGACAATATTTGAACAAAGCACCAAATCTAGTACTTCGTACACTGTATCATCTACCTCCCTTTGAGAAAAGACAACAGACTTGAAAAGAGGCTTCACCTACTGGCATTCCCTTAAAATGCCCAAGCTCATCTCTTTACCATGATAGGGAACCACAGATATACTTTGGTGTATTTAATGAAGCTCAGGGAGTCAGGGAGCTCCTGACCCACTGGGCTATCTTCTTCAGCTCCCTTTTTATACCATTCCCCTTCAAAAACTCTGTGCAGTGATTGCTTTATTCTTTTCTATGCATTTTGAATAATAATTTTAAAAAACTGCCTGTGGAATTGAACAAACATGTTTTTATTCATGCCTTAAATACTTTTTTTATGCCTCCCCTGCAAGGCTTTTGTTTGTTTCCTTTTTCTCTGAGCAATGAATGATTGTTTATTAAACATAATCATAATAATAAAGTAGAGGTAGGGTCTCTTCATTGGCATTAGTTCAGATTTCCATTTAATCTCTCCCTGGCCTCACTTCATTATAACTCCATCCAGGAGCGTATTTCATAACCAGCATGTGTCACAGTGAATGAAGTCAGGCTTCAGAATAACATGTCAGTAAGATGATTGCTCATGGAACACACAGTACCTCTAGTCTATAATTAAGTAAGAGGGGAAAAAAAACCCTGTACTAAAAAAAAACAGTAAAAGACTTTCTTCAATACATAAAGAGCAGAAGATGAAGAGATCAAGGATGTCCCTTTAAGCACAGTTGCCAAATTATGCAACATTCTTGGCATTGGACATAGTCTGAATACCTCAGAGCCTCTTGCAGGACCAATGAAGGGACGTGGTGGCCCTGGTGGAGCTAGAGACAACTTTGATGGGCTCAGGTGGCTCACTTCCCTGTCTCCCACCAAAGTGGACCCTCAAATTGGGGTGTGACCCTATTTTGAGAGATGACTAGTGAAGATTGCATTGGTTCCATTGGAAACAAAAGTAAACATCAAAGACCTGATTTATTTAATCTTGGATCTTCATAGACTTCTTCAAAATGAGTCTGATGCCCCATGGACTCTCAAAGGTAGGGACTGAAGATCCCAACCCCTGACAGATCCTTTCAAGTTGCAAATGATAGTTTTGGGATGAGGTGGAATTATAGAGCTCATTTAGTTCATGGAATAAATGGCTGAAATGAGATTTGAACCCAAGGCCTTTGACTATAAAGCTATCTATCATTTTTCCTACTATACTGTGTTTCTCCTCAGCTTCTTGTATGATTTCAAGGATGAACCATAAATATGTACTTTATCTGGTATCTGTCATGCAAGATTCAGAGAAACTCCTGGCCAGATATTGATGACTTTTGCAATTATAGCAACTCTTTTTTTTTTTTTGGGGGGGGGGTTAAGCAATTGAGGTTAAGTGACTTGCCCAGAGTCACACAGCTAGTGAGGATTAAGGGTTTGAGTCTAGATTTGAACTCAGATCCTCCTGACTCCAGGGCTGGTGCTCTATCTTACTTCATTATCTAGCTGCCCCTACATATGCCAGAGAGAAGTTGTGATCTCTATAAGTGATAAGTTACCACAGTGATTAAATAGCAGGTTCCTGAAATGAGGGAGAAAGTATGCACAATAAATCTCATAATCATAGCTTTAGGCTTTCAAGGGACCTCTGAGATCATGAAATTCAAGTCCCTTTACAGATTAGGAAACTGAGGCCTATTGCTGAAGGGACTTGGCCAGGGTCATACTATGAGTTAGTGGGAAAAAAGGACTAAAACCCAGGTGATTTGACTCCAAATGTAGTTTCTGCAGTTAAAGCCTAAGAAAAGGCTTTGTTTGTGTAGGTCCTTGATGATACTTATTAAAATTGAAGTGTTTTACAGGCCTAGTATTCCTTCTCATAAAACTCAACATCGCTTAGGGAAAATGCATAAAAGGTCACCTATTTAATAGTAGAAAGAACTCTTATTCTAGGGTTTTAGCAGGATGAAGGTTGGTAGGGATTGAAGTGCCAGGATTTTTTATAATGATAATGGTGACATTTATAAAGCACTTTGCTTTCTGGCAAGCAAAAGTAACCTGTCTTCCTAACTTTCCTATTAATGGGAAGGGTAATACGATCCTTCCAATCAGCTAGGTTGGTAAGTTCAGTCATCCTCAGCTCTCTTTTTTGCTCATTTCACATATTCAATTAGTTAACAATTCTTTTCAGTTTTTTCTTTATCACATTTCTCTTATATGTCCACTTCATTCACAGCCATCATCCTAGTTTAACCTTCATTGTCTCTCACTTAGACTATTGCAGTTGCCTCCTAATTGTTCTCCCCTGCCTCAAGTCTTCCCTCTCTCCAATCTATTGAATCATCTGGTTAAGTAATTTTCCTAAAGCACTGAGCTAACCATTCTCCACTCTGCTAAATAAACTCCAATGGCTACCTCTCATTCCTAGGATCACATGTAAAGTATTTAGCATTTAAAGTCCTTCACAAGCTGTCTTCTGACTCTGTAGTCTTTTAACATATTTTCCTGCCATGGTCACAGAGAATCAGACATGACTGAATGATTGAACAGCAACAACAATAATCCTTTGCCATGAGGCAGCTAGGTTGTGTTGGGGATAGAGCCCGTGTTCTGGAGTCAGGGAAACTTGAATTCAAATCTGTATTAGCTGTGTAACTTTGGGTAAGCCACTTAATCTCTGGTTTCCTTAATTATGAAATGTAGATCATCCTAGCCCATATTCTTCAGGGTTGTTGCGAGAGATAATGAGATAATATTTACAAAATCTGAACCTTTAAACACTATTTAAGTGTGTATTGTTATTATTATATGCTCATTAATGGACTGATTATTTGATCCTTCATGCAATCCTACTATCCTAGACCAATTGACATTGCTATAATTATTTTCATATAATAGATTGTAGGATCAGAAGTTTTGGGCTGGAAAACAATTCAGAGTCCAACTAGTTCAATTCCTAATTTTGTAGATGAGGGACGAGAGGCACAGAAAATTAAAGTGACTTGTTTGGTGTCAGATGATAAATATTAGCAGCAAGATATAACCACTGGTCTTGTTTCCTCCGAATCCCAGTACTTAGTCTATTATGTTCTCTTTTTTTGGAGCATAATTTCAAGGGCTAGTTTACTTCGTCTTACATTTCTCCTTGTGTAAACTCAGCTGCGACCTAATGGGAAGTTGACTGACTTCTAGACAGGTGACCTTGCATAGATAACTTTTCTCCTTGAGTATGTTTCTCCATCTATTTTCAGCTATTAAAATCAAGACCATCTGGGACTTTTCATGAAAAAGATGTAAAATAATCTGAGCCTTAGAGATAGGTAGGAAGGATATCAACAGATGGAGTTTGTGGGTGTGAGATGGCATCCAGTTATAGAGAATGCTATGAACCAAAGCATTGGAGGGGGTGAGTGAAAGTAAGTGGTGTGTTTGGAGAGGTAGTAGGAGAACAGTTTTGTGGCAGACTGGAGAGGGATTAGCGTATAGTATACAATCAACCAACCGTTTATTAAGTGCTTCTTATGTTATATTCCAAGTACTATTCTAGGCTTTGGGGATACAAAGTTTAAAAAAAAAAGCCAGTTGTCTTTGTCTTCAAGGGGTTTATATTAATGTGGGAAGTGTGTGCATAAAAAGGATAAAAATGATATACAAAATCGATTTTTAAAGAGTTACAACAACATGGTTTCTATTTGTGCAATATACATTAAAATCAATTAAGGTTAGAAACACAGTGGGATTAAATTTTGAAGGGCCTTAAATGACAGAATAAATAGTTTGAACTTTGTTGTGTAGGTGATGGAGAGTCATTGTAGGGTTTTAAGTGGTATGATAAGAACTGTATGTTAGGGTCTAAATTAGCATGGTGACAGTGAGAGTGAAAAGGAGCTGGGCAGATGTAAGGGATGTTATAGGGAGGGAATCATTGGGACTGGCAACTGATTGTCAAAGTGGGATAAGAGAGTGAGAGGAGTCAAGGAAGGTTGTGTTGTCGCAAGCATGGATGACTGGGAGAAAGAAAGAGCCAATGAGAAAGATAGGGATGACATCAGAAAAAGGAATGGATTGGGGAGGTGGTGGGAACAATAGTTTCATTTTGGGACAGTAGGAGCCTGAAGCAGTAGATATTCTCTCTCATGGTGATAAAATTCTTCATTTTTTATGGCCAAGTTAAGTTGACCCTAAACCTAAACCTTCACAGAGATTTAGGTGATCAGAAAGCTTCTTGCTATAGCATGGCTTTGCTTCTAGATCTCCCATGCCATGACTAAGCTGTCCAGACATATTCTTATATCAGAGATCAAATTAGTCCAGGAGGTTGGAAGAGACAAGCTCCTTGATCTGCCTCCTGCAGTTACTCACTGGTAATAACAAGCTCTGCCTCCTGACAGCTCTTCCAAGCTCTCCCCATGCCTGGGGCCAATTTGTCTTAGGCCACGTGCACCTCCATTACTGGGAAAGTTAGGCCCTTCAAGGGTCTCTTTTGGAAGAGAGAATGGCAGATACAAATTTGTACAGAGCATATATCAAAAGAACATGTGTTCTAACCATAGCAGGAGGTACTTGGGTGAAATATAAATAACTTCCTGAGAATGAGGACTATGAATGTAATAATGGAATGACCCGGCATATGAGAGATTCCATTGTCTTTCCTCAAATTATTTAAGCATCAATCAACAATTTTTTTTTTTTTTTTGCTGAGGCATTTGGGGGTAAGTGACTGATCTAGGGTCACACAGCTAGAAAGTGTCAAGCATCTGAGTTTAGATTTGAATTCATGTCCTCCTGACTTCAGGGCTGGTGCTCTATCCACTGCACCACCTAGTGCCCCCAATAAGCATTTATCAATATGTACTATGTACCAGGTATTGAAGATAATGATAACGAGGTAGTCCTTTCCCTCAAGGAACTTATATTTCATAAGGAAAAATGACATATGCTGAGAAGATAGAACCCATGGAATGGCTTTAGCAAGGCCATTCTGGAAGTAGGACACTGTATAGTATGATTTTTAGAATGATGTATGTAGAATGAGCTAACTTTTGGGTTGAAAATGTCAAGTCTGATGTCAAAATGTGCCTCTTCTGGATAAGAACTAGCTGTGTAACTTTGGGTAAGCCACTTAATCTCTGGTTTCCTTAATTATGATATGTAGATCATCCTAGCCCATATTCTTCAGGGTTGTTGCGAGAGATAATGAGATAATATTTACAAAATCTGAACCTTTAAACACTATTTAAGTGTGTATTGTTATTATTATATGCTCATTAATGGACTGATTATTTGATCCTTCATGCAATCCTATTACCTACTATCCTAGACCAATTGACATTGCTATAATTATTTTCATATAATAGATTGTAGGATCAGAAGTTTTGGGCTGGAAAACAATTCAGAGTCCAACTAGTTCAATTCCTAATTTTGTAGATGAGGGACGAGAGGCACAGAAAATTAAAGTGACTTGTTTGGTTTAGACAATGATTATATAGACTCTTGTATTAGGAAGCTCTACTATCCACCAATCCATGTAGCCACCTTTTCTAAAATTTATAGGCTGAGAGTTGCTTAGAGTACTGAGGTTAAATGTCTTACTCAAAGTCACATAGTTAGCATGTCCTGGAGGACCAAGTTGAATGCAGGTCTTTCCAGCTCTAAGATCAGCTATTTGCTATTCTATGCTGTTCTTTTTAAGAATTGATGGTAATAAAATTTCCAAGAGTTGGGCAAGGGATAAAGAGAACACATATGTATTTATGTATATTATGTGTATATATCTTTATGTCTTAGCAGCAATATCTCAACTGGCTGATAGTCATTTATTTGCTCTCAGTAATGTCTTAGTGTATCAAAAGGGTTTTTTATTCTTTCTTCAATTTTCCTTTGATACAAGAGAATTAAAGAGGAACACAATTAATTATGTTTTTCACTCAATAAATAAAATGTTGAAGTGCTAACAGCTTTTAAAGAGAGTAACACTTATCCAGTTGGAAGCAAATCCATTTTGGAGAAGCCGTTTCAAAATCTTCTGTCTCTGAGACACAATATCCTGGACAGAGAAAATACAGCAATGAGAAAGGGCCATGAACTGGTAAGGAGATCTGTAAATATTTTGCTGATTATGTGTCAGGGTGTTGTCCAAGGAGTAACATCTCCCACTCATTTCCATCCTCATTCTGAATGAGGCTATGGACCTCTCAAAATATGGATCCCAAAGTCACTTCCAAAAATGTCCCTGATCAGCGGAAGCGGGTATCCTCTCTCTGGTCACTCCTCCAACTTCTGTCTTTCCTCTGACATTACCTTCAGCTTACCTTCTATGCCTTATATAAAAAAGTTATTTACATGTTATTTCCCCTATTAGAATGTGAGTTCCTCAAGGGTATAGGCTATATTGGTTTTCATTGTACCCCTCCTGATATCTGCCCCTCCCATAGGTTTAATCTTTATGTACTCCTATAGGAAGGAGAGGCTGCTAATTGAAGGTGAATGAGACCAGAAGACATGTTGAAGCACACTGTCTCTCTCTGCCATACCTCCCTTCTTCCAAGGACTTTTTTTTTGTCTGTATGTTAGATCTGCTTATTTGCACCTATGTTGTATCTTCCAATGAAATGTAAGTATCTGGTGAGCAGAATGTCTTTGATAGAAGGCTCACTCCAAACTCCTGTTTTTCTTTTGAAAGGCAACGTGGAATAATAGACTAAAAAATAATCTTGAAGCCAGGAAGAACTGAATTCAAGTCCTGCTTCTAAAAAAATGACCCTGCAATGTCATTTAGCTTCTCAGTGTTCTATGGGTAACTGTCTAATATTAAAAGTTTTTAAAAAGTGCTAAGTGATAGTGGTAGATACATTCTCATTTTGGTGTTTTTATAACAATGAAATTCTAGTGTTGGTCTCTATGCCCACTACCTGGCACACAATGAGCACTATATACAGGCTCACTGATTGATTAAGATTCTATTGATTGATAATAGGATCATTCTGGATTAGGGGTAGGCTCAAGTAATCTACTTTCCATGCTCCCTTGCATAAAATACATGTACCCAATCTAGAAGGTTTTTTCTTCCTTTATAGCTATTAAAGACTAAATATGACTTTCCCCAATAGCCATTTTTACTTCCCATAATTTGTCTCAATGATTCTCAATGACAGTATGATCTCTTTCCAACTTACCTCCCTATCAGGGGTTATCCTAACTGTTACTACATGCTTCAAAATATTTTTGTCAGAACAAGATTTCTTGTCCTCCATGACCCATACCTGCAGTTGTAAATTATGGTTTAATATCTAATCTCTTTTCATTGGTCCCTAACCTCAGTTTCAAGAAAACATGACCTCAAACATCATAGTAGTATCTTCTTAATATACCTAGAACCCTCTTTCATCCCAACAGTGTACCCCCTTCTTGTTCTTACTGACACAGTATCCTAGCATTGAAGAAATCCTCAAGGTCATTTATTCCAGGACCAACCTAAAAAAGACTTCATATGCTCACCATCTACACAAGTAGCTGCTCAAAGAACCCCTAACAGAGGAAAGATACTATTTAAACAAAGACAGCACCAAAGTGGTATAATTACAGACTATAATAGTTTTGTTTAGTACTCCTACAGGAAGACCATTCTATTTTTGTATAACTCTAAATGGTTGGCAGTGTTCCCTGATATAGAGTCTAAATCATTTTCCCTATGATTTTACTCCCTCACTCCTTGTTCTGTGCTTTTAGGGCCAGCCAGAACCAGTCAACAGATTGTAAACTTCCTGAAGACAGAGATTGACTCATTTTTTGTATGCCTGGTATCTAGCTAGCACAGCATCTGAAACGTAGTGAATTCTTGTTGAAAGAATATTAAGGAAATCCCTCATCTTCAAATGAGTGTTCTAAGTCTTCTCTTCTATAGGCTAAATATGGCAGAAAGTTCTTTATTATATTCATCATAATTCCTTGCATTTTCACCAGTTTATCAACATACTTTTCCCCATGAGATACATGAAATTGAATACAGTAATTTAAATGTCTTATCAACTAGGCAGAATAGAGAGATCATCACTTGTTTTGCACCCTTGTGCTATCCGTCACAGTGAAGATTAAGGTCTTTGGACTCTTTTTCTTTTTTTTTTTTAAGTGCATTCCTCCAAAAGATCATGGAAACATAGAATTTAGAGGTAGAAGGGACCTTAAAGATCCTTTAATTTGATCTTGACATTTTGTAGACGAAGAAACTGAGTCCAGAAGAAAAGAAAGGTCACACAGATAGTAAGAGATAGATAGTATTCAAAAATATTGTTCAAATTCAGTATTTCTGACTCTAAATACTTTCCTCTTACAACTCTTCCACAATGAGAATTCCTATCCCATTCTTGGCTATTATTATTTCCTTGTATTTTGGAAGAAACCTCCATAGTAGATTGTTTCAACCTATCATATATCTATAGGGTTACCAGATCAGAAAACCAAGCCATGCTGAAACTGGTATTACCAGGGCTTAGGGGCTTGCCCCATCCTGCCTAATCCATTCCTGGTTACATGAGCTTAGGGCCTTTTCTTGTACCCCTTGAGATTAATTTCTTCCAGGTCTCTGATCCTCATAGCATAGTCTTCCTTTGTTCTTGTAGGGGATTCTTTAGATTGCCTTGCCCTGTTAGTTTGGTCAGCTGGTAATTGAGAAAAGTGTGTGCTCCAGCCTTCCTTTTGCTTCAGTCTTATCTCAACAATTTCTAGTAGTATAAGCTCCTTCAAAGTGGAAGATGAATCCAATTGGAACCTTATTAATGTATTTAATTAGGGGATTTTCCATTGCCTATTCCCTAACATCATAATGGCTTCACTGTGTCTGCATGCATGGTACATCCCCAAAGGAAATGCATGAGGCTGTGTCAGCACTGCCAATACTGCTCCCAGAAGGGTCAATGCTCATTTCTGCTGTCCTTTCAATCAATCCCTTGGAGACAAGGGAAGACTTCAGCTGGAGTGATGTGGAAGCTGACCCAGGGGCATGAATAGGGTCTCCTCCTCCTTGATTAAAAAGGGAAAATTGCATGAACCAAAGCCCATCGTAGTAGAAAGGAGGATGCAGAGAAAGAAAGAAGCTCATTGCATTGATGGATGACTGAGGAGTCTTATTTAGGAGAAACATAAGCCCTTCATTTTTTGTCATCAGAAAATGAACCAATCTGTTGGAATGGATTTGGCAGAAAATATTGTATTTCACTTTCAACATCATTGGTTCATTTATTCATCACTCCTAGGTGTGGATCAGTCACTTTCAGCTATTGACTACTTAGTCAGCATTTCACTTTCTCGATGAAAGAGCTACATTTCTTGTAAAAGTGGGTTAATTATGGGATCCATAGTAGTTTTGCTTGCTTTGTTTGTGGGATTATAAAATTAATGCCTCCTCCTGCAATGTTAACTTGTGTCTACTTTGTATGTCTTTTGTATATATCCATATATATGTAGCACTCACTGAACTATTCCCTTCCTCCCTCACTTATAGTCACAGGTTAGCCCCCCTGAGAGTAATTGCTATTCTCTAGTTTTAGATTGTAGCCTGTGGGTCTGTGTTTATAAAGCTCATAGTTCACAAGCTTAATTTTAATAGTCAGACAGTAGATACAATTATCTCAAAGCAAAGACATTTATTAAGATGGCAAAATAGAAATAGCTATAAAACATCCTTGCTCCCCACCCCTACCCCCAACCATGTAAAATAGTTATGAAACATTTAGCCTGGCACTGAGTATGTATTCAACAAATTCTTATCCATTCCATATCCCCTTCCCTTTCCCTTCCTTATCCCCTTATCTATCCCTTCCTATCCCCTTCCCTATTCCTTTACTATCTTCTTCCTCTCCCTTTCCTATCCCCTTTCTCTCTCTTCCCTCTCCCCCTCCTTTCCCTTTCCTTTCTTTCTCTTTCCTTCCCTTACAGTCATTCTCCTTGAAGTGATTCTTTCTTGGAAAAAACCTTTCTATACATTTCTTCCCCCAATGGACTTTCTGGAACTAACTTCTGAACTGTCAGACCCTCTAACAAATGAATATGATGTCTCCTACTAAATGAGAAACTTTGCTGCTGAACACTAAAGAATATACATGTATGGTGTTGGATACAGCTCAACTGCTCCTCAAACACTCTTAGTCTGATTATCTAGCTCCTGTACGGGGAGTATTTTACAGCTTGAGTAGCTATGCAAGGTAAATGGAGATAGGGGAAGAAAGAGAATTCTAGGGCTGGCTTCTTGAATAAACACAGGGATCCTACTCCAGAAGGTTGATCATGGCTTGATTTGATTTGAACTGTTGGATTATGTTCATTGACTTCAGGAAAGGAAAGTTTTAGCTATTTAAAAAAATTATAGGGATGTGACCAATTTTTAGCCAGGCAATCCTGAATTCCCTTCCAGTTCAATCAGAGAAACATTTTCATACTTCCTAAGGGGATATAGGTTATAGCTGCATTTTTACAGTTAGTTTAATACCTCATTAACATATTAAAACATCATTATCTTTTAATCTGTCTTTTGCTTCCTTTGACTAAATCAACTCAACAGGTCTGGATATAGAATAAAATCTCTTCTTTTACATACTACATATTTTCTCCCACATTAGAATATAAGCATTCTGAGGACAGGGCCTATTTTATGTTTAACATAATTTGTGGAACATAGACACTTAAATACTTATTGACAGATTGATTTGGAACTGGAAAAGGTTTTAAAAATCACCTAGTTCAGAAATAAGAAATGACTTTTTCAAAGTGATGCAGATATGGATACAGGTCTTGTGATCACAAATCTAATGCCCTTTCCAAAATTGAACAAATTCCTTATTTTTTCCACGACTTCCAATATTTCTTTTTAACAGAATATATATACATATATATATTTCCCCCCTTTCAACTTGACCTAATGTTTTATCTTTGCTGGGAGTTCTTGGTGAGAAAATTTTTCTATTGACTCAGATTCTGAGAATGTTGTGTAGATTATTGCCTTTGAGAGTTTTCTCTGGTAAAAGAACTTCAAGGTCAGGGTCAGAAAGTTAATGTATATTAGGGGAGGAATTTGAACTCAGGCCTTTACTGATTATGAAGCCAGATCTCTATTTGCTAATCTGTCCTGTTTCACATTGGTAAAGTCAGATTCTTTTTTTTTTTCTTTAAATTTTGGTTTTGTTCTATTCTTTGAACTTGTGTATATTATTAAACAATTTTACACCAATCATATCAATTGTTTGTGAACCAAACAATTTATACCATTCCTGGGAGCTGTATGGCAAAGTGAATTTAGAACCAGCTTTGGAATCTGGAGAGTTCAAATCCCATCTCTGACACATACTAATTATGTATGATCCAGAGTTTGTCACTTAACTTCTCACTACCCTACACAATTCTCTAAGACAGGTGCAGACCTACATTAAGAGAAAGAGTTTTCTCATCTGGGAGTACTTTACATGGAATAGGATTTTAATATGCCTCTACTCCCCCCCCATCATGGAACACTCAGAATATGTTGCTTAATGTTATCATTATTAACCATCTGAGTTAGGAATCTATGGAGGTGTTGGAGGCACAAGACAAAACTGAAGAATGTCTGCCCTTAACATTCCAGTGGGAGAGACAGACTGTACATATGAAAAAATATAAAGAACAAATATATAATATATAAAATGTAGTTTTGGAAGTGAAGGCAGTAGCAGCTGGAATATTAAGAAGGGCTTGATATATAAAATTTGAACAACTTAAAATTAGATAGGGATGTTCTAAGGCTGATTTGGGGAGGAAACATATCTAAGCAAGAGTGATAGCCAGTACAAAAATATAGAGATGGGAGATGGAGGTTTGTGTATGTGAAAAACGGAGTGAAAGCCAGTTTGCCTGGACTATATAATGTGGTAAGGGAATCAGTATATAATAAGGTTATGGAATGGGGTCTGGCATTTGTGCAAGATGCCTTGGCATCTCCTATTTGGCACTGTAAAAGATCTGGCTTTTGGGAAAGTCATGTTGATATAGAATAGAAGTGCTTTGGAAAAACTGTAGCACATGTAGAGACATTCTATAACTGATTCTGGTCTGCTAACTGCATGATTAAGAGAACTTTTTAATTGGCTGCGTCATTGGAAGTGAGTAGGGGATAGCCTTCAAAAATGTTGATTCAGACTCAGGATAGACTCTCATCTTTTTCTTTTATATTCATGATCAGATTCCTTCATTCATGATGACGGACAAAAGAAATGCTATAAGGAAAGAGATCTTGAGGCTTTCTTTCCATTGAGGTCCTGTCCAGAACTTTTGTGTTTATTATTTTTTTTTTCTGTTCTAGGTGAAGGAAATAGAATCTCAGATCTTATGAATTTTTTTCAAGGACAGTAGATTGCAATAACATCTTGGCCTTCCAGAGTCCAGTTGGTATCCAGGACAACATTATTGCCCCAAGGATCAAGGATCAACATATCGAGAAATCTTTGGGATTCAGCTCAATGGTACTTGAGAAAAGGACTCATCAGACAGTACTGTCACCTTTGGATGTGAATTTGTAGGTCTAATGTTTTGTAGGAATTGAGAAAAAATTAAGATCATTTATTCTAGAAATCAAAGTAGTATAAGTGAAAAAATACCTCCAAGGTATTGGCAAAAATGTTTATATTATGTTCTTTCTCTCTCTTTGAAGGAAATATCCTTTGCAAGAGCTAAGTTAAATGGTTAAATAGAACTGGGGCACTAGCCACTAGTACCTAACAATAGATAGAACATGACTCATGGGGTTCAAGTCAATAACAATAGTAGAAGAGACATCCTCTCCAACCCCTCAGAATCTACTTATCTCAAGAACTCTGGAAAATAGAGATTATTATTATTATTCCCATGTCACAATTAAGGAAATTGAGGAAAACAGAATGTCTGGGGCACGGAGATGTAATTGGTTTGCCTCTCAGAGAATGAATGAGCCAGAACAAACTCACTGCAGCTGGCAAACTAGGTTGGGACCATGTTGTGATATTCTTTCAAAGCCAAACAAAATAGTTTAATATATTATCCCAGAGGAAACAGGGAATTTACAGTTTACAGAGTAGGAGATTGACATTATCAGTCTAAGGAAAACTATTTTGAGATTTAAGAAATCATCTTCCCTCCAAGATGATAAACTTATGCTTTTTTATCTCCCCTAATTTCAAAAGAGGGCTTTCAATATAATTTTTGGTGTTTGACTGAATTTGTCCAGTAAAGAAGAGAAAAAAAGCAAAGTATAACTCCAGTCAAAGGTGAGTAAGAAAAGGGCAGCTAGGTGGTGCAGTACATGAGAGAGTAAAGTTTGAAGTAAGGAAAATTCATCTTCATCAGTTCAAATCTAGCCTCAAATTTACTAGTTGTGCGATGATGGGTAATCATGTTTCCTTCAGTTTCCTCATCTGCAAAATGAGTTAGACATCATCTTTGACAAGGAAACACCAAATGGGTCACAAAGAGTCAGACACGACAACATAGAAACAACAACGACAAGAACAAAAAGATGATGGGATAATGAGTGAGAACTGGGAAATCAGAAAGGGAGAATGATTTCAGGTTTAGTGGAGATGGGAACTAAGAAGAACAGCATTTAGCATTTATGTAGTACTACAATACTCTACACACTATGGTAAATACTTTACAAATATCTCATTTGATACTCACAAAAACCCTGGGAGGTAAATGCCATTATTCCCATCTTACAATTAAGTAAATTGAGACAAATAGAGATTCAGTGACTTGGCCAGTATTATAGAGCTAATAAATGTCTGAGACTGGATTTGAATTCAGATCTTCCTCACTCTAAACTCAGTACTATCCACTGAACTACCTAAATGATCTGTACTATTAAGCTGTCCATGAGATGACTCCCCCAGGCAGTTAGGTACCTTTTAATGTTCATCTTAATTTGAATCTATACCTTGATCTAACTAGTAACAGAGCAAGAAGATGGTTCAGGAATAGTAAATTTTAGCAGTAGGGCTGAGGATGGAAATTGTATTTATATTGGGAAGGACATTTTTCAATCCCAGGCTTAGCTTGGTGCTGGCCCATAGTAGGAATTCAATAAATGTTAATTGTGATTGACTGATTTGGAGTTACCCATTTTGGAATTACCCATTTGTAGGACAATGGGTAAAACTCTTAGTTCTCTATTACTTTCAAACCTCGTGATCTACACCAAATATCATTTGCCTCAATTTCCTCATTTCTCAAATATGGAAATTGGACTGGATGATATCTAAGAGCTCTTATAACTATGATCCTATGAACTTGATAAGATTCACTTTTACTTAGAGAAGAAGTAACCTTTTTTGCTTCTATTTATTCATTCTGATTCTATTCCAATTTTTTCCAATTCTAGCAACAATAAGAACAACAACAATAAACCTTTTATTCCCAATTTCTGGGTAAGATGATTCAAGGAATAAATATCATAAAACTCTTTAAATTACATGAAGAGGATTCCCATGACTTTCCAAGGGCAAGGGCATATATTTGGTTTGTTTTTTTTTTTCTTTAATTGAGTATCATTTCTCTAACTCTACCCCCACCCCATATTTACTCTATCATCTTACAACCAAGAGCAGGGTTGAGGTTAAAATCTGACCCTAGAATAAAATCAAGTTAATTGATCCTCTTCCAAACTCAGCAGCATAATACACAGCCCAGTCAACCAAATCCTACCTAGTATTTTCTGCAGAAAATGTTTCTTTATATTCAGATTTATCCTTAAACAAAATTCTTGAAATGCAATGTGTAAACCATGTCATTGTGCTCTTCTGTCTATTCAGCAAACAATGTGGAATAATTCCCTTTACTGAGTATTTCTAAAGATGAAAGTGTATTTACTTACCATCTTAAAGAAAAGAGCAATCTTCATTTTTCTTATGGATGTACTCAAAAAATCAACTTCCCAAGTATAAGATGGAGGAGGGAGTTTGAAAAAAGATTTGAGTAGAGAGGACTGTGGGAACTGACTGTGGACCACAACATAGCATTCTCATTCTGTTGTTTGCTTGCATCTTATTTTCTTTCTTATTTTTTCCTTCTTGATTTGATTTTTCTTGTGCAGCAAGATAACTGTATAAATATGTATTGGATATAACATATTTTAATTATATTTAACATGTATTGGACTACCTGCCATCTGGAGGAAGGGGTCGGGGGGAAGGAACAGAAGGCTTTGCAAGGATCAATGTTGAAAAATTATCCATGCATATGTTTTGTAAATAAAATAAAATACTAAAAAAAGAGAAAAAAGATCTGAGTGTTCTAGTAGAATATAAGCTCAATACATGAGTTAATTGTCTGCCATGGCAGCCCCCAAAGCTAATGAAATATTAGGATGAATTGAGAAGTATAGTGTCCAGGACTAGAGAGGCAAGAGTCTTGTTTTATTAAGTCCTGTTCAGATCCTGTCTAATCCAACTGAACAAGAATTTATTAAGCACCTACTATATATGAGACACTGTGCTGGGCGAGAAGGAAATGAAGAGAATAAAATAACCCTTTTCTTTTTCTTATTGAGAATATAGAACATTTAAACAGGTAAGTCTACACATGAAAATTTTAGGACAAAGAACAATTGGAATATTTTGTGTGCTTCTGAGAACCAGTTTTTAAGAAAAATTTCAGGTGAGGTTGATCAAATTAGTGAAAAGGGCTTGTCATTTTTCTCTGTTTAGCTTAAAAGAAAAACGACTTAGTAGGGACATGATAAGTACTTTCAAGATTTTAATAAAATCCCAGAATTGTAGAACTAAAAGGAATCTCAGTCTCCATTTATGCTAACTCCTATCCAGAAGGAAACTCCATTACAATGTGCATTAGAAGTAGTCATTGGTCCTCTACTTGAAGACCTATAAAGATGGGAAACCTGACTCTTGTCCAGGTAACCTATTACACGTTTGGAAAACTTGAATTGTCAAGAAGATTTTCTTGATATCAAACCTAAATTTACCACTTTGTAAATGTACCACTTTTATTCCAGAACTGATATATTATTTTTGATGTGAAGATCTATTTTGAAGAAAAGGGATTGGATTAATTGTGCTTTATCAGAACGCAGAGCCAGAAGCAACAGGTTAAAATTGAAGAGATTATTTGAATAATCTCCAATTTCAAAGAATAGCAAGCTCTCTTACCAAAGCCACTTGCTCCCTTCCCCTAATACTTCATGCCTTTAACTACAGCTTGCCCTTTTGATACTCCTTCCTTCTTAACTTTACTCTTTCCTTTAGACCCTAGTTTAAGAAGGCCATGGTCTTCTACCTGCATTCAGATTGCCAGTCTTGATCTATGTCTTCCCATTAGACTCCAGTGATTGAGAGAATGAGGCTGATGACTTTGTACAACTCTGCCTCACTTAAATTGAATTCACTTGCAAGTCAACATATCACCTTCTTGATGTCATTGGTTCTCTTAGAGAATGAAGGGTCAACAACAATCTTTCCTTTATTCTAGTTGGCTTGATCTATGTCTTCTTGGACTGGACTGGAGGAGAGAGTGAGGCTAATGACTCCACAATTCTGTCTCATTTATTTTGAATTTACTTGCAAATCAAAACATTATCTTCCTGATTCTGGATTCCTGTGGGTCCATTCACACCCACAATTCCTTCATGCTAAAACAAGTCATCTTCTCAAGTTATGAGCCTCTATCTCTTGCCTCTTTTTTTTTTTTTTTTACCAGTTCCTGAAAAGCTATGTCTATTTGTTATTTATTTGCCTTCCCCCCACTCACTTCTCAACCCCTTTCAAGTTGACTTTGGGTCTCAGCACTCTGAAGAAACTGCTTTTTTCAGTTATCCAAGATCTCTTAATTGCTTAAATCCTGGGATTTCTCAATCTCAGTGTTCTTGATTTCTTTTTCAGTATGTGATGCTCCATCATTCTACATAGTCTTTCCTTCCTTTCTCTTGGTCCTCGTTTCTTTTGCCACTTATTATCTTTTTTTCTCCTCATTATTTTCCTCATTCTCCTTTGTTGTGTTATCATCTATACTCAAGTTTTGGGTATCCCACACAACTTTATCCTGGAACTTCTTTTCTTTGCATACAATCTGTCTCAGCAATCTTTTTACTCCCCATAGGTCCAATGATTAACTCTAATAATAATAGTAACTAAAATTTATATAACTTATTAAGGCTTCCAAAGAACTTTATATATATTACCTCATTTGAACTTCATAGTGGATTTTATTGTTCCCATTTTTCCAGATAAGGAAAAGAAGGGTAAGAAAGTTTAAATAATTTGCATTGCAATAAGGAAATAGTAAGAATCTGAGGTCAGATTTGAACCAATCTCTCTAACTCTGAGTTCACCCCTCTCAATATTAGGCAGTGCTACCCTCTAAAATTTTCAGATCTATACAGCTTAACTCTCTCTTTTGAGGTTATGTCCCACATAGTGGATAGGGTATTGAACCTGCAATTAAGAGGATATGAGTCAAATCTGACCTCTGACACTTATTAGCTTTGTGATGCTGGACATATCACTTAATTCCTCTTTATAGCCTCGGTTTCCTCAGCTATAAATGAAGATAATAACAGCACCTATTTTTCTGGATTTCTGTGAGAATAAAATAAGATAATATTTGTAAAGCATTTGGCATCATGTCTGTTGTAGGGTATCTTTGTTGTTCATTCATTTCAAACTTTTCATGACTTCATTTTGGGGTTTTCTGGGCAAAGATACTATAGTGGTTTGCCATCTTTTTCTCCAGCTCATTTTACAGATGAGAAAACTGAGGCAAACAAGGTTAAGTAAATTGTCCAGCAAGTTAAGTGTCTGAGGCCTGATCACAAAGATAAGTTTTCCTGAACTCAAGCTCAGTGCTCTATTCACTGAGTCAACTACTTATTTGATACTGGTTCCTCCCCATTACAAAAAAAAAAAAAAATGAAAACTTATCATATCCCTTTCAAAATGAACAAAAATGTACCCCATCTCTAAACTTCCCTATTTGTAATTTGGATGCTAGATTGCAACTTTGATATATATTTCTAATCTTTGTCACCCTCAATATCTAAGCAATCTCCAAATCCATTTTCCTGAAAACTTCATGCCCTTGTTCATTCTCTTAGCACATGGCCACCACCCTAATTCAGATCATCTTCACTTCCTTTTACATTAACAACTGACTGTTAATTTGGCCTTCTGGATTTAAGATTCTTTTCTGCAATTTCTGGATCCATGTTGTCTTGATCAATCAAGGTCTGATGCATCTAGCCAGTCCCAAACTCCTGATCATGTTTTGATCTTGCCATGCTGCCCTGGCTTGACTGCTGCTGAGACCCCTCCTCTTGGCCTTTGTTCTTTATGGGAGCCTCTTATATCTTGTTGGTGCTAGAACCCAGAATCCTGACCATCATTTCACTCCAGCTATTTTTCTGCTATAGCACCATTCAGGTATTCAAGCAACTTCCTACCTCTTTTTCTGAGAACACTATTAAAATTAACATGCTTGTTGCTTTTGGAAAGGGTGCAGCATTCTATAGATTTATAGCTCTACCATTCCTGAGAACCTTCCAGACCAAAATTCTTTTCTTTTACTACTATTCCCTTTCTTATTTCCCTTACTGTTTCTCTTCCAAGAAAATAAGTTCCTTGAACACAAGGAATGCCCTTTTCTTAAAAAAAAATCATATCCTCAGTGTTTAACACAATGCCTGGAACATTAGGAAGCACTTAAGGTATTCTTTTTTCTCCCTTCCTTCCTTCCTTCCTTCCTTCCTTCCTTCCTTCCTTCCTTCCTTCCTTCCTTCCTTCCTTTCTCTCTTTTTTCTTCTTTTCCTTCCTCTTTCCTTCCCTTCTTCTTTCCCTTTCTTCCTTTCCTTTATCTTTCCCTTCCTTTTCTCCCCTTTCCCCTTTCTTTCTATTCCCTCAGACTGCCAAAATAATGTTTGAAAAGCCCAAAATTCTGATTATGTTACTCTCCTGCTCAAGAATCCTCAGTGACAACCTACTCTCACTGAATAAAATATAAGATTCTGAGAACAACATTAGAAACCATCGCCAATATAACTTCGGCTTCTTCCTTTTCAGGCTTATTGCACACATTTCATGTTTCAATTCAACCAGGATGCTGCATTCTCAACTTGATAACTTTGAAAGAATCCATTTCAGTTTAGTCAATTAAAAAGGAATAAAATCTGCCACATAGACCAACTTTCCATCCCTTTACAATATTACTGAAAAACCACCATCTATAGGGAAAAGTCAACTCCTTCCTGAGGCTGGCTGTTCCATTTAAAATAACTCTTAATTGTCAGGAAGCATTGTAATAAGCCAAAATCTTTACAATTTTTGACTATTTCTCTTAATTATTCCCTCTGGAGCTAAACTGACCAAGCCCAGTATCACAAGGAAACAATGTGTTACAATGGAACAAGTGCTGGCCCTGGAGTCATTGGTCCTGAATTCAAATATTGTCTCTGATTTCTATGTGTATGACATTGGTCAAGTCATTTAGAGCTTTGGGATGCAGTTTCCTCATTTGATAAATGAAAGGGTTAGACTAGATAACCTCTGATGGCTTTTCCAGCTTTAACTATATGATACAAAGACAGATGTCATGTTTCCCTTCAGTGTATTTTCTACACTAATAAATATCCCAAATGCCTTCAGTTAATCCTCTTATATCATGATGTTGTGGTCTTATACCATTATGGCTATCTTTTATACTTTTTCTCAATTTTTTTTCCTCAATGCTTTTCTTAAAATGGGGTATTTCAGCTATGGGATGGTCTGTAGGATAATCACTCTAGTATTATCACCTCCCTTGTGTGGGACAATATGCTTCATGAAGCAAGCTAAGGTCGTTTATCTGTTTTTGACTTCCATGTCACATTCTGGATCCACATTGAGCTTGTGGTCTGCTAGAAGCCAGAGTTGTTTTTCAGGGAAGTACATCTTAGTCATGGCTCTCCATATCCTTGCAGCTCTGAAGAACTGAATTGGTAGTTTTCATTGATTTTTGGCTTTCCCCAAGACCAGAATAAAACATTACATTTCCTCCCAACAATTCTGTTTTATTCTTTTACTAGTGAGTGCTGTTGGCTTCTGTTTACATGTGACCAAAGTGGCTGGCAAGGAGAAATATTGAAAAGCTGAGCAATTTATTTCCATTAACTCAACAGCTGTCAGTTCTTCCAGGTGGGTGGCATGATTCACAAAGAAAGCATGGGTCTGTGTCTCCCTCCTCATGTTTTTTGCTATACCATCAATTGCCATCAATCCTGCCAATGGTAAATGTTCAGCCTGGACTGTAACATCCCACTGTTTCCTTTTGTAAGGAATTAGATCCCATCATCAGGGCCATGGATTCAGATTTACTAAAGCAAATCTGTCTAGCTTCAAGAAGTGTTTTTGAGAAATCTTTTCTAAGTATGAAGAAGGTTGAATATGACAGATGATCCCAGAGTTGAAGATAGTAGAGTCCTTTATTGAATAAGATTTGTACATTAAAGATTCTCAGCCTTTGATTCTAGAAAGCCAATTGACTGCCCTCCAGTTCTATTCATCATCCCTGTGCTTTCCCAGACTAGAACATCCTTACTTTGCTGCTTCTCCCCTCTATGTGTTATTTCCTTCTGTTAGAATGTAAGTCCCTTAAATTTTGGAATAATCTTTCCTTTGTATTTGTATCCCCAACACTTGGCATAGTACCAGAAAGATTTGTATTCTTGGGTATTTAGAATTGGATTCAAATGGTAGTGCTTTACATGGCATTTGTTAAATCAGAGCTTTCATCCTTTTTATGTATCATATACCCATGTGGCAGGCTTGTGAAACTCATAGTCACCTCTTCAAATAATAGTTGCCTAGATTCATAATTAAAGAAAATGCTAAAATCCAAAGAGAGGTTAGGAATTTAAATATCAGTTCATTCACTTATAGACAATGTGACCTTGGACAAATTAGTTAAACATTCTCAACCCCAGGTTCCTCATCTATAAAATGAGGAGATTTGAGTGGAAGACTTTTTTTTTTTTACTCTGCATTTATCATACTGAGATCTCCCATTCCCTTCTTTCCTCCTTCAATCTAATCTCTAAAAAAGAGGTGATGTTTCTCTTTCTTCCTCAACCTTTCCCAGGTTTTTTAATGTATCTATCTAGATGGGCATAAATGGAAGGGTTTAGGACACTTACAGGAAAAATCTTATCTGTACTCTTAGAGCTAGGCCAGGAAAGAATAGAGTCAATCACATTTGTCACCGTGTCTCACTGTACTCTGAATCCTTATTCTTTCAAAATGAAATATTATTTAAGAAAGATGCCCTAAGAAACTCCTAATTGATTTTCACTGAGATTTGATTTTAGCTTGGTCTACTATTGCTTGATCAACGGAAAGAGTATTTTGGGGGACAAATTAGCTACAGTTGGCTTTACCCAGCATTTGTGTGCTAGCAGAGTCATTTATTGTTCATTCAATCAATTCATAAACATTCATAAAATGCCCAAGAACTGGTCATTTAAAAAATTACTGGTATTTTAAAAATAATTATGAAACTGTAACTTTAAAAAATTTGCATATTTTCTAATTTTTTTGTCCTATAATTGGCTATAATTCTAGTGGATTTTAATCTGAAACCTGCAAAGAATACAGTCAAAAAGAATTTGAATTCTAGTTATCACTAGTTTTTAAATTTTTTTTTCTTGATTTCATTGGTATAGGAGAAAAAAAAAAAACCAATGTGAGGAAATGCCTTCCTGTTCTTCCAATCTTAGGGAGTTACCTAAGTCACTGAGAGGTTGAATGAACTGACTTGCCCAAGGTCATACAGTTAGTATGAATAGTCAGAGGTAGCATTTGAGCTTAGTTTTTTCTGAATTCAAGGCCAGTATTCTGTCAACCATCCTATGTTATGTCTCACTTTATAGAATCACTCTGGAATGTCAGTGCATGCATGCAAGTTATTCCAAACCAATTTCAAGCAATTCTCCAACAAATGGTCATTCACCTTCCATTTGAAGACCTCTACTAAAAACCATTCCACTACCTCCCAAACCATCCCATTCTATTACTGACAGTTTTAATTATGATAAGATAGTTTTTGCTTATAATGTGATGAAAAAATGTCTTTCCTCCCATAATTTTTATTGCTCCTGGTCTTCTTTTCTATGTCTCAGGAAAGCAAGTCTTTCTATAATATGGTAGCCCTTGAAAATACATTCTGAATTAGTCAGATCAAAGTTCAAATCCCACTTGCTAGCTTTGCCACTTTGGGAAAATAGCTTCATTTATAAAATGGAGATAATAATGTCTATAGTGTTTCTTTCACAGGATTGTTTTGTCAAGTAAGATGATGTCTGAAAAATGTGTTCCGAAGGTAAAAGCACCACATAAAATGTTAAATATTTATTAGTGCTTTAAGAGTGATGACTATGATGACTACTGTTGCTGCTACTTCCACTACTTGAAAACTACTGCCAAATCTCCCTTATGCTTTCCCTTCTCTAGGCTACATGTTTTCAGTTCCCTTAATTGATCATCATCTGACATCTTGTCAACTTCTGGCTATATTTCATTCCATCACTCAAGCTTTCTTCCAATTTAACTAATAAAACAAAACATAACAACCCTAATAGCTAGCATTCATATAGTGTCTTAAGATTTGCCAAGCACTTTATAAATATGATCTCATTTGATTTTCATAAGAACTCTACAAGACTGGTATTATGATCATTCTCATTTTATAGATGAAGAAAATCAGGCAGTCAGTAATTAAGAGACATGTCCAGAGTCACACATCTATTAAGTGTCTGATCTTGATTGAGAGTTACACTTGAGTCTCCCTGACTCCAGCAGGTGGCTAAGTGGTGTGGTGGATGGCACACCAGGACTGAGGCTGGGAAGACATCTCCCTGAGTTCAAATCTGACCTCAAATGCTTAATAACTTTGTAATACTGGGCAAATTTGTAAAGCCTGTTTGCCTCAGTTTCCTTATTTGTAAAACAAGTTGAAGAAGGAAATGGCAAACCACTCCAGTATCTCTGCTAAGAAAACCACAAATGGGGTTACAAAGAATTGGACATAATTGAATTAAGTGACACATTTTCTAACTCTTAGTCCAGTGATTTATTTTACTCTACCTATCACCTACTTGCTGCCTCAGAGGAATGCTCAGGATCACATGGACACCGGATTTTCTCAAGGCCTCCTTTAGAAGTTAAATGCAGAGAGCCGAAATTATTCTTAAGAGTTTCCAGATTCTTACCTCTACCTTTTTTTCATGCATTCTAGCAGAGCTTTTCCTTCTTCTATAAATCTCTTAAAATATTTTATAAAGATGTGAAGTAATTATGTGGAAAATGGTATGTGATTCACAAAATATAACATTGTGAAGTGTTAACACTCTATGCTACCAGTGGGAAAGGCCTCCCACTTCTTTGAAATGAACAAACAAAACACCTCATGGGGTATTTTTATTCTTTTCCCATCTATAAAGATCTCCATAAAACCATTTGTGTTTGTGTGTATGTGTGTGTGTGTGTGTATTTGAGTGCGCAAGCATATGTATATTGTAGTTCATGCAAAAGAAGGAATAAAGAATCCAATGCTTCAGGATGTGAAAATATTGAAGGGCAAAAATATCTTTTCAGATATTCAATTATTACTTTCATTCCACTTCGTTATTAGGTGTTGGGAAATCCAGAAATAAAATAGTCTTTATTTCTACTTTTATTATGAATTTGATCAATATTATTTGATTAATTATTATTTGATTAACCTGTGAACTTGGAAAATTACCTTGACTTTAAGAGATTTGATGGAATTGTCTTTCTCTTGTTTGTTTTCATTAGGAAGAACACCACATGGATCAGCCTGAGTGGTTCCATATCTTTGACACTGAGATGATCAAACTTAAGAGAAAAAAAACCAGAGTTGAGGGATGGCATTTGGGACTAGGTAGGAGTAGGGATAACATGAGACAGGAGAGAAGTCGGGGTCGGGGTGATTGAAGTATGTGTGTGTGTGTGTGTGTGTGCGCATGTAAACTGGTCTAAATCAAGCTAAAACAAAAACACTTCAGAGTATAAATGCTAAAGATTTGAGAAATCTATTCCTGGACACCTCAGGCAAAAAGATACTTTCCCTTTTATTTTTAGGAAAGAGTATCCAACTCTAATGGGTTTGGGATCTTATCAAAGTTGGGATTTTGTCCACCAATGTACAAAGCAACTCATCTATGACTATTCAATCTGTGTGTGCCTTATCAATGTTCTTCTATAATTTGAGCATATCAGGTCTGTCTCACACATTGGGAGCTTTTCTAAAGTTCTCCTGTCACCATTAAGACACCAGTGGAGCTCACAGGCTATGTGTAAGTCATCCCTTGGTCTTGCCATGTGTCCAGACTCTCTCTTCTTTTTCTATGTTACATTTTTTTGCTTACATACTTTGTACTCTTTCACCTTCTTAATTCCCCATTTATAACATGAGAACTCTTTACCTTACACATAAGAAATTCAGCTTTAATTCTGAGAAAATAAAAAAAGGCCCTCAGCACAATATTTCTCTAGCCCTTTGATTCATTATATGCATTATTTTTTGAAATTTCAGAAGTTTTCTGTATGGTCCCCTTTCTTCAGAAAAGGAGGAAGTATTTAGTATTCTAGAGTATATTTCTAGAAACAAGAAGATAGATGAACATCACTTAAGTGCTCATATAGCTCAAGGGATAATTCCAAAAGTTTAGAGTTTCTATTACATAGGTCTTCATCTGCTATGCTTTCCTATAAACCAGTTTTGTTCTCTGAGGTCATTAGCCCTTATTAGGGAAGGAGAAGGTGTTTCTTCCTACTAAGCTTTCATCATTATGGTGCTTTATTATTTTCATTTCATAGACATGAAGACACATTTGTATTCCTATTGATATAAAATTATATATCTTAAATAATAGCAGCGTATTCTAATTTCACTTTTTGCTTTGGATCTTCATATTCCTATACTATAGTAGTAGTTTTTTATCCCTCTCATATTAGTCCATGTTTCCCAATATAGAAAAAAAAGTAAAAGATCTCTCTGAAATTTCATCTTGAGAGTTTATTTGACCTTAGATCAATGGCTTTTATTAAAAGGGGAATAATGAATGCATAAATATCACAAAAAATGAATTAAGTAACTTGTGATGTCCATACCTTGGAGCCTTCAGAAAATCTGCTCATGGATTGGACTTTGATATTGTAGTTCCTTCTACCACAATGTGTCCTTATTAGTTTTAGTCCTGAAGATCCTCAAAGCTTTCAGTGATTTTGAATGAACAAATCCTGGTATCTTCATGGGTATCAGGGGGTATAGGAAAGGGAAGCCTATGTTTTGAGATTGTCCATTTATCCTGCAAAGTTGGACATTAACAATGCTGGGAATCCTGGAAGAAATGGGAGCTGTCCACAACTAAATCTCATGCAGAAGGTTGGAGGGATGGAATTCATTTCCAAATATTAGAGCTTAAATTCGCAGTAGTCTTTGAACCAAGTCAAATTGCAAAAGACATTATAATCTAACATATTTGCAATAGTTTATAGCCATAGGCATAGTTATGCCATAAAATTATAAATCTTAGATCACAAATTCTCGTTCTCTTTCTTTTTTCTTCCTTGATCTCTTCCTTATTTCCTCTCTGTCCTTCCTTCCTTCCTTTTCTTCATATCTTTCTTTCTTCTTCCAGTATTCCTGCATCAAATTTCAAGACCCTGAGCACTCCCTTTGCATCTTCTATCTCCTCTCATTCCCTTTACTCTTGACTTACTGCTTGACTAGACCTAGATTCTTGCTTCTGATCCCTCCTGTGCAGAGCTGTATGGGGTATAGCTGCCCCCAACCTGATGAGCATCTCCCCACTCTGTCATTGCTGCCTCTTCCCCATAGTTTCCAGCTGGAATCTTTGGCTTATTTTATTTCTGATCCTACATCCAGGTAAGGCTGGAGGAAGAGAAGAGTTATTGGGCTCTGCACTGACCTCTAAAAGCTCAAAGGAATTTGCTGTGATGGAAACTGATTTCCTTTCTATATCTATTTAGCAAGTAAAATAAAAAGCTTGCTTTGAAATTACATGTTTTGTGGAAAGGCAGAATTCTGGGATGGAGAAATAGAGTGCTGTGGACCTGGCGTGGGCAGTCCTCGGTGGATAATTACAAAGTCCACTTCTTTGATAACAGCTTTTTTTCCAAGTTATTTTGTAATGATACTATAAACAGACAGCCTCACAGAGGTGGGAGACGGGAGCCCTCTACCACCTCTTTTGGGGGAATGTGGAGAGAACGCTATGAACCCAGATACTGATATGTATAACACAGAAGCCTGGGTAACTTCACAGAGGAAAAATGCCAGTGAAGGGTAGGAGGGAAATGTGGAGTCCACAACTTAGAAATAAGATTTCTTGTTGGGAGGGCCCTGCTATAATCACATGAACCTGATCCTGGTGAACTTTTCTGTCTACTTCTGAGAAATAATATTGCCCCTACAGGCTGAGGTCAAAGAAACAAGAAACAAGCCTGATCTATTCCCCCAGTCTCTAAGAAACATTTGTTTTTTTCCTAAAATCTAGAGTGTGATGAGACTTTAATCTGACTTTGTTCAGTTACAACTGTAGAAAGTGGGTGAAAACATGAAAAAGAAATTAGAGAGTGAAAGAACAAAAACAGAGACTTAGGGGCCTCACTCCTTCCTGCCTTTTACCTCCTTTCTTGTCTCACTTCCACTGGGCCATGAATTTAAAAGATAGCTTAATTCAATACACAGAAAGGACTGCAGGAAGACCTAATTGTATATTTCTACACTTGGGATAAAAATTAATTGCACAGATAGAGAATGGGGAGTTATATGTAGATATTAATTCATGAAAAATACCTGAGATTTTTAATATTATAAAAGTTTAAGATGTGTCTATGAATGAGAATTAATAGAATAAATTCATTTTTAAGTTTTTTGAAGAAATATAAACTATTTAAAATGAAACAGATCATAATTCTGTTGTCCTAATACCTATAAAAACCATACCTGGAGTGCTATGTTCGGATATGGATGCAACATTTTGAGTGCAGTAGACAAACTGTTGGACTCTTATGATGGTGAGACAGCTCACAACCGTGTCATATACATATCAAGTGAAGAAACGAATTAGTGATTGGTTGTTTGGTGTGGGGAAAGATATATATATATATATATATATATATAGAGAGAGAGAGAGAGAGAGAGAATGTGTGTGTGTGTGTGTGTAAGAAAGAGAGACAGAGAGACACAGATACACACACACACACACACACACACACACACACACACACACACCTAGAGAGAAAGAGAGAGACAGACAGACAGATAGACACACACACACAGAGATGGTGACAGAGACAGAGAGAGATACAGAGACAGAGAGAGAGAGAGAGAGAGAGAGAGAGAGAGATTGGGGAGGAGGAGAGGGAGGGAAGGAGTGATATCAATTACTTGTAGCTCTAGAAAGGGGATCAAAATTGTTTAACCCAGAAGACAAAACTGGAACTTGCAAAGAAGTGGATTCCAATTGGATGTAAGTAAAAATCTCCCAATAGTCAAAGAATGGGATAGACTTCCATGGTATAAAGTGAGATATTGGTCATGTTAGGTTCTTAAATAGGGGTTAGATATTGGGGGATGTAGAAGGAATCCTGCTCAGAATAGTATCACATTGGCTGACTTCTAAGGTCTCTTCCAGTTTGAATCTGCTCTGATTCTATGCAGATGTTCTATTTAAGACTGAATAGAGTGACAAGGATTTTCCATTCTATCTCAGCATACCTTCTCCTCTCTGCAACTGACCCTTCCTATCCTTGTGTTTTGGTCTTCATAGAACCATAGTATCTCACTCAGAAGCAAATTAGGAATTGAATAATTCTACCCTCTCTCTATCATCCATTATGATCATTTAACCCTATGGTTTTAGCCATTCATTCATCTCCTTTCTGCCCCAACATAGATTAAGAACAAACAAAACCAATGCCCCAAATTTTACTGTTCGTAGGGCTCATAACTAGTCTTAGTTTATCTCGAACTTTAGTGCTTCTGACACTATTCTTTCTGAACCATAGCTTGTTTCCTATTTCTCCTGCTACTCGCTCTTGATTCTATCTACCCTTTAAAAATCTAAATTTAGTTTGCTCTTCATTTTCATTCTTTTACCTGGATTATTTCCCCCAATTTCTTCCTAGCTAATTAATTTGAGATTCTTCTCAAATTCCACCTCTTCCATGAAACTTTTCCTGACCCGATCCCAGCACACATTTGTTAATTGGGACCTCTGTATGGTCCACAATGTGTGAATATCTCATATATATTCCTTGACTCTTCTAGGAATTGTAAACTATCTGAGGGCAGGGCAATGTCCTGTTTTATATTCCCCATAGCACCTAAAACAGTGATAGTCTGTCTCACAGTGTGGAGTCAAAAATTTTCTTTGGCTTAAATGAAAGCTTGATTTATGAATCTTGGTTAAGTTCCCGGCTTCATGTATTACTTGTGTCTAAAAGCACCCTTCCCCTCTCAACATATATCCTCAAATTGGGCCCTTCCTAAGCATTTAGTGAGCCAGCATTTGGCAGGTGAATTTAGAACATTTCTTTTTAAGACTCAAATTGGGGGAGTGCCTCACCTTCTGACTCAGAGCTTCACACTCTCTGACAGAGACAATGTTCAACAAAATGAAAACCACATGAAAGCTGACGAGGAGACAGCTGGTGCCAAATGGGGAAGACTCATTCTGAGCCAAGTCTCTGAATGCCTCCTGCACTTCCAGGGCTGGGAACTCATCGACACAGGCCTGGAACTAACATCAGGTGAGTGCTAGAAAAAAGGGAAGCTTGCAGTCCAAAATGATTCCCTTTCATTATCAGTTCCAAGTTTAATGTATCGAGGGAAAAATCATGAAAGCTGGTGAATGGGGGAGGACTCCTGCAATCCTGCCACTTTTTCCTGGCCACTGATGTTCCTGGGCCTGAAAGTAGCTTAATTATAATAATTTAGGAGTGTGAGATGGAGAGGTAAAGTCTTTTAGCACATCGCTTTTGTTTATGTGGATATCACCTTACCTAAATATTGAAGAGGGAGAGGAATATATGTAAATGTGATATATTTTTTCTTTTTGATAATTGTGGAAATTTTGTAATTTTGAAAGTTACTCCTTGGGTCGATGATTTTTTCAGTGTTTCCTCCTCATTTAAGTATTCCTAGTACATTGAAAGTGTTTCTTTTTACACCTTTGCTCCCCATTTAGGTTTTCACACATATCTGTACCTAAGATCATAGATTTGAACAGAAAGGAAATGTAGAAGTTATTTAGTCTAATCTTTTCACAGATAAGACTGAGTCTATGATGAAACAACTTGCCCAATCTCACACAGCTATTAAATAATACAGTAGGGATTCATGCCCACATCTCTGATTCGGAATCAGAGTACTTCCTAGCTCTCCTTTAAAATATAAGTTGCTGGAGAGCAAAAACTATAGTTTGTCTTTATTTCCTTAGCATTTTGTAGTGTGCTAAACATTAAAGCATGTGTGTGTGTTTATTCATCTATCAACTATCTATCTGTATCTATGTATTATCATTTCTCTATCATCTATCTATACACACACACACACACACACATATTGAGATATTTTGGAATTATTTTGGGTTGGCAGATATTATGTGAGGAGGAGACTAATGGAGATTGTGCATATAAAAGGCTTTTGGTACAAGGGAATTTGTTTACTCCAGAAGTCAAACCTTTGAGACTTGTAGAAAATGATTGAGGAATTATTATGTGATATACAGTTAAATCTCCCCCCAAAGAAAAAATTTTAGGGTTAAACAAAATGAAGACTTCCTTCTGTATATAAACCTTGGTAGTCTTTAAGTTATTCAAATTATTCAGTCAGGAGAAGAGGAGATATATTTAGGGGAACATTAGAAAGCGGAGAACTTTTTATCCATCATATTTAGGCCAAAGGAGAAGAATTGAAGCAGTTGATTCTCTGAAGGTTAAAGACTCCTGTAGACTTGTCAAATTCAATTCATTGGTTTGAATCTGAGTTTGAGATGTGAAGATGGCATCTAGAATCTGACTCCGTGACAGAGTCTAATAGCTAGGGGATCATGCTGTATGAAAGTGGGTAGACAAAGAGTTCCCTAAAAATGTATGTGAAAGTCTACGATTGATTACAAAGATTAATTTAGCCTTATAACTATCTGATTTGTGATATTCTGCTAGCTATATGCTTGTTATGCCATAGAACTGACCTGGGTGATTGAAGACTGTGATTATAATCCACAAGGTCAGAAAGTTTCCACTGAAAAAGAAGAGCTTTGAGTAAAATTTTAAAATGACTTTCATGCCATTTGTTTTAGGATCACCCAAAATTGGGAGAACCTTATTATCAGTTAGCCTAAAGCTAATGAGCTTTTTCAGCTAAGATAATTCTGGAAGACCATGGACTATGGTATGGGGGGTAATGTTCCAAGGCATGTCAGTCAAGGGAATAATCAAACCAACAAAATCAATGAATCAGCAACCTCATCAGTATATGTGCTTCCTTTGCTTTTGAAGATTATTATGCCTCTGTGAGTTCTGTAATATTCACAAAGTACTTATATACTTGGTACATAGTAGATTTCTGGTTTAACTGTTTCAGTAGGGTCTGACTCTCCATGACAACTTTTTTGGAGCTTTCTTGTCAGAGACACTAGAGTGAGTTTGTTATTTCCTTCTTCAGTTCATTTTGCTGATGTGGGAACTGAGGCAAACCAGGTTAGGAAATGTCTGAAGCTGGATTTGAACTCAGGTCTTCCTAACTCTAGGCCTGGCACTCTATCTGCTGTACTATCTACTTGATTTCTCTCCCTCTTTTCCTTCCTTCCTTCCTTCCTTCCTTCCTTCCTTCCTTCCTTCCTTCCTTCCTTCCTTCCTTCCTTCCTTCCTTCCTTCCTTCCTTCCTGCCTTCCTTCCTGCCTTCCTTCCTGCCTTCCTTCCTTCCTTCCTCCCTTCCTCCCTTCCTCCCTCCCTTCCTCCCTTCCTCCCTTCCTTCTTTCTCCTTTCTCCTTTCTTTCCTCCTTCCCTTCCTCCCTCCCTTCTTCCTTCCCTCTCTCCCTCCCTCCCTCCTTTCTTTCTTTCCTTCTTTCCTTGTAAATTCACAGAAATGATCTCCTACTTCACTAGAGAGCTTTCATGTAATATTTTGTGGGTACCAAGTTGTTGCTCAGTCTGTTCACCAATTATATCTCTCTTTCAGTAAAGGACTAGCCTATTTTTACTTTAGGGACTTGCAAGTGCTCTCTCCTCCTAAATAAGGATAGAAGCCTTGTGAGTGCCAGGTGAAAGTATGCCCTTGATAATGATGGGGAGGAATTATTTAGTAATTACTGCTCTTACTATACCTTCTCAGAAAATCTTTTTGTAAAAACTAATGGACTTGATTGATAATGAGAAACATTGCTGAGGGCTCAGGATCAAAATAGCTAGAAGCCCCTCAGAGTTATGTCTGGAACTTGGAGGATAGAAGCAGAGTAATGATTATTCTCAGGAGCCTCAGTCTTCTAATGGGAGTGGATGAGGAAGGGGGATACTACACAGATGGCATGAAACAGGGTGACAGACCAATGGGAGGATGTTTTCACCTACTTCCCAGGACATGGATAGGTAACATCTGTATTCTTAGGAGAATGATCACTTCAAATGAAAAGAACTAGAGGTCTTTGTGCACATGTGCATGTGAGTATGTAAATGTTTGTACACACATATGTGTGTGTGCATGTGTAAAATATAAGGTAGCCCAGGAATTGTTGTGTATAGCTAAAGAAAACCCTTGAGTCCAGAGCCAGGCAAAGGGGAGTCACTCCACTCATCCATTCACAAAGAAAGAAAAATGAAAATGTCATTCCTGAATTTCGCTTCATCACCTCTGTAACTTAGACATATCACTTGTGATTCTCACTCTGATTCAGTTACCTGCCAAGTGCAATCAGAGTGAAACTTACTATTCTCTCCTTGTGACTTATTAAACACTGGAGATTTTGTCCTGCAAATCTAGTCTCAATGGGTTTTGCTTCTGAGGCGATGTATGCTTCCATTTCTAAGGAAACCAGGACAATAGAGAGGCTGAAGATCTGAGCGGTAGAGGATGTCTAAACAATCCTTGGAAATGTCCTAGCTATTTTTTTCATTGTGTTCCTCATTAAGAAGATAAATTAAAAGCCTCATAGCTTTCTAATGACTTTAGCAGGGAGTCGTTACCAAATAGCCCCTGCAGCCCAGGCACTATCAATGCAGAATTGTTGAGAACTGTCTTCCTGGAATGTATTTCCAGAGAGGCCTCTGCCTTCTGTCAGTGACAGCACTAGCTCAGAAGAGATGGGGAATATGGATGATTTTGCTTCTCCCATCCATCTGGAGGAGGCCAGTTCCCAGATGACTGTCTCTGGGCATGAGTATCCTGTAGTTCAGCACTTTGATAGTGAAGCATTTCTAGTTAAGTTACTAATACACTAGACTGATCCATAGCTGTGGGGTGCTACAGTTGGAGACAGAAATCAATACAGATATTTTTATATCGACTTAGCTCTGTCTAGATTGTGTCTTTTTTGCCTGCTCCCACCTTCCACCTCTGGAAAAATATAAAATCTTAGGGAGGGCTGTTGGGATTTTTGGCTTTGTATTTCTACCACCTAATAAAACACATAGTAGGTGCTTATTAAATTGTTAAAAGAAGTGTAGGGTTTAGGAAGAACAAATATTCAAGAGGTTCAGGTTCGTCTAAGACTTGGGGCTCCTGCTCAACTCTGATCCTTCCTTGTTATTTTTTGAATCCTATTATTTTTCTGGTAAAATGTAAGCTTGTTCTACTAGGCTGCTATCCTGAAAGAGATCAAAGAAAGAGGAAAAAGACCCATATGAACAAAACTAATGAAAGCAAACTTTTTGCCATGTCAACAAACTGCAAACTAAAGCGTGCTCATTAATTAGAGAATGAAGAAACTGAGATATATATGAATGTATTGGAATATTATTGTGCCATAAGAAATGAAAAGGAAGGTTTCAGAGAAAACTAGGAAGACTGGTATGAACTGATATAGAATAGAGTGGACAGGATACAAGAACCATGTATATAATAACAACTATAAAGATGTAAGAATATTAATAATTGCAATAAATAATCATTAGTGTAGAGGACTAAGCTCCCTGCCTCCTTTTAGGGAAGTGATGGATTCAGGCTGCAGACTGAGACATATTTTGGGATATGGCCAAAGTGAGAATTATTTTTTGTTCGACTATTCCTATTTTGTATAAGAGTATTTTTTTTCTTTCTTTCAATAGGTGGAGGAAGAGAAAGGGAAAGAAAAAAATATTTTTTAAATTAAAAAATGTAATCTTCTTAAAGATGAACTGTCTTATTTTTATATTAGTATTCTCAATATTTAGCATAGTGCCTGGCACATTGTAAGCATTTAATAAATATACTTTTGTTACTCATTAATTCATCAATTCATTCATTCATTCATTTCTCTTCTTTAATGAACTTTCTTTGCTTTAGGAAGTCTGGATTCAACACAGCGCCCAATTCTAATACCTGCTATATTTTCTAATGCCATCATTTTTATCTCTTCCAATACATGTCAAGTTCTGTCTGAATCTGTATTTTAAATTATTCTATACCTTCCATGTAGAAAATTTTAACTCTCCTTTGCCTGTCAAGTTTTTATCCATTCTAAGAGACCCAATTCAAGTCCTCAAGCAGACCTTCCTTACCCATTTCAAATTTGTGTTATATACATTCCTCTGAACCATTTCCCAAGTTTTGCAACAAACTTTTAGTTTTAATCTCATTATCCCCTTTTACTCTTCATAGTGTCTATTCCAAACAGGTTCTTTGCTTCTCTTCCATTTATCTCTTACTCTTGAACCTCAAACTTATAACACAGTGTAGTCGCTAAGAATAAAGAGACCACAAGGTGAAAAATGTTCACAGTCCTCTCCTCCATTCCTTAAAACAAAAGCTAGTTGATTATTTATGAAAAACTTAAGTTATATAAAATGGATTGAGCCCTTGTTAATTCTCTTTAGCCCTACTTTACCTTTATTGTCGCCCTGTTTCATTCTCTATAACATATATAACAGAACTTTTGTCTCCTCACCTCAGCCATTTGGATGTCCCCCATTTTTATGTTCTCTTATTACTTTAAGAATGTTGAGGTTATTTCATTTAGCACCTCCTTATTTCTTGTCCAGGGCTCAAGGCTTTTTAGTGTCACCATACGATCTTCGTTCACATTGATCCCAGTAGACTAGGTAGCCTCAGTTTTTACTGACACTAATCTCTCTACATGTACCACTGACCCTTTTCATCTTTCTTTCCTCCACTACCTTGCTGTAGTAGTCAGGGTATCTACATCAAAGATCAGCAATCCATTCCTTTCTATTGGTTCTCTTTAATCTATCTAGAGACATAGGTCAATTTAAGCCTAAGAAAATACTCTTCTCCTGATTCTTCTCTCTCATTAATGTATCATTCTATTTCTTATCTCTCATTCATTGATAAAAGTCCTTGAAAAAGTCATTTCTACTTCCTTACTTTTTCAATATAGTTTTCATTCTATTTTATTTATACTTACCAATGACTTTCTGATTACCAAGGCAATTTTTTTTTAGTCCTCATCAATGACTTGTCTTTTCAATTCTTTTCTTTTGAATTGTTCATTCTCTTTCTGACAATAAAATTATTTCTCAAAGGTCACATTTAAGTCATTATTCCTTCTCTCGAAAGGCCATCTCATCAAGAGCTCATTCTCTCTCATAATTTCTGCTACCACTTCTATGCAGATGACTATAAACTTATGTTCTTTATTTTTGTTATTGTTATATCACCTGAATTGTGGAATCACATTCTCATTTGCTTTTAGGTTAGCTCTTCCCAAATGTTTAACCAGCTTCTTAAAGTTGATATGTCCAAAGCTAAATTTATTATCTTTCTTCCCATATCTACTTGTGGTAGGTATTTTTCTCTGCATCGCCTTCATTTACCCTGAATTCAAAGTTCTTCAGTATTGGGGTTTTTATTTTTTTCTCCAATTCTTTCACTTTTTATATCCAATTAAACTGATTATTCATCAGTTTAACCCCCTCCATAGCATTTTTTCATAACCCTTTACTTCATTTCTCTTTTCTTAGTTCTAGTATATGTAGGAAATAATTTTCATTAGCTTAAACAATTGCAATAACTCATCAACCTATCTTTTCCTCTTTACTTGTCTTTAATACATTATATCAGTGACAGAAAAATCTTGCTTATGTAACCTGGACTCTCCTCAAAGAGTAGAAAGCTACATTCAAGTTCTAGGAATTCTTTGGATCAGGAATGATTCAATCCTCAGCTCACAGCCTCACACTGACACTTCATTTTTCTAGACTTAACAGATATTACATTATTTCAAAATAAAAGCATTTAATTAAGACAAAACAATGAAGTAAATATGGAAAGGCCACAAATATGTGGAAAGGTACATTATTCCACAGCTTTCCATGCCACAAGTTGGAGAAAGCATGTGTGGTCTAGATACTTCATTCTTCTAGAGTGACATCGCATTTGGAACTCCTCTCTGACTTGGAAGATCCTGCTTGCAGCTTCTCTGCAGAGAGTAGTATAATGTGTAGTCTAATGATAGCAGCTGTCAAATTGGTGCTTTCAGTGTTCCACCATTGGACCTTTTTCTGCTGAGCCATCTCCTAATGCATCTTTGGTTGAATTTCAGATGCTAGAAGTCTGGCTGCCAACCATGGAATGTTTGCTGTTACTTTGTGAGATAGGCCATCATCCTAGAAATCTTTTATGGTCTCTCTTTTTGTACATGTAAAGCCCATAGCTATATGTAGTCAACACAACAAAAAGTCACCAGTTCTTTCTTTCTGTTAAATATGTATATTTGTATCATATATATATGTAGATATTCTACATTTACACGCATATTATACATACATATATACACTATGTACATATACACAAATATGGTCATACTTTTTGGAGATATACCTACATATGTAGATATAATAAATATAATATAAAACAATATTATATATGTTCTACATTTATTACTCCGATATTTTTGTATCTAATATCTATCTATTTATCTATCTCTCTCTTCTGCTTCCTCTTCAGCATCATTTTCCCCAGGCTGACTGATATTTGGGTTGTAGTGAGTGAATTTTTTTCAACACTCGTCCTGCCCCTGGCAGCCAACACTAGAGTCATTCTGATTACTCTGGGATTTCACTGAGGAATACCGCAGGGATGATGTTGTTATACATTTCAGCAGCTATGTTGAAATCACTTCTTCTCTCTACACATAGACATTGGTCATAACATTTCTCCACTTAAAAAAATCTACACTGACTCCCTTATTTTCTCCCGAGTAAAGTTTAAATGAATTATATTAGAATTCAAATCCCTCCATTATCTGGAACAAAGTTACACTTACAACTCTATCTCACATTATTTCCTTCTACATAGTGTACCCTCCAATTAAACTGTCCTATTCTCTATTCTTGTAATGCTTTGTGATCTGTCATATGCCTACTACCTCTGTGCTTCATTCATTCACTTGACTTTGAATGGAATGCTATTTCCCCTTCACTCTTTGAATTCCTACCACTTTAAATTCCAAATCAAATGTCTTCTTCTATATGAAGTCTCTCTTAGTTTCTCTTTTAAGTGAAGGTTTTTCTTTTTAAACTTCAAATTCACTTGTTAATTATTGTGTATTGCAATTATATTTAATTCATTTTTTTATTAGGTATAAGTTGCATAAAGACAGGAATCATATATATATATATATATATATATATATATATATATATGTAAACTTTGAATCTTCCTCAGCAGTTTATATGATGTTTTGTATGCAATTTGATAATTATGTCTTGAATAGATGAAATCCTCTTCTGGAACTCATTCTGGAGAAGGGAATTATCTTTCTTATCATTTTCAACAGTAGCTACTGTCCAAATGAACCAAACATAAGGACAAGTGCAGGAGTTCTGAGGATAAAAGCATTCCCATCCCCTCCTAGACCTATTTCCCATTAGTCCTATTACTGGCCTTACCTTGACAGTCATTGTCCAGGAGTGCTACTCCTGTTAATAAAGTTCCAACTCTTCTCATCAACCACCAATTAACAAGGTACTTTGAAAAATCACCAGACAGATAAGATTACCACCACTTTGACTATCTCCCCTAATACCCTAGTGGAGGTAACCCATGAACCTGAATTTATGAACCTTTGGAATAGCAATGCTTTCAGCCCAGTGTCAAATGGTTCAGCATCACAAATTGATATATTTTATCCATGGAAATGACATGAAAAAAAAAGTATTACTACCTGATTTTTTGTTGCACTCCAAAGACCATGGAATTTTTCTCTCTGATTTGTAGCTAAAATCTATATATGCTATCTCTCATTGAGAGTAGGGACTTTTACTTTTCTATTCCTAGTACATCTATGTTTTGCACATAGTGATTAATAAGTGCTTTATGCATATAATCATTCAGTCCATGTAAACTTATTTTGACAAATCTAATATTTAAGCATCTCTTTCTTCTCTGAACTATTAAGAAGCTTTTTGAGATCCAGGAAGGGGATTACTTCAGTAAATCTTAACAATCTTATATGGCCTTAAGCTGAATTATCAAATTTAGTTGAGGAGACTAGACTGAGAACGTTTCTTAGCAGTGACTTCTTCCTCTTAGCAACTAAAGCATTTGCTATAATTGTTGAGGCCATGATCAATCTTCAAGATCACAATGATCATCTAGTTGAATATGCTGAGATAGAAGTTATTTTGGGGTTATATAGTATGGCTTCTCCCCAGGGATGTTTCCAATCCTCATCACTAGAAGGTAGGGCAAAAGCCTTTCATGAATTCACCAATTTACATTACTATGAAACAGTGACCATTGATTCTATATATATATTAGACCAGCCCTACTGATGTATCTGTTAATTTATTTTTTTCAGGGAATTCTCTACATAACTGACAACTCAAATTACCTAATTTGGATCCAGGCATTGCATCAATTTACTTGAAAACTGGGCATATCTTGTGGTCCAAGAAATGCAATTGGGGAATATTTTCACCATGAAATCAAAATAATTAATCAGGTTAAATTAAGGGACATTTAGAAATAGGGAGAAGGCAGTTATGTTGTCCTCTTTCATAGTCAAATAACATCTGAATTATGTTCATTCCAGTCGTATTTTGGGATATGCATTGGGATTACTTTTAAAATCAATTAATTATATGTATATATTCATTTTTAAAACATATTTCCTCATGAATCATGTTGGGAAAGAAAATCATAACAAAAGGCAAAGAGCAGGAGAAGAAAATAAAACAAGAAAAAGAGGAAAAAAGTGAACATAACGTGTTCATTTACATTCAATCTCTATAGTTCTCTCTCTGGATGTGGATGACGTTGTTCATCCAAAGTTTATTGGGATTGCCTTGGATAACTGAATCACTGAGAAGAACCAAGTTGATCAGTCTGCCATCTTGCTGTTTTTGTGTACAATGTATTTCTGGAATTGCTTGTTTAGCTCAGCATCATCTCATGTAAATCTTTCCAGACCTTCCTAAAATTAGCTTGTTCATCATTTGTTACAAAGAAATAATATTTCATTATTTTCATATACCATAATTTATTCAGCCATTCCCCACTTGGTGGGTATCTACTCATTTTACAATTCTTTGCTACCACAAAAGCTGCTGCAAACATTTTTAATACATGAAGATCCTTTTCTCTCCTTTACAATTTCCTTGGAATAGAGACCCAGAAGGGGCACTGCTGGATCAAAGAGTATGCAAAGTTTTAGAGTCCTTTGGATAGAGTTCTAAATTTCTCTCCAGAATTATTGGATCACTTCACAAATCTACCAATAATGCTTTAGTTTTTCAGTTTTCCCACATCCCTCCAAAATTTATTATCACCTTTTTCTGTCATTTTAGCCAATCTAAAAGCTGTGAGATGGTAGCTGAGTTGTTTTAATTTACATTTCTCCAATCAATAGTGATTTAGAGCATTTTTCATATGACTTCAGATGTCTTTAATGTATTCATCTGAAAATTGTCTATTCATATCCTTTGACCATTTATTGATTGGAAAAGCATTGGGATCATTTAGAGAAAGATCACCAAAATGCCAACCCTCCCCCCTCCAAAAAAAAAAAAAAAACCTTGACATTTCTCATAGAGAGATCAGTTAAAGGGCATGGATAAGTTTAACTTGAAAAAGTAAAAAAAAAATTCCCCAAAATTTAGGATGAACATGATAATGTCATCTGGAATCTGAAGGACTCAATTCTGCTTAATCTCAGAAGGAAGAACTAGAAAAGACGAATAGATATTGCAAAGAGGAAATAATGAGATTCCTTGAAAGGGAGTGAGTTTCTCTTCAATGGGGATCTTCATTGAATGACCACTTGCCAAATATGCTTTGGGGGTAGAGTTTCTTCTTGTCAAGTTGGCTTCCCTAGTTTCTGAAATTCCCTTTAATTCAGAGATTGTATCATACCAAGAATGCATCTGAGAACATCAACACTGATTTTGGACACTACTCTGGTAGTGTCAGTACTAAAGTCTCTTAGCAAGATGAGGGTCTGTGAAGGTTATAAGTGCACCATGAAAAAGGAAACAATTCCTTCTTTTTCTTTCTGGGGTAAGGTACTTGCCAGACTTGACCTTGACAAAACATATTAATAGCTTGTTGTCAATGAAGTTCCTGTAGCTGTCCAAACAATCATTACTCATGTAGAGACATTCTAAGATCAGCATTTTCTGTATCTATTAAACATTTTCTACGGAGTCAATATATAAGTGACAATGGCTTGCTTCATTCCTTCAACAAATAATTAGTAACTGATTAAAATAAGCAAAGCACTGTGGTAAGGGATATTGTTGTTCAGTTGTTTTTTAGTCATGTCTGATTCTAGGTGATCCCCTTTAAAATATTCTTGGCCATGAAATTTTCTTTCTCCAGCTCCTTTTAAAGATGAAGAAACTGAGGCAAATGTGGTTAAGAGATTTGTGTAGGGTCAAATAGTTAGTAAATGTTTGGGGTCAGAAATAAAGCAAAATGAAAACTTTGACGTCTCCTATCAACAGTTAGTATGAAATCAAAAAGGCTGAGAGGAAGAGGTTGGAGATTGGGATTAAAGTTGGAGTCCATTTATTGAGAATGACTGGCAAAGATCCAGGGATGAGATAATATCCCCATTGCTCTGATCTCAAAAAGTAATTGAGGGATAATGGTTAGGGAAAAAAAAACCTCAAAATACCAGAAAGACACATTGTAAATGATAGAAAATGGGATAAGAAAAAAGAATCTTATTAAGTACAATGTAAGTTATAGCCAGGTATCAGATAAAGTGAGGAAAGGGAATCAAGGTAGTTTGAAAAATTCAGACATAGATTTTATTTCTTGACAATAGATAATGGATTCTAAAAGGCATAGTGAAATGGTTTAAGAGATTGAAGATTTGGGAATGGGTTGACTTAGGGAAGACAAAGAATAATTAAAGTCAATATCAGATTCAAGAGGTGGCAAGTTTAGATACATAATTTGCACCAAGAAGGAATTAGAGGATTAGAATTAAATTATATCTTTTAAAGAATACTTGAGATCAAGACAAAGTGATGTAGTTAAATTGAGGGATGGACAATTAGGATGGTTCAGAAGTAGTTGAATGACCAGATCTAAAGAACAATCATTTATTAGTCAATTTCAACATAAAAGTTGGTCTGAATGAGGTGACTCAGGGATGTGTTCTTGATATTGAAGTGTTTAATAATATTACCATTTTTTAAAAAATTATCAATGAGATTCTATATATGATGTGATGGAAGGCATACATGGCACATTTATAAGTTTGTATATGACTTAAGTTTGAGATGAATACATAAAGTTTTGTGTGACAGAGTCAGGATTCAAAAAGATTCAGGCAAATGAAAATATTGGACTAAATCTAAGAAGATGGAATTTACAAGGAATAAAATAAAGTCTCACACTTGAATGAAAGTACGTGATTAGAGAGACATGGCTAAATAGAAGTTTGTTTGAAAGAAATTTTGGCACTTCAGTGGATTATTCATTCCATATGGGTTAAGAATGTGATGTGGCAGTAAAAAATTTTATTTGATCTTAAACTGAATTAAAAGAAATATAGTGTTTCTAGTGAAAGAAAGATAGAATTATGTTTGTTTCTATGCGCTAAACTTTAAGGAGACCTTGTCCAGAAGAGGGCAAACATCATGATTAAAGGCTAGATTGAGGTTATATCAAATGAAGATTTGAGATTGAAGATGTTGAGTTTGGAGCCTAGACTTGGAAGACATGATAGATGCTTTCTAAGAATTGAAAAGATATTACATGATAGGATTAGATTTTTTTCTATTTAGCCCCAAAGGATTGGAACTAAGAATTAGAACTCTTTCAAGGTCAAATAACGTACCCAGGGACTGTGATTCCCTCTTACTGAAGGTCTTTAGGCAAAGCCTGGATGATTCCTGGATGAGGATGTTATAGACAGAATTCTTGGTCAGATATACATTGGTCTATATGCTCTCTCTGGAAATTCTACAAGTCTGTGATCTTTGTATCTCTTCACAGCTGTTGTACACAATGCCTTGTACATAGCAAACCCTCAGTAAATATTTGTTGATTCTTTCATTAATTGAAGTTCTTTGTTTGTCAGCCTCATTGAAAACTCTAGGGGTTCTTACCTCTACACTGCGTCTCAGTTCTGTTGTATCAACCTACCATCTGGGCTCTCTCTCTAAACAGCAAAGCTTGATCACAGTTCAGTATGTTTGTCAAGTGCAGACTCATTGCCATTCCCTTCTATCCTATCTCTGTAATCATTTCCCCCTAGAGAGGCCACCTTTTTCTTCAATGTTCTTGATAGGCCAGTTTTAGTAGGCTGAAAATTTCTTAGAAAACACAGTTCTCAGATGCCCAGGATAACCCCACCATTTCTTCACTCTTAAATTCATCTAGCCCCACTAGATTTAGTAAATTCCAGTACAATCTATGTTTCTCATCAGATCTAGTTTCCTATGCTGGCCATCTTCTTGCCACCTCTTCTTCTACGGAATTTTTGGATCCCTGGACTTCCAGGAGAAGTTACTCCATTCACCTTTCAAACTCTTGCCCTCAGTTGAGCTGTCTTGATTGTTACAAACTCATAAAACCCATTACATCTATCTGGTCTCAAACCAGGTAATGCTTCACATAGCATCTTGCCATTAACCCTAGATATCCTCTTAAAATCTTCCATGCAGAGCCAAGTATACCAGGCTCTTCACCTTGTGCTCTGTGAATCATAATCAAATCAATATCATCACTGTTTCAGAAAGTGATGGATCAGTCAGATGCCCTGTAGCTCCACATAAAAAAATACCCTTCCCTGACCACCATTGTTGTCTCCTCCTATTGACTTTTAGAGAAGGGACTATCTTGTTCCCGCTAGTGAATATTAACCCCTTCAGAGAAAGGATTATTTCACTTTGTGTTTGTGTCCACAGTTTAGCATAGTGCTTGCATAGAAGGAGCATTTGATGTTTTTCATTCATTCACTTATTCATTGATTCATTAAATGGTTCATTCATTCATCTAGTAGAATAACCTGAATTAATGGTCTTAGCATTTTTATTAGAAATTAGAAAAATAGAACAATTGAGTTAATATGGAACTCTTGCATGAAAAAAGCAAGATTTAATCAAATGATTGAAATCTAAGTTCCTATTGTTGGAAGGGACCATCTATTCCTACTCATATCCCAAATATATTTAACATTTTCAGAAAACTGACCTAGCCTTCAGCACTGGGGAACTTACTACTTTGATTTTAAACATGGAATATTTTAAACTTGAAAGGCACACAGAGAAGAGGGCTTCCAGCTAGGTGGTGCAGAGAATAGAATGCTGGGCCTGATGTAAAGAAGATGACTTCAAACCCAGTCTCATCTACTTACTAGCTGTGGGACTGAACAAATTGCTTAACTCTTGCTTGCCTCAGTTTACTCAATTGTAAAATAGGGAAAAAGATAGTACTTATTTCTAAGGATTTTTGTGATGATCAAATGAGATAATATTTTTTAAGTATTTTACACAGTGATTGGCATATGGTAGGTATTTAATAAATGGTTGCTCCTTTCTCTTCTCTTTCCCTAAGTAATAAATTAACTAAATCTAGCTGGATATGGGCATACTCTATTAGTACTCTGTGCCTTGTGATAGAAAATGCATTGATCCTGGTTTCCATGGAAGATCAGCAAAAGAAGCAAAAGTTTCAAAATCACAGAAATCTGGCAGATTTGATTTTATGATTGGTATGGTTCAAAGTCCTCAGTTTCCACATGGGCAAAGACCAACCAAACAACAAACACATCATCCGTGTGTAATATCAATCTTGATATTAGCTAAATATCAGAGCCTCTGCATGTGTATGTATGTATTTGTGTGTGTGCATGGGTGTGTGTATGTGCATGTGTATATGTATCTTTCTCTGTCTCTGTGTCTCTGTCTCTGTCTCTCTGTCTCTGTGTGTATGTGTGTGTGTATATGTGTGTTTGTGTGTGTGTGTGTGTGTGTGTGTGTGTGTGTGAAAGATGGAGAGCAGGAGAACTATGCCACATAATTTAACCCATTATATTTTGGGATAATAACTCAGATCCCTGGGTACTTTTTTCCCATGTTAAGCACAAATCTTTTTCCTTTCAACTTCCACCCATTGCTCCTTACTCCAATCCTTTGGGACCAAGCAGGGAAAGTATTTACATAGACACTCTTAGATCCCCTAAGTCTCTGTGGAAAAGCCTTTGAAATTGCAATTACAGGAACCAATTGCTTTAAAATGAGTCCATTGACTGTGACTATTTGTATGCAAAGAAAAAAACATTAAAAATCACACCTGGAACAAAACCCTTTGAGATTATTGGGATCATCATCAGAGAATGTTTGTAACAAGCCTGAAGCTCCCAGTAGTAGCAGGGGAAGTGAACATTCACCCGAATAAGCAAGCACAGAATCCAATCAATAGCTAAAGCTTCCTTCCCCCCTACTCCCATAGCAGTATCCTTGAGTACAGATTTATATAGCTTCCTCTATAGATATAAATCCCCACCACTCAGCTAGTAACCCTCTACCTCTGGTCCTTGAAGGAATACAAATGTTGGACTTCCTCTGTCTTTAAAGGGTAGCAGTCATAGACCCTGAACCAATAACTCCGTCTTTCTACAACTTGTGCCCAGCCAAGGGGAAGGCAATGGAATTTGCCCTTTAGTTCCTGATCTATCCTTGGAACATGTTGCTAGAACAAAGGCAAAAAAGCCCAGATTGTTTCATATTCTGGCTTTTGTCCTATACAGAGGGATTCATAATTCTTAAATAGCAGGTTTCTATGGTTTCCACCAATTTTGTCCTAATACTAATTTTATTATTTTTTTGTTTGTAATTTCCATTCAATCCAATCTAGTCCAATCAATCCATCTACCCATCCTTCCATGCATTTAATATACCCATTCAACATTAATTATCTATGATGAATAAAACCCTTGGTTACTTACTGAAGTAGATATAATGATAAATAAGTAGCATTGTGCTCTAAGGAGTCTACAATGTAATAGGAAAGATATAATGTTCTAATCTCATTTTACAGGTGAGGAAATGAGGCTCAAAGTTTCATGAATTATCCAGAGACACATAACTAATCAGGAATAGAATCTTGATGGAACTAAATATTTTGGGGGGGGGATCAGGAAGCTTTCCATGTACCACAGAGAAAGAGAGGAAGAAAGAATATGACAGAGAAAGAGAGAGGAGAGGGATAGAAAGATGGAAAAGAGACACAGACACAAAAACAGATTCAGAGAGAAACAGAGACAGACACAGAGAGACATAGAAAGAGACACAGATATAGAGATAAAATAAGAGATAAAAAGAGATAGAAAGAAACAAAGACAGAGACATAGAGAAAGAAAGATAGAAAGCAAGAGAGAGAAAAACAGATTCACAGAGAGAGACAGGAAGAAAAGAAAGAAAGGAAAAGAGAGACACACAGAGACAGACAAAGAGAGAGACAGAGAGCAAGAATGTTCGAAATAACCCACAGGAACATAAGCACTCTCTGTGTTTTACGAATAATAATGAGGAGACAGATAGTTTATGGATTATATGGAGTAGTGAGATATAACAATGAATCCTGGTAATAGAGAACAGGTAGGGATGTGGGAAATTTAGGTCATTGGATTTGAAGAAGTCAAGATAGTATGAGATTAGAGTAACTTTAGGCTCATCAATGTGCATTTTGAAGTAATAGATTATGAAGGAAAGGAGTAAAGAAAAAGATAAGGGGCATCTGTCTGGTTCAGTAGAAAAAGCATCAGGCACCCTCAGACACATGCTAGCTATGTGACTCTAAGCAAGTCACTTAATCCCATTTGTTTCACTTTCCTCATATATAAAACAAGTTAGAGAACTAAATGGCAAACTACTCCAGTATTTTTATTTTTTGTCAAGAAAACTCCAAATGCAGTTATGAAGAATGAGACACAACTGAAGTGAATGGAAAACAACATAAAGAAAGATAGGTAACAAAATAACTTAGAAAGTTGGGAGGGTGTTTTGGAAGAGTGGATGACAAAAAGGACAGTGAAAACTTAAGATTTCATTGATTGTGGAATGGAAGTTGTAGGCAGATAGAGAAGTAGAGGTTTGATCATGTCATTTCCTTATGTGGGAAGGTTCAGAAGCTTCCCATTGCATCTTTGCCATCAAAATCCCTTCATTCTACTTGACTTTTGTAGTTTTTAATACCCATGCTATTCTCCCTCATATGCTCTATGGTCCAACCAAATTGTCCAACTTCCTGTTGGCCATATGTCCCATCTTCTACCCTTATGCTGAGCTCAATTCCAGCCTCAAATACTTACTACCTCTGTGACCCTGGGCAAGCGATTTAATCTGTATTTGCCTCAGTTTCCTCATCTATAAAGTACGGATAATAATAGTAACCACCTTCCAAGGTTTTATGAGGATCAAATGAGACAATATTTGTAAAGCTCTCAGCATAGTCCCTGGGACATAGTAGAAAGGTTTCTCTCTGTCTCTATCTCTCTATCTCTGCCTCTGTGTGTCTCTCTTTCTCTGTCTCTTTCTGTCTCTTTCCCTCTCTGTGTATGTCTTTGTCTCTCTGTCTGGTCTCTTTGTCTCTCTCTCTCTGACTCTGTGTGTTTCTGTCTCTCTTACTGTCTGTCTTTTTCTGTCTCCCTCTCTGTTTTTCTCTGTCTCTTTTTCTCTGTTTCTGTCTCTATAATTGTCTCTCTGCTTGTCTCTTTCTCTTTCCCTCTTGTGTCTGTGTCTGTCTGTCTCTTATACACACACACACACACACACTCACACACATATACACACATCACTTATGTTCTAGATGCTGAGTCTCGGTGAAGCTTGGAATGACTTTGGATTTCATTTTGTTTTTGTTTCCCTTTTTGATTGCTATTGCACACTGGCATTTCATTTCTATAGAGTTTGTAGTCCATTAATAATACATTGTATAGATTATTGAGAATGTTTTTTGTTACAGCATCAAGACCCTTTCAGGTTACTTCTAGCTTCCAAAAGGCACGACTTGTGGGAATTTAAATGTTCTTAACCATAAAATACAGTTAATAATACTAGTAATACCTACCTCACAGGGTTATTTTGGAGGTTAAATGAGATAATACATATAAAGTACAAGACAAACCTTAAAGGACCATTTAAATATCTGATTTATTGATATTGTTAACAGTGAGAGAAAACATCAAAAAATGGATAGAGAGGGTTAGTCTCAGAGTCTGAAAAACAATTTCAAATCCCACCTCTGTCACATGCTGGTTGTGTCACACTGGAAGGAAGAAATAAACATTTATTAAGTACCTACTAGGCACCATACATTGTGTTGAGTGCTTTACAAAATCTTATTAAATCCTCATAACAGTTCTGAGAATACATGCTATCATTATTTCCACTTAATAATTGAGGAAACTAAAGAAGATACAGGCTACATAAGTTACCCTGGCCAAATCACTTAACTCTCAGTGCCTTAAGAAACTCTAAATTGTATTGTTAGTGCTGATCAGCACTGAAAGAAGGATTTTCCCTACTGAGTTCCCCATACCAGTGAAATGACAAGACCAGTTGAAATATGTGTGTACAATAGTATGATGCAATATGTACAATATAGAGAATAAGAACAATATAAAATATATATAAATAGAATAAGAATAATATAAGAATAATAAAAGAATATAGACTATTACTTTTTAATACTGATTATCCACAGTATTAATAAAACATAGTATAATTCATTAGAATATATTTAATATTTCATGCATGCATGTATACATAAACACATGCATTTAGAGAGAGACAAATAGAGAGACACAAAAAGAGAGAAATAGAAAAATAGAAGGAGAGAGAGAGAAAGAGAGGAGAAGGAGGGGAGAGAGAGACAAAGAGAGAGAAAAAGAAAGAGAAAAAAGAATAGAGACAGAGAGAGAGAAAAAGAGAGAGAGAAAGGGACAGAGAGAGACAGAGATTTAGTTCTCTGCCTTAGGGTATAAGGTAAAAGGTGGTGAATGGAGCAGGTAAACTGGTCTGTGGCCAAAAGAGATTTTCTTGCTCTGTGAATATAGAGATTCACCTGCATTATTCAACTAGATCCTCCCAACATCCCAATGAGGCAGCTACTACAGACATTATTACTTTCATTTCACTGATGAGGAAATTAAGACAGAGAGCTTAAATATTCTTATCTATATGACACAGCTAGTCAGTGTCACACACAAAATGGATTTGAAGTCTGATCTTCCTATCAAAGCCAGATTTCTCTCGTTCCTGATGCAATGGCTACACAGTGTATGTTACAGAGAGCCTGGCCAGACAGCTCTTTTCTGAGATGATCCAGAGAATTCTGGTGACATTACATGGAAATTGACTTAAGTTTGACAACTAGTGCCTTATGGTAATACATATTTCTTTCCCCTTTCCTCTTTTTCTCCCATAAAAGCTAAAAAAAAATCTGACTTTTGCTTTTTTAAAAAAGCTAGTTCTTAGAGCCTAAGTAAATTTGTTGGACCCTGCTAGAAATAGTGTCTGGAGCAGATAGGCTGGATTTATTTCTCTGAGCCCTGTGTACTTATGAGACTATTTCCAGACAGCAGGGGGCACTCTGGGCATTCTCTGCAACCAGACATCCTCACAGCCCAGGGCCCAGGTAGCAGGACAGAGGACTAATTGTGTCAGCAATGTTTTGGGCTGCAGTAAGTTGGACTGATGAGAATGCAGCTGCCTCTACCTTGCTTGTAAAAAAAGTGGCTGATGAATTAAATTCAATTTTCTTAGAAGTCGGGAGAAATAGTAATTAATGAACTAATGTATCCATTAAACTGGATCAGCAAGTATCTTGGAAAGCGTGAGTCCCCAGAAGCCATTTGGGTTTGTCTCATGGGGGAATAAACCATGACATTTTAAAGCATATGTATTGGAGAGGAGGTCTTAAATGTTTTCTCTGACATCCATCTCCCTTTGACTAAGAGTTTTCCATGTTGATTGGAGAGATATCACATATCAAATAATGTTAATAAGTTTTTTGATAAGTGTTTTAAGATTTACAAAGCACTTTATAGACCTTATCTTATTTGATTCTCACAGTAATTGCAGTAAGTATTATTTTTGATTCTCAATTTACTGACAAGGAAATTAAAACTCAAAGAGATTCAAGATTTTATAAAGTCTTAAATGTCAGAGGCAGGATTTGAACTCAAGTCTTCATGAATTTCAAGTCAGTTTTCTATTTCAGTTCTGAACTCTCTCTGTCTCTGTCTCTGTCTCTGTCTCTGTCTCTGTCTCTGTCTCCATCTCTGTCTCTGTCTTTCTGTCTCTTTCTCTCTGTCTGTCTCATTTATATATGTGTGGACATCTTCTCAGAATAACATTTTTAAATAATTAATGGAAATCCCAAATTTTAGTTAGAGCATATTGGAAATAAAGTTGTAATTTTTTTTTCCATTCAAGTTTAAGGATACTCTGAAATCAGTTCACAGACCATTTGGGAATGTGTGTCTGTGGATCCCAGGTAAAGCTGTTATATATAGTATAGTTCTTTTCACATGGCTTTCTGCTTGTGTCCCATTTGATTCATGTGTATCCCAATAGGAGTCTAAATGTCTAAAGCAGGAAGTGATTTAAAGTACCTGATATATTGATGATATAGGAATACTAATATACAATAGTAAATCAAACTAAAGGTCACTTGGGTTATAAAATGTAGAAAATAATAAAAATAACTCATATTTTATATCACATTGTTTTGAAAAATATTTTCCCGACAGCAGCCTTGTGAGCAAGATAGAGGCTTACTGTTCCCATTTTACAGTTAAGGAAACTAAATTGTGGAGAGATAAAGTGATTTCTAATGATCACAGCAATTGTGTTTGAGAAAATTTGGACCCAAGTCACCAATTCCAAGCCAAGATGTCTATCTATTATGGCATACCAATTTTAAAGACAGTGTAGTATAGATCACTGAACTTAAAATCAAAAGACTGGGTCTCAGTCCTGTATTGTTTGTGATATTATAGGAAAGTCAGCAAAATCTCTCTCAGAGGATTCATTTCTTCATATCTAAAATGGGAATAAAAGAGCAGTAGGTGATGCAGGGGCTAAAACTCCAGGCTTGAATTCAGGAAGATGAGTCCTATGGGACTCAGATACCTGTGTGACCCTGGGCAAGTCACTTAACCCTGTTTATCTCAGTTTTCTCATCTGTAAAATGAGTTGGAGAAAGACATGGAAAACCAACCTCTCCATTATCTTTGCCAAGAAAACCTCAAATGAAATCATGAAGAGTTGAACGTAATTGAAACAACTAAAGAACAAAATGGAAATAAAAGCCCTTGCAAGACCTCTTTTTTAGGTTGAAATGAGCCTTATTATAGTGTTACTCTTAAATGGGAACTAGTACTGTGATTATTGCTACTATTACAATTGTCATCATTATCATCACTTCAATGGCTAATTAGTCATTTGCTTGCTGATATGTGAGATCATTTTAAATTGTCCTGGAAAGTAAAGAAGGGGTGAAGAAAATGAAGAAGGAAGAGAAAGGCACTAACTTGCTGTCCATGGAAACTGTGACTCATGGCTCAGCATCTTGAGAATTTCCCTGGCTGGCTTTGCAGGAGCCATCCAACTCTGAACACCATTAATAGAAATGCTCTCACTCTCATTAGCAATGCACTCAGCTCCCCAGAAGCAGATATTTCTTCTCCAGCTCCTCCCTTACAATGACAGCTCCTGCTCTCTAGTTCCATCCATCAAAGCAGTGTTACCAATTTCTAGCATAAGTGGATATTTTCCAGAGATGAAACAATGAGTCAATGCAAGATGAAGTTAGGCGATACATGAAAAAAGTTAGCTAAAGTAAGGAAACTTCTGTCGAATTTTCCAAGGTAAACAAATAGACATATACATAGTTACTTTATGCTTAAAATTTCTCAGGGATTCCTTGGTAGAATTTTAATAAAGCAGTCTTCAGAGATGCTAATCAAAGAAGTACCATAAGGATAAAGAAGAATAGAATTTGTTACCCTTCAACTAAAATGTAGGAAAGTTTCCTGGAGCACTTATATTTTCCCACTAGCTGAAAGACCTGCAGGAATTTACTTAGTTTCTCTGAGACACAGTTTATTCATTTGTAAAATGGGATAGTGATAGAACTAAAGTTTCTAAGTTTCCAGAATTAATGATCTACAATTAATTTTTCAGTGATCCCAATCATCTTCAGGCTGCTGGTTCCGCAAGTGACTGATACATATCCATCATATTGTTAAAAGGTGCTGCTGACTTTTTTTTTTTTTTAAAGTCAGCTTATTAAAGAAAGAACATCATCTTTTATTCATGTTACATTTAATTCCTTATAAAACACTTAGGTTACCATAACACTACTACAAAGCTAGTGTAGACACTTCTCTTTCTACTTTATAGATAAGAAACTGAGGTTAAGAAAAATTAAATGATAATTAGGATTATACATTTAATAAGTGCATGATTCAAGATTTGAACCTAGGTCTTTTGAATGCAAGTTCTTTTCTCTGTATATTGGTGCTTTACAGGTCATTTTGATTAAATGATGATTAGAAGTTTTCTTAATATGGAGATCCAAAGCTGAGTTGAAATGGAGACTTTTGTCTTCTTTCCTGGAACTAGAGAAAAGGTAGGGATTCTAGAGTTGAAAGATATGGGTTCAAATTTTCCCAAGATCATGCAGCTAGTAAAAGCTACAGCCAGGATTGTAAAGTAAATTACCTGTTGATTTCTGTATTTTTCATGTGAGAGATTAGAACTTCCTGTGTGAACTTGAGAGCACCCCAGATATCTCTGAGTCTTTTCTTTCTTTCTTTCTTTCTTTCTTTCTTTCTTTCTTTCTTTCTTTCTTTCTTTCTTTCTTTCTTTCTTTCTTTCTTTCTTTCTTTCTTTCTTTCTTTCTTTCCTTTTCTTTCTTTCTTTCTTTCCTTTTCTTTCTTTCTTTCTTTCTTTCTTTCTTTCTTTCTTTCTTTCTTTCTTTCTTTCTTTCTTTCTTTCTTTCTTTCTTTCTTTCTTTCTTTCTTTCTTTCTTTCTTTCTGTTAATTTGGACTCTGCCCAGGATCACACAGCTAGGAAATAGTAAATGCCTGAGGGTAGATTTGAACTCAGATCCTCTTGACTTCAGAGCAAGTGCCCTATCCACTGTGCCATCTAGCTGCCTCTGTTGCCATCTAGCTGTCCTGATTTTTTTATTTGAAAAAGGGGAGAGGGTTAGATCAGATAGTTTCTAATATCTTTTCTATCTCCTCTCCAATCCTATGATTTTGAATTTTATTCATCAGAAAAGTAAAAAGAGGCTGGGAAAGAAAAAAACTGTTGGAATTTCTACAACTGTGTGACTTTGGGTAAGTCATTACTATTACTGGAGAACTATCTCCAGGCTTCAGTTTTCTCATATGCAAATGAGGGAGCCATAGCCAATGATCTCTGGGGTTTCTTCCAGCTCTGTCATATGAATTATGGCTATGGCAGACATTGGAAACATCAGTAAAACAATCTTGAAATCCACTTCCATTTCAGGAGAAAAGTTCTCAGATATAATGAGTTAAATAGATGATAATGACCATGCAGTTTATTCTTTCCAAGTACATTGATATGTCCCAAGATGTTGTCACAGTAGGTAAAGATATTGCCAGTTTATCATGTAGTTTGGGTCAATGCCCATGTATTTGGGTCAATACTCCATAGTCCCTGATTCCATGTGTGTGTGTGTGTGTGTGTGTGTGTGTGTGTGTGTGTGTATGTTTATTAAATAAGCCAGTATTCCTGTCTTGGGGAAGGATATAATCATGACTGGTAGCTACAAAATATTGGGCTGTCCATTGTGATGCGCCTGTACTCAGATGGCAGGTGGAAGAGATTTGGGGATGCTGCCACTATAACAATCTCATCACCATACTTCCAAAGAGAAGTTGAAATTCTCCATAATTCTTGCTGATATTGCCATACTCAATCCAGGAATTCCTAATCTAATCATAATAAATATGGTTTAAGAAGGAATGATGGTCATTGATGGGAGGATAAATGAGATTCAGGATGTTACTACTACCAGTTCAAATTAGACAGAGATGTGGATTCCCTACCCTTGGGCTGATGTCCCAAGTCTAATCCCTTTTTTGTACTAGCCATTATATACCTTGAATCTTAAGTGGTAGGTAATTAAAATAATAGATATAATACTTCATTTGTAGTCATGAAGATCTGAATGCAAGTCCTTGGACATGTTATCTGTGTAATTCTGAGAAAATCACACCTTCTCTGTGACCTCTTCAGTTTTCCCATTTGTAAAATGGGGCTAATAATAGCATCTATATTACAGGATCTTTATAAAGATCAAATAAATGCTTTTCTAACCTCAAAATGCTATATAAATGCTATTATTAAACGCCAAGAAGGAGTCAGCATAGTATAATAGGAAAAGTTATTAACTTCAACTGAGAGCACCTGGATTCAAATCCCAGCTCTACCACTTAGAATCTATGTGACTGACAAGATCTTGGTATTTCAGTTTTTCCATCTATCAAAAGAATGGGTTTGAGCAGATGACTTTTAAGGTTCCATCTAGTTCTTAATCTACTTATCATACTTTGATTTTTCCAGATTTTTCAGATTTTACAAATGTCTTGGTATATAGGTAATTGTTTCTAGGTGAGAAGTAGTACAGCCAGATGTGTTAACAGGTTATATATCAGAATAATGCGTAGAAGGCCTATTTTTAGCCTTAGAGTGCTATATAAATGTCAGATATAATTATCATCATCATCATTATTAATTATCATCAATATTAGGCAAGGACTTCCCATCCAAGGAAGTGATTTGGGAAATCTCAGTATTAGGGGATCAAATAAGATAGGATAGAAGAGAAAGAGATGATGCCCAAGATGAGGGAGAGAGGAAAGAGAGATTGGTTGTGAATGTGAAGAGAAATTACCCATATTTCTAGAGCACCTATACATCCATCATCCCTTTATTTGATTTTAAAATCTATCACATATCGGCTACAAATTAGATTGCCAACTGCTCTGGGATTAGAGCTGTGAATGACAGGAACAGCAATGTCTCTGTCCTCCCTCACTCATTTTCCACCTGTAGAGTCATAGATTTCCACTATAATCCTCCATTTCAGTCATTACTCTTTCTGTCTCTCAAACTATCAGTGAAAATCCTACAGCCTCAATACAATACAAAACTCCAGTGAGAATGATTATACTCTGTAATTGTTGAAACAGCTAGCATTAGATGTTCTCTCCCTTTCACTAATATAGAAAATTAAATTTGAAATCTGTCAATTTTCCCTGTACTTTCAAGCCCATTGTCATGACTACTGCAGCACACAGAAAGTTGATTCCAGCTGTGCTCTTGATCTGTAAAGGTATATGCTGCCTGAAGGACAAGACTCTCACTGTACCTGCAAAAGCTGTATTTTTTTCTTACATGAATGAAAACTTCTTCCAACAGATGTGACTGTAGGTTCTCAAGGGATATACTGATGGAATATGATTTTTGGAAGGTCCCACCATATCATAAACACTGCGTTGGTATTCTTACATCATCAAAAGATCAAGTTATATTAATTTACAGTCCTAGAACTAGATGATGAGCCTCACCAGAACTTTGACCACTAAGGAATAACATTTTTCAGCCACCACAATCCAAGAAGAAAGTTTACTGGCATGTAGAAGGATTGCAATCTATGCCAGTGTATGCACGTGGGGCAGATGGGGAGAGATTGGAAAGGTGTGCAGAATAAATGGTAGAGAGAATACCCACATTGATGAAAATTACAGATCCCTGAAATATTAAGGCAAGAATTAGGATGTATTATTGTTTCTCATGTCTTGTCTTTCCAATAACAATCAATTTTTTTTAAAAAATTGACAAATCCTTCTATAATGAGGACACAAAATGCAAAAATACCTACAAGATTCATGTGTGGTGTTATGGCAGATAATTCAGAGAATATAGAATTCTAGAATAAATGGAATCTGCATCCTCATTTTACAGCATTACAACCTGAGGCCCAGAAAGGTTGTGACTTGTTCAAGGTCACACAGATATAGAAGGCAGTTGGGTTTCAAATTCAGATTCTACACTGATTGTTCATTCATTTAATCATACTACCTCCTTGAGTTTAGTCAAATTCTTTTCTTTCTTCACTGATGAGAGAGAGGAATTCAAAACATAATGGATTCACAGCTAATATAATGGTTTATTTTGATTGATTATATTTATTTTCTACAGAGCCCTGGGCTTTGTAAGGAGTGATTTAGTGCATAGCAATAAGATTAAAGAAAGAAAAAGAAAGAGGGCATCTGCAATCATCAAAAATACCAAAAGGAAAATCAACAGAAGTTCATAAAGGAACATAAACAAACAGCAATTTGTTCATATCTTGCTTAATTTAATGTACAGTTTAAAAGAAACAAACTGCATATAACAAAAGCAGTTTCACAGGCAATCTCCTGTTCTTTTTGTATTGAAATGTTTGTGTTTGCTCATAATTAAGTTCATGATGAAAAAAAAAAAGACTATAGCAAAAAGGAAACAGGCCAGGTAAAAATTTTAAATCTTATGATATATAAACAAATAAACTTCAGCTGAAAATGTAGTTTGATGATAAAGTGGCATGGAGGATTTGGTGTGGTCAGTGAAGTTGTTCAATAACTTCTATTTGCTGCTCACCCTACCACTTACTATTTACCTGTGTCATCTTCCATGTATAAGTCAACTTTTCTATTCTGGGAAGTAGGATCAAAGATCTGTGTCATTCACTTTATCTCTTTTGTTAGATTTGAACTACAAGCCAGGGACAACAATGTTACAAAACATGTCAGTGTGAGATGACTCTCGATTTCCTCATTCAGTATATTTTCCTTTCAGTTTCTTCTTGGCTACTGAATTCTCATCCTGACTAGTAAATGCTGGTGATTACCTGTGTTTAAAATGATAAATGTTTAAAATCAAAGGAAAAGAAAAAGTTCCACCCTTCTCCTCACTCCCCCCCACTCAGAGAGAAAGGCTTCAATATCCCCAGAAAGAGCTATAGTAGAGATCGTTGTTTTGGCATCTGTAGTTGGGGGATGAGGACATAGTTTAGCTTAACAATTTTTGTTTTGAAATTTCTTAGAATATCATTGTAAACGATCCTTGGTGGGGATTGCCTCTGCCTGGATTTCAACTCATTCAGGCCCTGTGGCTTTTTGTGCTTCCCTTTCTCTAGCACCATGTTTCTTCTGTTTGCCTGAATTGGAGTTGGGATCTTCCTTGAGTCTAGCTCCAGAATGCAATGATCTGTTTAAGATCACCTTTGTCCTATCATGTTTTTTCCTTTCTGATTCATTTCAAGGTAATCCCTTGAATCCCTTGATGTATCCATATCCCTTATACTTAATTAATATCTCCTGGGTGGCTCCTTTTCTGTGATTCATAGTAACAGATAGACTATGATTCTACTTTTATATATTTGCTTTTATAGGCCAGAAAAACTTATTCTTCCCTTTCCTCATCCCAATCTCTTTCATACAATCAACTTTCAGAGACCTGGGTGGTGGAGAATGATGGACACGGAGTGAGAAAGATCTGAGTACAAGCTTTTTCAGTATTTGTTTTTAAATGTGTGACTTTATGTTTCTCAGCCTCAGTTTCTTCATCTGCAAGTTGAAAACAACAACAGCACCTACCTCATAGGATTAGGAGAATCAAATGTGATAACATAAACAGAGATCTTGGAAAACCTTGAAACTAAGTATGATGCTTCTATTTTCCTAATCATCATCATTATTATTTTCTAGTATTATTAGTAGTAGTGATGTATATGACTTCCCCTTGTGTAAGAGTCCAAAATGTACTTGATATTTTTTTTTGCTAGTAACAAGCTACAGTAAGGAGAATAACTTTTGGTGTCTTGTTCATACTATGTCTGGTGACTTACTCCTCATATGCAATTTGAATATAGTTATACTTTTATTTTGAAAGAATTAGGGTTAAGTGACTTGCCTAGGATTTGAACTCAGGGCCTCTTGACTACAGGATCTGTGCTCCATCTATTGTGCCATCTAGCTATGACTAGTTGTACTTTTTTGAGGAAAGATCTAATGGAAAGATATTATCTGAATATTTATTCATAACTGAAATAATTTATTTTGTCTTGCCTTTATCTTTTATTTGGCTTCAATCTCTGACTTTTATCCAATCTTTTCAGCTACTATTTGTCCATCTCTTGCTTCTGTCTGTTTTCTAGGTACTGTAGTCCATATCTGGCTTCCCTTCCTTCAAGGTCCAACTCCAGTGTCATTTGAATATTTCCTGATGCTGATGCTTTGGCATTGAGCTTTTTCTCTTGGATCAAGAAGAATTTCCTGGAGCATTTTGCTCCCTGTAGAGAAGCTGGGCTCTGATTTTCTTCCAGGATCTGGGTTTCCAAGATGTGCTCCATCCTGTTTCTCTACAATCAGAGTTCTCACCAAGCCAAGAATTACTTTTTGTCAAGTCTGTCAAATCATCCCTAGCAAATGTTTCTCTCTCCAACCGCTGTAATGAACTGACAGATGGGTGTCTGATCTTCATGAGATATAATAAAGATTTACTTTCTAAACTGTTAGGACATGCCAAGGTTATCATACAAAGAACTGACACCCTGAAACTGCAGTCAAAACCAACAAAAACAAATGTAGATTTCATTGGCCAGCCTATTTCTACATTACATGTGTAATCTTGTTCTACCTCCAAGCCAGTCAGGCTTAATCAAGTATTTCTAAAGAATCAGAAAATTCAGGACTAAAGGGTTCTTTTGTTGTTTTTGTTGGTATTATTTAGTTATTCTAATTATGTCTGACTCTGTGACCCCATTTGGGGTTTTCTTGGCAAAGATACTAGAGTGGCTTGCCATTTCCTTCTCCAGATCATTTTACAGATGAGGAAACTGAGACAAATAAGGTTAAATGACTTGCCCAGAGGGATACAATTAGTAAATGTCTTCAGATTTAAATTCAGATTTTTCTGACTCCGGGCCTGGTACTCCATCCAGCATATCATCTAGCAGTCCTACAAAAGGATTTTGGGATCTTGGAAAATGGAACTATGGTAATTGCATCTGAAGACCCATTTCTGAACCTTCGCTCTTTGGTCGTCCTTATCTATATCTGGCCATTAGACCCATAAGGCTCTGGAGGGGAAAGTGAGGCAGGTGACCTTGAACACCCCCTCCCTGATATCATGGGGGCATTCCTTAGAGAAGGAAGGGCAAACAACAACAACAACAACAACAAACTTTCTCTCTAGTCTACCTCTTCTTGATTTTGAGTTGTTGACCTGGACTTCCCTATTTATACTTTCTCCTTCAATGTTGGGGATTTTGGACTCCTTCATCCTTTATATCCAGTAAACTTTAGGTTTCTAAAGGAATTGCCTAGTTTATAAGTTCTTTTATAATCTGACTTCATCCTTATCACATCCCACTCTCCCTTCTGTATTTTAGGTTCCAAGGAAACCAGATTTCTCATTATTACTGTAACTCATCTTACTTGTTTGCAATGCTTCATATACCTTATATTTATTTCACTGCTCTTTCTATTATAGAATGTGCTTGGATATTGACCCTGTAGCTTGTTATTGATGTGATATTGATTAAATCACTTAACATCTCTAAGTCTCCATTTTCTCTTCTGTAAATAATAGAGTTGGAGTAGATGACATCTAAGCCTCCTCCCAGTTCTAGATCTATTGTTATATTATTCTATATGGCTCTCTTCAAATTATTACTTTTCTTTGAGGTCTACTTTTAGTGTGGGATGCTGGGCAGATAACTTAATTCTGTTTGCCTCAGTTTCCTCATCTGTAAAATGAGCTGGAAAAACAAATGGCAAACCACTCCAGTATCTTTGCGAAGAAAATCCTAAATGTAATCTTAAAGAGTCATGAGAACTAAAAAATAAATGAACAAAAACAACAATTACAGATAGAGGATTAGCTTCAGATTTGAGAAGACCTATAATCTCTGCCTGGCTTATTATTTGGTCATGTATACTTGCTATGGGACCACAGAAAAGTGACCCCAACAACTCTTAGACTCTGCTTATTTATTTATTTTTTTTCTTTTAAAAGTATTTTACTTTTATTCCTCAAAAAGTTTTGAATTCCAAATTCTAATTCTCCTTCACTCTCCTTCCTTTCCTGAGATGGCAAGTTCTCCAATACAGGTTACGCATATGTAATGAGGTAAAACATTTCTATGTTAGTAATTTTGTACAGGAAGATGAATTAAAAACAAAGAAAGAAAAAAATGGAAAAAAAAAGCAACATACATTACTCTGTTTTCAGTGAACATCAGTTCTTTCTCTCAAGGCAGATAGCATATTTTATCATGAGTCCTTTGGTATTGTCTGGGATCATTTTACTGCTGAGAATGGCTGTCATTCACAGTTCTTCATTATGCAGTATTCATGTTATTGTGTACAACATTCTCCTGGTTCTGCTCACTTCACTTTGCATCAGTTCATGTAAGTCTTTCAAGGTTTTTCTGAAATCTTCCTATTTGTCATTTCTAACATAATATTTCACCATAATCATAAGATACTGCTTGTTCTCTCATATCCTAATTGACCAATTTCCAATTTTTTTGCCACCACAAAGAACTGATATACACATACACATGCATATACATATTTATAAATACATCCCTTTCCCTTTCCCTTTAAAAAAATCTCTTTGAGATATGAGCTTAGGAGTGGCATTGATGGACTAAAGGACATGCACAGTTTTAAAGCTCTTTTGGGAATAGTTCCAAATTGTTCTCTAGAATGGTTAAATGAGTTTACAACTGCACCAAAAATGTATTAGAGTCTTAACTATCTTACATTCCTTCCAACATTTATCATTTCACTTTTTTGTCATTAGTCAGCCTGGTGGGCATGAGTACCTCATAGTTTGTTTTAATTTGCATTTTTCTAATCAAAAGTGATTTAGATTATTTTCTACATGAAAGACATACATACACATACACATATATATACACATATATACACACATATATATACATACACATGCACACACACATATGTATTAGATACTTTGATTTCTTCAACTGAAAACTGCCAGTTCATATTCCTTGATCATTTATCAATTGGGGAAATGACTTGTATTTTTATAAATTTGACTCACTTCTCTAAATATTTGAGACGAGCTCATTATCAGAGATACTTATTGCAAAATTCCCTCTAGATTTTTGCTTTTCTTTTAATTTTGGTTGCATTGGTTTTGTTAGTACAAAACCCTTTTCATTTTATATAATCAAAATTATTTTTTTGGAAATGTTCTCTATATTTTGTTTGATCCTAAATTCTTCACTTATCCATAGATATCCATGGATAGATAAACTATTCCACAGTGTCCTAATTTTCTTATGGCATCATTCTTTATGTGTAAATTATGTCCCCATTTTGACCTTATCTTGGCATACCATGTGAGATGTTGATCTGTTCCTAGTTTTTGCCATACTGTTTTTGTTTTCCCAAAAGATTTTGTGAAATAATGAATTTTTCCCAAAGCTTAGATTTTTCAGTTTATCATATACTAGGTTATTGTTGTCAGTTGTTATAATGTAATGTGTAACTCAGCTACTCCACTGATCCACTATTCCATTTCTTAACCAGTACCAGATTGTTTTGATAATTACTGCTTTATATACATGTATATTTTTATAACTAGTAACTAGGAACCTTTCCTTCTTCCCAATATTATGCTGAAAGGAGCCCAAATCATTAGGAAAAGTTTTCTGTTTATAGCCTCAGGCACACCCAGGCTTATTTAATTCTCCAATGGCACAGCCTTCTGTTGATGCCTTCAGTTCACTTGTAGGATTCCAGCCTTTCTTGTATTATAATACTGAGAAAATCATTGATCAAAATTTTTGTGAATCTCAAGGAATCTTCATATATTTTGATATATAAAAAGTCTCATGTTTATTGATGGACAGATCTAAAGTGTCACATTGATGAAGACTCATGACTGGCTTCCCTTATTCTCATGGAGATAGCTAAATCTCATGATAGAATTGGAGTTAAGAACTAGTTCTGGAGTCATGAAGACCTTTGTTCAAATCCAGTCTCAGATATTTACTAGTTGTGTTCAATGTGATCCTCTGTCTGCCTATTTTATAAAGGGATCATCCACCTCAAAAGATTGTGGTGAATATCAAATGAGATGGTAATAAATGATTGTTCCCTTGCTCATGTCCTGAATATTTTTAACAGGAGATAAAGCAAGGATCTCAGTTCATGTTGGGGAGGATGACTATGATTTAATACATGTAAGAAAATCCCATAAAGTCTTTCTGAAAAAAAAAGTTCTTTGTGAGGAAGGAGGACTCTGGGAAGATGGCAGAGTAGGTTAGTAAATTTCAAGCTCTCCAGATTTCCCCCACAAACAGAACACATTTTCACCTCAGGGTAAACATAGACTAAGGAAAAATCAAGAAGACCTAGGCAGAACACAGGTCCTCTTGATACAATTTAAGAAGATCCAAGGAAAGATCTCAGGCTAGGATTAATCTGTATGAAGTGAAAACACTTACAAAACATCAAGTAGAGATTCTTGGGGCTAGCTGTGTTTGGCTGGAGTCTCAGTAGGAACCATGGACACTTTCACCTCCTAGACCACTATGGACTTTGGAGTCTGAGTCTGCAAACACTGAGTGAATGCTGCCTGTTTAGGAATGCCAGCCCAGCTGTGTTGCAGAGCCACAGCCCTGGCCAGGTAAGAAGGAAGCAGCACACCGGGAGCACAGAAACAATGGGACAGGGATGCTGCTGGCTGTAAGTACTTGTAGGAGGCTAGAACTCCTGATTTGGGGTTCCAGGTCAGAGGGAAGAGCTTAAGTGAAGCTAGAGCTTATATCTTCTCACCCTAGGATTAAAAGTGCTTACACATTTTTATCAGAAATGAATTGGCAAAGAAGAAAGAACCCAACCATAGAAACTTACTATGGGAATAGGAAAGACCAGGGTTCATCTTCAGAGGACAGTGAAGTTAAAAAAAGGCTGCTTCTACTCCAAAGAGTAACATTAAATGACTCCTTGCCAGAGGGCATTTATAGAACTCAAAAAAGAATTTAAAAATCAAATGAGAGACATTGAGGAAAAACAACAACAACAACAACAAAAAAAACTCAGAAAAACAGAAAAATTGTGAAAAAAAGTTAACCAACTAGAAAAGGAGATAAAAGATCTCAAAGAGAAAATAACTCTTTGAAAATTAGAAGTAAGCAAGGAGAAGTCGATGAAGCTGTGAGAGACCAAGAAATAACAAAACATTATAAAGAATGAAAAAAAAAGAGAACAGAATGTGGAACATCTTATAAGAAGAACAACAGATCTGGAGAATAAATCAAGAAGGAAAAGCATAAGGACTGCCTGAAAATTGTGACAAAAAAAGGACCTTGATACAATAATGCAAGAAATAGTCCAAGAAAATTGTCCTGGAGTAACACGAGGGTAGTTTGAAATAGAAAAAATCCACCAATCACTACCTTAATGAAATCCTTTGTAGAAAACACATAGGAATAATATTGCCAAATTTCAAAATTCCCACATCAAAGAGAAAATTTTGTAATAAATAAGAAAAAGACCATTTGAATATGCTGGAGCTACAATTAAAATTGTACAGGACTTCTCAGCAGCCACAATAAAAGACCATGCTCCTAGAATCATATCTACCACCAATCAAAAGAACTAGGCTGTGACCAAAAATAACATATCCAGAAAAATTATCTATAATATTGAATGAGAAAAAAGGACATTCAACAAACTTGCAGATTTTCACGACTTTCTATCCACCAAATCTGAACTCATTAGAAAATTTAGCATATAAGAGTCAATATCAAAGTTCAGTTTCAAAGAAATCAACATGGATAAATTGTTTATGTCTTTTTTTACATGGGAAATGTATAATATATCTTTAAAATTGTTTAAAAACAATAGAGTAGCTCAAAAGAAAGATTGGGGCAGAGTTGAGGTAAAAATAGTAATTATGGATATAAATAAGGTGCAGAGGAAGAATAGACACAGAGGCTTGGTGGAGGGGAGGGCTCATAATTCTGAAATCCTATTCACATTGGGAATGGGTTAAATAGGCAACACTGTATATATACCATGAAGGATTCAGTACCCTCCAAAATCTATAAAGAAATAAGGGGAGAGGGATGGGCAGATGGGGAAGCAAAGGGATTGGGAAGAAAGATTGTGTGTGTGTGTGTGTGTGTGTGAATCTATGTGCATGTATATATCTACATATGTATACAGAAATATATCCTTTCTGAAATATAGCCTATGTGGGGGTGGGGGAAATGAAAGAGGGGAAAAATAAAGTAATAAAGGTGCATAGCAGAGAACAAAAGAACAATTTACAAGGAAGAAAGAAAAGATGGACACACATGAATATAATTTCTTTTACTAATATCTATCTATCTATATATATATATATATATATATATATATATATCTACTTTTTTGAACTGGTAATTTGTTGTTATCTATTTTGAATCCTCCCTAATGTTCTCCTAGGCACATGACAATGTTCTTTTTTGTTTTGTATTCCTTTTCTGTTTTTCTTTTTTCTTATTTTGTTTTTTAAAATAAAATAAATTAAAAAAATGAAAATCTTTATGAGAATGCTGATCACTGAGCCTTCCAGTATTCCAGACATTCCAGGAACACTGAGAGCTTAAATTACTTGCTTAGGTTCTCTCTGATAGTTTACATCAAAGGCAGAACTGGAACCCAACTCTCCTTGACTCCAAAGCCATCTCTCTGCACTTTCATATGTCTCCTTCACATTTAAGATAGTACAGGTGAAAGATATTGATGTATGTAAGATCACAAAAACCAGTTAAAAAAATAACAACTGTCTAGTTTGTTTTAGGCCACAGATCATTCCTCATAGAATATAAGGACATATTATATAAAATTAGATTTTTTTATATAATCAAATATATTTTTACAAGGAATTTGTGATTTATTCATATGGAGAACTTCCTACTGTGAAAATTCATTCTAACAATGCAAATTTTTAACTGTTCTCCAATTTTTGGTCTTAGAGAGTTTCTTAGGGCAGTAAGAGATTAAATGATTTTTCCAAGGTCACAGAACCAGTACACATTAGAAGTGAGATGTGGTCCAAGAGACCACTAGGTCTTCTTGGTTCCTGAGTCTGGCTTTCTATTTATCTTGCCATGTTGCTTAAAAATTAACAAAAATGCCCCAAGCAAATAATTTCTAGCTTCTAAAAATCTCTCTTCTACCTATTGTCCTCATTTGTGTTTGTCCAAAAAAGAACCCTAAGATCTCCCGGCAATGGTTTCTCTGAATGATTCTGAATGAGCTCTCTTTCTATTGCTACAGGATCCTCCCTTATTATTATTTTAAGTGGTTGGTGCTTGGAAGGAAGCTCATGGTCAGAAAATTGCTATAATATTGCATTTGTTTTTTTTAAAACAGAAACAGAAAAGAATAACATAAATTAATACCTCATCATAATTGCTCTCTCTACCTGCACTCTCAAAAGCAGCAGCAATAATATTTTTGAGTAGCCAAAATGTCACTCTGAATGCCAGAGTGAACGAATTGGTTCAATACCAAGAATTAACAGTGCTAGGAAACCACATAGAAATAAAATGTGCTAAACTTCCAAAGGGAATTATTGAAATAATTTATGCTCTGACCAAAAAGCAAACAATGTATCAATTAGCAGCATCTGAGTAATTTGCAAGGAAGACTATTAGTTCAGACAACAGAGAAATCTACATTTCTTGTTCATTGTGCCCCTTGATGTGTTGTAATTAGGTGAAAGACATATGTTAAAATGTCTTGAAAAAGGAGTCTCCAATGAAGATTCATCCATCAATTTGGTTTGAATGGGCATCATAGCTAATGAGATTACCTAAGAGTATACCATTCATTCATTCTTTCCTCTGACTGGTACATTTATGAAGATATAACCACTCTTGGCTTCAGGCATAGAATTGGAGATGAAAACCTGGTGGTTTAGAAATCTACTCAGAGTTGGAAAAGCCTGAGTTCAATTGTCTTTGACATTTAGTCATTGTGTGAGAATGTTTCTATGTCCCAATCAATCAATCAATAACTATTAAGTGTCTATTATGTGCCAGGTACTGTTTTAAGCACTGAGGATACAAAAAGAAGCAAAACTATCTGTATCCTCTCTTACAAAGTAAGGACAATGATATCTACGTTACAGGGTTATTATGAAGCTCAAACAAAATATGTACATTTTTTTCACAAAAAACAATTCGTTATTTACATTTGACATTACTTTCCCTTTTCTTTTTCTTTTTTTTTTTAATACTTGGAAGAAAATAAGGAAAATGATAATTGCCTTCAAGTTTTTGAAGGGTTATTCACAGAACTGGGATGCACTTTCTGCTTAGCTGCAAAATGAAGAGCTACGAATATAGGTTAGAGACTGGAAAAAAAGAAATGTTAGGTGTAATGTAAGAAAATATATCCTAAAATAGTTATCCAGAAGTAGGATGAGTGGATTTCAAAAGTAATAAATTTCTACCCATTGGTAATCTCAAGATAATGACGTGATAAGCATTTATCAGATAGGTTGTAGAGGGAATTTTTATTTATGAATGGATTGAATTCTCTGTTGTTTACCATTTTTTCAACATTTCATACATTTTCACAGATGACCGGGATCCTTAACCATGTTGTAGGCCTTTTGGTTATATAGATCAATGGATGCCTCACCAGGACTATTATATCATCTCTACTTGTTAGAATGTGAGTTCTAGTTTTTGCTTTTTGTACTTGTATCCAGAACTTGGAGCTTAACACAGTGTTTGATACATGTAGGCACTTAATAAATACTTTTTCATTTTTTCATTCATTGGAGTAAAAATCCTTTCCAAAATTAAGATTCTATTATCCAGAATTAGAAGGGGGTCCTAATAAAAACAGCAGATAGACTAATACCAAAAATAGAGACCTATTGATCTTCACTGGAACTCTATCTAGGTTGATGTAGATTTATTAATTTTTCTTGAGTCCTATTTCTACTTTATGCTTCTATTGATTAGCCTACATTTCCCTATCTTACCATAGCATAGGAAACAATATCAAATGTTTTACTGGATTCTAGGATAAATATGTTTACAACATTTGTTGAACATTCTAATTTAATGATGCTGTCTGAAAAGGAAATAAAAGTAGCCTGGTTTACTATTAACAAAAGCTAATTCTGAACACAATATTAGCAATACTAATTATGGCTGTCTTTGGTAATAGAATCTTTTAATAGGTAGTCTTATAAAAATTCCCACAGGAAAATTTCTGTCTCCTCAGGTCTCCTTCTGGCTAGAATCTAGTATTCAGGGAAATAAAATCTTGACCAATGCCCACTCCCTGTCACCATCAAAAATAGGGGTGTTTTATAAGCTGGCATATTAATGGCATATTATTGTTTTAAGATGCCAGTTTCTTTATAGGTGACTTAAATATACATGATACACAGAATAAAAGCCAAGAGCATGTCTTTTTTCAAGTTAAAACATTTGCAAAATCTCTATACCTAGCTACAGTCCTGACTCACTGCAATTTAAATTACTCTTCAAGGGATTTTGGACCGATTAGTAAATTATAACTTCCATGATCCTAATTAATTTTACTATCCATCTCCAATCCATTCAATTTATTTGCATCCTTTCCCTCCATGTTTTATTGCTCACTCTGGGCTTTCCCAGAATTATTTTTCCATGAGAAGTTGGAGAAAGACAGAAAAAAACAGCTTGTTGCCCATATTTTCTACTACAAGCTTAGTGCTTTTTTCAGCTGGGTTCATGAAGGTAGAAGGAGATGAAATGGATTATGCCCACATGAAGCCATTATGTGGAATTCATGGAGCAATAACCATAATGTGGACCAATAATGTGGGGGTAATAATAGAGACCCAGATTAGGGGAACATAACATGAGATAATAATATAGAATGGTCCTTTGGGACAATAGCATAGATCAATAATATTGAGCAATAAAATGTATAGAATGATTAATCCTGTTTAAGTCCTGATTTCCTTACATCACTATTTTAGTCATAGCTCTTCAGAGGGAGTGAAACTCAAAGAAAATTCCATAGTTGGGTTCTGGTTCAGTCACTTATAGGATCATATGATTTAGATTTAGATATGACTTTTGAGATAATGTAGGTCAACTCTTTACAGACAAAGAAACTGAAGCTCAGGGAATTTGTGACCTATTCTAGATCACATAGCATCTTTTAAAGCTGGGGTTTAAAACCCAGGGATTTAAAGGCTGGGAATCTAGTGTAGTGTGTGTATGTGTGTGTGTGTGTGTGTGTGTGTGTATGTATGTGTGTATGTGTGTGTGTTTGTGTGTGTTACACACACACAGAGTATGCTATCTCTACATGAAGTATCACCATGGAAAGATCTTTTCATTCAGACTGACAACACAGAAGATGGTTTTTGAGAGAATTGTGGGGGTGATTAAAATGATCTTTGTCATTGAGACTGGAAATCGTTTCTGGGAAGACTTCTATTTTTTGACACTGAGACAGAAGTATCTTCCTAGTAAAGACATAGTAGGCAGGTTGAATGGTTCTAGAGTCCTGGGTTGCTCTATTTTGCTACCTGTCAAAGGTAACATGGTAGAGTAGAAAAGACTTTAGGCTTCGATTTAACATGACCTAGATCTAAACTCTTGCTCCAACATTTCCTATTTATTTGACTTGAAGCAAATTACTTGATTTTTCTGAACTCTTATTTTCTTATCTACAAAAGATGATAAAAACAGAAGTACTCTCCTTTGGGATTGAGTCAATCTGCAATCTTTGGTGTTGCCTTTATTCACATTTAAAAATGGGAAAGCAAATTTTAGGACATTTGTTCATGATGAAGGATAGATGATGGACTCTAGTTATGGATTGCTATGGTCAGCAAAACTTCTGCCCTCCTGCTGTGAATAGCCATGGATTGCAATCTCAAGATAGATAAACAGTGGGATGTGACAGCCCAAAAAGTCAATGTGATCTTGTGTTGCATTGAGAAGGGCAGGGTAGATCGGATCAGAGAGGTGGTAACTCATCTGAGTGCTGGAGACTTTTGAGAGATTCTTGGACAGCAAGGAGATCAAATCAATCAATACTTAAAGAAATTAACTCTGAATATTTATTAGATGGACAAATATTGGAGTTGAAACTTAAATTGGGCACATAATGAGAAGACAAAACTCACTGGAAAAGACTTTGATATTGGGAAAGATTGAAAGCAAAAGGAGTTAGAGATAGAATGGAATGAGATGGATAGTTAGTGTTATGGAATTAATGAACATAAGTTTGGATAGACTTTGAGAGACAGGGGAAGACAGAGGATCCTGGCATGCTATGATAGTCCATGGGGTCATGAAGAGTTGGACATAAGTGAATGACTGAATGACAACAAAATTCAATGGTATTTCACCCTCATTTGGTCACAGCTGAAGTATTGTGTTTATAATGCTACCATTTTGGAAAGGCATTGATGACCTGGAGAAAATTAAGTGGAAGGACAACTAGAATAGTGAGTGAAAGACCTTGAAGTAAAATCAGGGTCAATTAGAGGAACTGGGAGCATTGAGCCTAGGGAAGAAAAAACTTAGGAGGCCACATGAGAACTATCTTCTAGTGCTCAAGAGTAAAACAAAAAGCTTTGGGTAGAAGTTGCAAAGGAGCAAATTTAGACTTGACAGAAGTGAAATACATCCTAATGAACTGAGCCACACCAAAGAGGACTAAGCCTCTTTGAGAGGTAATGAATTCCCCTCTGTTCTCGGTGACCATTTGGGAGGAGTGACGTACTGGAAATTCTTTTTTACAAGTAGGATGGGGGAGAGTATGGATTGGAGAGTATGGCCCCAAAAGTTTCTTCCTTCTCTGAAATTGGTGGTCACATACATTTTTTTAAAAGTGAAGCATCCAAAAGAGCAGATCATGGCTCCAAACATTTTTGGGGTATTCTGGGACCTGAAGGGGAGCACATGCAGCTCCCTAAAGAGGAAGCATGGGAAATAGAAAAGGAATTGGACTTAGATTCAGATAATCTTGATCCAAACCTTGCCGTAACATTTACTACTTGTTTGAGCATAAACAAATCACTTAATCTCTTAGAACCCCATTTTCCTTGTTTATGAAATATGGATACAAATGCCTGTCATGTGTATCTCACTATGTGAGAAAAGCACTTTGCAAACTATTAAGTGTTATAGAAATGGCAGCTGTTATTATTATTTTTGATAGATCAGGCCTATTGCAAAAGGTTCCACTGTTGCTATGGATATTTGAAAATTTCTAGTCTTTAACAAAATGGCACAAAATTGTGAAAAGAAATGAAAATGAACAAAAGCCTTTATAAGCCACATGTCACACTCAGTCCTCAGGGCCCCCGATCCTCATATTCTTCAGTGCTAAAACTACCCCATTGTTTATTTTTAATTAAAGACAACATTTCTTGCTCTTGTTAAAGATAATTCTTTACATGCAATGTAACACAAATAAAAGAAATTCTGCTTTGAAAAATAGTCCAACTATTGCAGACAGTTCATTAGACATTTAATACTTAACAACTTTCTCTTTCCCCTTTGTATATAATTTTTGCTCACCTTAGCTCATTATATAAAGTCCTCTCCCCATCCCTTTGCACACCATAATTATTGCTTCAGCACAATTCCATCCTAAGCCACCAAAGTTATCAGTTATAGCATTGCACCATTTTCTTTTTTTCATGCAGCAACATGAACTTTTAACTCTTTGCTCTCTGATTAGGAATGTAGCAAATGCAAAAAAATTTTGATTTTTATCCCAATGAAAATAGGATCCCTATGAATTAGAAAACATCCATAGTGATACCTGAGATAAATAATCTAGATTCCTGTCCTACTCCAATCCTTGGGCTCATTTGCTTTTTCCTAGAAGTCAGTGGTTGGAAAATATAGGATCTTCTACTGCTTCCCAAGATCCATGGGTCTTACCATCTGCCTTGTCATGTTGTCTGCTGGACCCCAAGTGCCATTTGACCTTTCCATCTGCCACAAAGCTATATGGGTTGTCTCTTCCTAAGTCAAGTCAGCAAGTATTTATGAAGTACCTACTAGGTACCAGGTACTGTGCAAAGCGCTGGCAATATTAAGGCAAAACACAGTCTCTGTTCCCAAGAAGCTTACAGACTAATTGAAAACAACTGTGTATACACATCTTATATATCTATTTCTATTTATCTATCTACATTGTATATGTAGATTGCATATGTAAATTTTCATCTATATGTATAATAAATTGGATCTAATCTCAGAGCGAAGATGGTAAGATAACATGGAAGACTGTGAAAGGCTTCTCCTGGAAGATGGAACTGCAGCCGAGAATTAAAGGAAGTCAGGCGCTGTAGGGAGGTAAAGACTAGGAGGGAAAATGTTCCAAGAATGAGGAATAGCCAATGAAAATACACATAATCACAAGCATTTTGTGAGAGGAACAACAAAGAAACCAGTGTCATTGGATCATACAATAAATACATGGAAAATAGTAAAGGGTAAGAAGACTAGAAAGGTAAAGAGGGACCAGGTTATGAATAGCTTTAAAACTCAAACAGAAACTTCTATATATGAATTTGGAGGTGAGAGACCTTTGAAATTTATTGAATACTGTGGCATGACATAGTGTGACCTGTACTTTAGTAAGATTACTTTGGTAGTTGTATAGAGGGACAAGTGGAAGGTAAGGGGGGTATTTGAGGCAAAGAAATCAAGCAGAAAGCTACTGTAATAGTCCAGGGATGAGATGTGGACAGTTTGACCCAGGGTGGTGAGAAAAGGGTTCAAGAGTACTGTAAACTTCTTTTTTTTAATATAGCTTTTTATTTACAAAACATATGCATGGGTAATTTTTCAACATTGATCCTTGCAAAACCTTCTATTTCAACTTTTCCCCGCCTTCTGCCCACCCTCTCTCCTAATTGGCAGCTAGTCCAATACATGTTAGATATGTTATGTTAAATACAGTATATGTATACATATTTATATAGTAGGAAATAAGGCAAAAAAAAAACCTGAGAAGAAAAACAAAAATGCAAGTGGACAAAAACAGGAGTAGAAATACTATGTTATGGTCCACACTCATTTCCCAGAGTACTTTTGCTGGGTATAGCTGGTTCTCTTGATTACAATTGGAACTGAATTAGATATTCTCATTGCTGAAGATATCCACTTCCATCAGAATTGATCCTCATATAGTATTGTTGTTGAAGTGTACAATTATCTTCTGGTCCTATTCATTTCACTCAGCATCAGTTCATGTAAGTCTGAAATCATCCTGCTGGTCATTTCTCACAGAACAATATTATTCCATAACATTCATATACCTCACTTTACCCAACCATTCTCCAATTAATGGGCATCCATTCAGTTTCCATTTCTTGTCACTACAAAGAGGGCTGCTGCTAATAGTTTGGCACATACAGATCCCTTTCTCTTCTTTAAGATCTCTTTGGGATATAAGCCAAATATAAGTACTGTAAATTTCTTGAAAACAGAGACTGTCTTACTTTCTCTGTAAGTCCCATACCTTAGCATTGTGATTTGTACTTTGCAAGTATTCTCTCTCTCTCTCTCTCTCTCTCTCTCTTTTTTTTTTTTTTTTTTTGCCTTTTTGCTGAAGTAATTGGGGTTAAATGACTTGCCCAGGGTCTCACACATCTAGGAAGTGTTAAGTGTCTGAGACCAGATTTGAATTCAGGTTGTCCTGACTTCAGAGCTGGTGCTCTATCTCAAGACTGGTGCTTAATCACAAGTATTCTTTAATTGCTTTTTCATTCAATTTTATCACTTTGCCAGGTGCAAACAAGAACCTGGGTTGCATAGTAGAGAGGATACTGAACTGAGTTCTAGGCTTGGCTTAGTGAATGATGGTGTTGGACTTGTGCAAAAATTTTGTAGTGGCAAGAAATGGGAAACTGAGTGTATGCACATTAGTTGGAGAATGGCTGAATAAGTTATGGTATACGAATATTGGGGAATATTATTGTTCTATAAGAAATGACCAGAAGGATGATTTCAACCAGGAGAGACTTACATGAACTGATACTAAGTGAAATGAACAGAACCAGGGGATCAGAGTGTACAACAACAGCAAGATTATACGATGATCAATTCTGATGGATGTGGCTTTTTTCAACAATGAGATGACTCAGGTCAATTCCAATAGTCTTGTGATGAAGAGAGCCATCTACACCCAGAGAGAGGACTGCGGGAACCGAGTGTGGATCATCACATAGTATTTTCACTCTTTTTGTTGTTGTTTGTTTACATTTTATTTTCTTTCTCATTTTTTTCCTTTTTGATTTGATTTTTCTTGTGCAATAAGATAATTGTATAAATATATATACATATATTGGATTTAACACATTTTTTTTACATGTTTAACATATATTGGATTACTTGCCATCTAGGAAAAGGGAACACAAGATTTTGCAAGGGTTAATGTTGAAAAATTATCCATGAATATGTTTTGAAAATAAAAAGTTTTAATAAAAATCATATTTCTAATGTCAGAAAAAAAGAATGATGGTGTTGGACAAGATAACTTACTTCTAAAGTTTCCTCCAACTTGAATAATCCATGACAATCCTTTCCATGATGGTTATTTCTATGAGGGTGAGGAGGTCATGGCCAGAGCCTTGCACAAATAACCTAACCTCCATGACCCTCATTTCATCTGTTAAATGTAAATACAATTTTTTATTTGACTCACAAGGTGGTAATAAGGAGATTACTTTGTAGAAATGAAAGATTATGTTCCTTCTTGAATCCTCAAAGCTCTGAAACTCCTGCCACAAAGGTATTTCTAGGCTAGAGGCAGTGAGAATGGGATGCCCAGAAGCACAGACTTCCTCTCCCATCTATAGCTTCCAGGAGGGTAGAAATGTTGCTTTTTGTGATCAATATGTTATTGTTGAGGAATCTTTCCTGAGGTGTGAATAAGCAAATAATGGACCAAATTTAGTAAGATGAGATTTAATAGGGATAAATAGAAATTTCTATACTTGGATTTAAAAAAATCATTTGTTCAAGTACAAGATAAAAGAGACATGGATAGATGGCTATATTTATGACAGAATACTGGGGACTTTAATGGATTGTTATGGGTTAATAACATGAGTTGACCTCCCAAAATGTTAATGTGATAGTAATTTTCATTAATAGAAGTCTAATTTCCAAAGCAGAGAGGTGCTAATCTTGATGAATTCTGTCATTGTTAACCCACATTTAGAGTATTATGCTCAATTCTGTAACCATTTTAGAAGGGATAAGGAGGAACTCTAATGTACAAAGAGGAGAGTGTTCCTGATAGTGAAGGGATTTGAAATCACGCCATAAGAGAAGTAGTTGTAGGAAATAAGGCTATTTAGCTCAGAGAAAAGAGGATATAGGGGAACATGAAAACTGTTTTTAAGTGTTTGAAGGGCTGTCATTTTAAAGAGAGATTAGACTTATTCAAGCTTTTTGCTAGTACTAAGACCACAGGACAGATATTTTAGAAAGGCAAATTTTGAATCCATACAAGGAAAGGCTTCCCAACTATTGTGCTCCTCTAAAAATAGAATTGATTAGTCAATCAATAGGCATTTATTAAATGATCACTTTGTGCCAAGTATAGTTATTTCTTTCCACATGGCAAGGATTAGGGGTGTGGTGGTCCTCCATGATCAGAAAAATGCAAAGAAATGTTTCTGGCCCTCCCTTTAGACCAGAGAGAAGTCTGAATTTTTTCTTTTCTTTTTTTTTAAATAGGGTGTTTACAGTACCTTATTGTAAAATTTATGGCATTAAAAGATAAAATATGTTGATATCACAAAATGCTACGTATATATTGTATGTTATTTCTAAGTTTTTAAACGTTTTCTGTGTCATCTGCTGGCCTTTGAATATCATTTGCATTTTTCATAAACCTCCCCTGAAATCTCATTTAATTTCTTATGCAGAACAGCAATATATTGAAACCTTGATGGGGAAAGTCACCATGTGGAAAGGATAATTGTATGGGAGACAAAAATAAATCTTGTTCTTAAGAAGTTCATATTCTAATGGAGAAGATAACATGCAAAACAAAACAACTATTTATAAACAAGATAACATTGGAGATTATACCTGAAGACTTCTGGGGAGAGGTTTTGGAGGAAATTTCTATTTAGCCTTCAGTCTCATTTAGCTTTCTCTGAAATCTCACCTCTGATCCTTCTATCTTGTGAAAAGAACTAGTACACACCAATGAAAATGGAGAAAGCCATTGGTCTAAGAGCAGAGGCAGCAAGACTGCATCTTGTACATACTCCTCATAGAAGATTTCCCTTTATTCACATTATGTTTTAGATTTTTGTTTGTTTCTTAAGATGATGTTTAATAATACCTGACTAGAGAGCCCCTTGTGGGGAAATGAGGAAGCCACAGATCCAGCTTCAGAATCCACACACTTTCAGCCCCACCTGTGTTCACTAACTTACAAATGACCCAGTTATATGCAAACAAAACTTGGAGAGGAATAAAACAGTAGGTCACTGAAGACAGTTCAAAGTAGAATCTTCTCCCAGGAACACGAAGGTGAATAGGGATAATAAACTAAATGAGTTTACTTACTCAAAGCCAAGGGGTACATAATGACTGATGTAAAAAGGATTCCACCCCACCTCTTTAGAATTGGACCAGAGAAGCCAACATTCATTTATACATTTTCCTGGCAATCTGTGCTCAATGGAGTGAGGGTAACAGATGGACAGCTCAAGTAAACATAGCCATGGAATGTTAAAAGAATCGAGGAAGGTAGCCAGTATGTGGGGTGGTATCCTGTTGAAAGTTATTTTGACCCAGCATCCCATTATTCCCAATTCTGCTTATCAATCATTGTTAGGAGAGGGTCTGCTGAGAAAATTTTAGTAAGACTTCAGCTTTTTGTATTGCCTGCTTTTTGTCATATATCTAGACCTGTAAATTGTCACTTTCTTATTACCTTGGGCAGAAATTGAGATGCAAATGCTGGGTTTTTGAAGGGACCCCAAAAGGTTGGGGTCACAGACTGGTGTCATGAGGTGTCTCAAAAGAATTTCCAGGCTTTAACCCAGATCCAACTCAAGGGACAAAGTTTATTGTAATTGTAATGCCAATTGAAGTAGGCTAAGTCCAAAGATTTAGCAAGGAACCTGGAAAAAGGAGACACCTTTATCCAGTTCTTTATGTCATCGATATGATAATTTTATGGCCCAATGGTAGAACTGAGGAGTGGTCTCAGGAAGTTGGTTATCACTGACCAGCAGACCTAGGACTATCCTAAAGCTGGAAGACTTTAGAATCACTGACAGACAAGATTGTCAGAACAATAGTTAGAGAGTCTCAGAATCACTAATATATCTTCCCTAATGTTTAAGGGAAAAATATTATTATATTCCTAGGCCTGAAGACTTTCATAATCACTGATAGAACAATAGCATTCTTAGATCAGAGGACCTCAGGATCACAGATTCCAAAGCCAGAAAATTTAGAATCACTGATAGGTTGTTAGGATAGAAGCGCCCTAAGGTCAGGGACCTTAAAATTATTTCTGTCTCCCCTAGAGGCTCTATTCCACCACTCCCCTTGTCAAGTAGTTTGTACCCCATTAAACTGTGCCTGGAGGCTCGAGAGAATTGGGTGAAGAATCTCCCACTAGGAAGGACCATATAAGGTCATTCTGACTACTCCAACTTCAGTCAGACTCAAAGGTTTCCCCAGCTGGACTCATGAGGGTGTGATTCATTTTCTCCACCTTCCCAGAAGACTGAGGCCACTGGGGCAGAGAAGAGATGATAAGTAATCTTAAATGCCTCAGCCACTTTTTGAGTTATTCGAGAAGTGAAGGCTGGGCCATTGTTGCTCTGTGAAGAGCTGGGGCAGCCAAAGAGATGTTTGATTTCTTTCAGCAAGCACTTTGATGTCTCTTGAGCCTTCTCAGTCTTGCAAGGGAAGGCTTCTAAAGGTGTCAATAAAGACCAAAGGCAACTTGTCTCTGCCAGGGGGCATATGTGTAAAATCTGCTTGCCAATCTTCCCCTGGGTAGGTGCCCCTTCTTTGAACAGCCAGGAGGGGGGATGGTTTAACAGCTCCTTCAGTATTTGCTTGGGAACAAACTGGGCAAGCCTGGCAAGCCTATCTAATTATTCCTCCCAGTAAAAATAAGTTTCACAAGGTATTGGAGAGCATTTTTTCCCAAGTGAATAGCTTGGTGTAGGCCAAAAAGAAGTTCCCACTGATTTATCTCTGGGATTAGAAGCTGGTTTGAGGGTGTTTGAAATCACCCAGAAAGAGAAAGGGTATATCCACTTTCTTTAGCAAAGGGCTTATTCCTGGGAGAGATATGAGAGTGTAGGAGTTGGGGAATTGGGGAATTAAAGGTGCCATGGTCAGGGGCAAAGAGGCAGCAGCACAAGCAGCTGAATCTGCAAATCTGTTTTCCCTTGCCTGAAGTGAACCCCCCTTCTGGTGTCCTTTCTCCAATTCTAAAACTCTGTGAGGGCAAAAATGCTCCAATGATTGGCTTAGAGGCTTCCTCACTTAGAAGGGCTGGGGCAGCTAGCTCTAAGACAGGGGGTCACCCCAAAGACACCAAGTTTCTTTGAGAAGTAAGCAAGGGGTTTGGGATAGGGTTCCAGGGACTCAGTCAAGACCCCTAAAACCTGGCCCTATCTTCCATCAACATACAGTATAAAAGGCTTTAAATAGGGCTAAGGCAGGGCTAGAGATCAGTTCAATTTTCAAGGTCTTAACAAAGAAACTTCATAGCCCTGAGTGGGGTAGAAGGGCTGCACATTAGGGTTTCTATGGCTGCAGCCAGAAAAGCCTCTTGGGTGGGGCTGCAGATCAAGATAATATCTATATACTGGATAGCCAGGGCCTGTCCAAAGATGTGGGGGCTGTCACGGAAGCCCTGAACTGCCTCCATGTTATGGCCATGACTGTCCATGTTAACTGATACGGGATTATGTTCCCCTAGATTTGCCCCTTCAGGGGTAAAAAGAAACTGTGAATCTTTATGCAATGGTATGCAAAAGAAAGCATCTTTAAGATCTAAGGTAGAAAACCATTTTGTCCTCTGGGATACTTGTCCTGAGACTCATGGCTTCTACTGACCATTTGCTCTGATTATAGAAATTTGCTGTAAGAGAAAAAAACAGGGACATAAAATATCATCAAAACGGGTCCTTCAGGCTTCAGCCTGAGAACTACATGACCGGATAGTGCATCCTTAGTTCTGTTTGTCAACCAATCATGCAGTCATAACTCTGCCTTATAGCCAGACTCAGAAATAATCAGGGGGGAAACAAAGAAACAGAATTGAGAAACTGAGTCAGAAGGTTCCCAACTTAAGCAAAGGCTAAGGTTGTCCTCCCAACTCTTTCCCAGATGAGATGTGCACCTATCACAGTTCAGGAAGGCATTCCTCTGAGTAACTTATGGCATTTATTGAATGGTGGATTACTGACAACAATCAGGCAATGAAATCAAAACTCAGAAGAGTATCAGTTACAATCCCAAGAAATTTTATCTTTAAGAGGAAATTCTCCTAATTGCAGCTTAGGGCTAGATATATTATTTTAAAAGTTTACCAGGATTTACGCACATGAGATTTTAGTTTAACATGTTTTATATGTTTAAGTTATCTTGGTACAAAGAATCAATCATTATACAAGATTTTTATAGATTCTTAGTAAACATATTCCTTTTTTTAAAGGAACTATCCATCCTAAACAGACTCAGTTCTCAGCACTGATGACCTTGTTTACCCTGATGGTTAAGAAAACTGGCAAGCTTACAAATTAAGTGGAGTTGATAGAGATCCCAGGGAATGGGCTGAGCTTCCTGTTGCCCACTCCAACTATTCTTTGTTTTCATAGGTTTGTGCTATTTGATACTTTCCTCCATTCTGTGAAGGGGAAAAAGGTGTTGCACACCTCATACTTGGAGGTGAACTGATAAGGCTTTCACCTCATCCTGCTTGTTCTACACACAGTAATTACCAATTTTAGGTATAACATGGTAACACTAACTCCAAATAATGTAGTTAAAAATTTTAGAATTTTCCTAAGTAATAGCCAAATAGTCTTAGCTGTAATTTTTATTCCTTTAAAAAAGTTTCCCTTTCATTTTAGGGAGAAAACAAGACAATTCTGAAAATTGAGAGAGAGCAGATTTTAAAATTGACTTAATTTTAGTTAATGAGATTCTCTAAATTCCGATGAAATGTTCCAGACAAACTGAATTGTAATTTGGTTATTTTCCAATTCACACAAATTATTTCTCTTTTGGGAGTCAGGAAAAGGGTTAAGGTCCTAGTTTTTACTGACAAGGCACTCAGAAGTCTCACTCTAGATAACTTAAAAGCAGGTTGTTTGTAGCCAGAGTTTTTAAAGTAGTACCAAACTGCTACTGTTTTCCTAAAGTTCTCAAACTCTTTTGTTAATACTATCAGTGCAAATAGATTACAATTTACATATCTCTTTAGTGGGCTTTAATTAGAGCTCCTTTAAAATTGCTTTTATTATCATATCTCAAAAAAAATTTCCAAATTACTTTACACACACACACAGAAATCATTTATCTGCTGGCCACATTTAAAAAACCCATGAAGTTATCAAATATGAAGCAATTATATCCAATAAAGCAGTTAACATTCATATAGCTTGTTTTATGCTAAGCACTTTTGCAATTATATGATCTTCACAACAATTATTATTTCTCTTTGCAAATCAGAAAACTGGGCAGAGATAAAATAATTTGCCAAAAATGACATAGCTAATATATTTCCACAACTGAAACAGAGAATGGTGGGCTTACCAAATGGAGAGGCTGACTGGCTTTCTCACCTCACACTGCCATTCTGGGTGCTGCCAGGGGGACCCAAATTCTTCCAAGGTAATTCTTAGAACCTGCTGAAGGCTGGGGTAACTGGTGCCAGGATGTACCTTTGATGGTAGTTTCAGGTGCCAGGGTTAGGGAATGCTGACCATGGAACCTCACCCCCTACTCCATCCCTGTTCCCCCAAACTGGGTTGGGGAGGTATTTGGTCAAGGTTGTGTGGGGTCCCCAGGGCTGCTTTCCCCATTTCTACAGGTGAGATAGAATTTGAGTTTCCCTACGATACTTTAGTATTCTCTTTTCTTAATCTGATCTGAGATGAGAGGAGTAAGCAAACAAAAGAATTTAGGCTATATTGATCTTGTTAGCAATCCCCACAACTGAGATATATTCAAAATTTTGGGGAGTGGAGTGAAGAAGGTCCTTAATATCTTCTTGGATGCTTTCCCAAAGGAGCAGAAGAGGATTCTGGACAAGATAGCATTCAAAGAAGGATTAGTTGCTATTTACCTAGTTTGTTTTTTTCTTTTTCTTTTTTTTTCAGAACAGGGTAAATTCCTATAATTATCCCCATGTTTCAGGAATTTTTCTTGCAATCTTAAAATGACTAATTGCCAAACTTCCTAGTCATTGCTCTCAAAAGTATAAGAATCTGCTAAGATTAATTTTAATTAGCTAACTTTTTAATGTAGCCCTCTCCCCTCTCCCCCCGCCTCATGACCAGAGCTGAAGTCCACAGGAAAAAATTAGGCTTTTTAAAAGAAATCTTATGAACATTTGAACTACAGCATATAAGTTTTTTCTTGCTGGTTGCATTTCATATTTTTCTAGGTAACAAAATCTGGCTCACAGAACAAACATGACACAGACATTCTGCAAGACACACAGACACAGACAAAAATGACATGCAAGAGGACTATCCCATCTTTGCCAAAAGCCATAAAATTTTGCCAAAAGCCATCCTGTAGCACTTTGTCTCCTCTGGTGTAATGCCGAAGAAACTGAGCAAGACAGAGATTAGAGACCAATTCAATAATTTATTAAATGGAGAGAAATACTGGGACCATCCTGCATCCATGTTGATCCCAGGGGTAGATGAGACTATCATCTCAAAGAGTCTAGCCCCGAGTATCGGGGCAGCGAGCCTTTTATGGAATAACAAGAACAATGACATAATGGAGGGACCTAGGTGGGGATAACCTAATAGAGAAAGGTTACTGATATTCTAATGACATTAAGGAATGTCTATAAAACCTTTATCTCAACCATTAAGAGGGGACTGTTATAGCCTATGGCAGAATTACGAAATAGGACAATTGGAGGAACTGGTCACTCCATTAAAAGGGAACTTTGGCATAACACTGGCATCCCAGAGAAGGTGAAAAGATGGCAAAGGTACCCTAGGAACTTTGCTGAAAATTGCAAGAATTTTCAAGTCTGGGTGTCTCCAATGAAGGAAAACTTGCTGAGTGTGGAGCTCACAACGACCCAGACAAACTTTCTCCCAGTGCCTTGGAATGACCCAGCTATAGGACTGAGGGAGAAAAAATGTGGGATTTACCTTGAGAAGAAGGGAATCAAACCTAGGGGAGGCCAGACTCTCCCTGTACTGACCATCAAATGTTGAGCTTGGCAAGGAACCTCAAAAGGTTGGAGTCACAGACTGGTGTCATGAGGTGTCTCAAAAGAATTTCCAGGCTTTAACCCAGATCCAACTCAAGGGGCAAAGTTTATTGTAATTGTAATGCCAATTGAAGTGGGATAAAGTCCAAAGATTTTTAGCAAAGAGCCTGGAGCAAGGAGACAAATTTATCCAGTTCATGTCATCGATATGCTAATTTTATGGTCTGAAGGTAGAAGCAAGGAGTGGTCTCAGCAATTTGGTTATCACTGATGAGCAGATCTAGGATTATCCTAAAGCCAGAAAACTTTAGAATCACTGACAGACAAAACTGTCTGAGCAATTAGAGAGTCTCAGGATCACTAATACATCTTCCCTAAAGCCTAAGGGAAGAAATATTATTATATTCCTGGCCAGAGGATTTTTATAATCGCAGACAGAACAATAACATTCTTAGATCAGAGAGTCTCTGGATCATAGATTCCAAAGCCAGAAGATTTAGAATCACTGACAGGTTGTTAGAACAGAAACCCCCTAAAGTCAGGGGACCTTAAAATTATAGCTGTCTCCCCTAGAGGCTCTATTCCATCACAAAGATCCAACCTCTTTTACTATATCAGATCGTTCTGAAGCTGTTGCCACCTTAAAACCATCACTGATCTTCAGTGATCAGTTGGCCCATATGTTACCTTGAAGTACTTATGATAAAATCCTTTAGATTCTCTTTATCCTGATTTTTGCCTCATTAATTACGGTGAAAGATCAAATGAGGAATTTTCCTTTCAATAATCCCTTGTGGATTATTGTATACCAGCAGGAATCACACAAATGGAGAAGGCATGGTTGTGAGGGATCAGAGCTGAGGGTCTACAAAAGAATGTAGAACAATAAAATCTCTTGTTTGTGGCTCTTTATTTGTCCTTTGCAAAAACTCCTATCCTGTCTGATTGATTTTGCTAAAAGATATCTTGTCTCCTTACCTGAATTTCAAGACATCCTATCTCCATCTTTATCTTTTGTAATTCACAATCTTGTAGGCTATTAGACTGCTAGCTAAATCCCAAATTTTCAGCATATAAATTGTCCCCAAACTCTTTCTAATTGCTAGACTCCCTTTAGAAACTAGCTAATCATCCATGGCATAAATAAACTCTTTTGTGACTTTAAGAGAATTCGTTTGAATTCTTTCAAACAAGGAACCATGACTCTTACACACTTCAATTTCAACTGAAAGTATAGATTTTTGGAATTAGCATCTATGGGGGAGGATCCATACATGCTAATAGATTTGATAAGATGAGTTTGAAATAAATATGTCACAAATTCACAGTTTATTTAGAAAAAAGTTTAGAGATAAAATACGAGATAAAATAGGTACCAGGGTTGGCAAATATGAAATAGAATTGGGAGAACATATAATTAGAAAGGAAGAATCTATTAAAGGAATATGCCATGAGGCTTAAGCTGCCATTGACTGGCAGTTTAGAACCACAGAGAAATTCAGCAGATTAACCAGAGTTAGCTAGAATAATTAGAAAGGCGCCATGAAAGAGTATCTCATAGTGAGTTTAGTCCTTAAAGGAACTTAGCAAAGATCTTTCTCACAAGCAGATCTTTTGTAGGAGAAATACAGCTTTGGGGGTTTCTCAGGTGCAAAGAGGGAGGGTCAGAGAGCTAGATGGAATGAGTCTGGCAGACCAGGTCCCAGACCTGTCTAAAGATGTGCTAATCAATATTTCAAAGGTTGTTGTGAATTTCTTTAAAGATACTAAGTAGATTGGAGACAGGATGGATGAATGAACAATGCTCTTGGACTTCACATTATTCTATATGAACAGGATTTGGGTTTCTTCCGGACTAGGGAAGATAGTTCACATCAGAGGATTGGGTGAGCTTTAAAATCTCTTTCAGCTTTAAATCTATGATTCTCCTAATGTACACTCAATAGAAAGGTTTTCCTTTCAAGAAATGTTTGGTGTCAAAATAGTGTACTGGAATGAATAATTTACAGTTGAATTCTGAAAATTGAGTTCCAGTCCCAGTTTAGACCCTTACTAGAAATGTAACAATGGGAATCTTGTTTGATATCTGCCTTTCAGGTTCCTTATCAGTTAAGTGGGGGGGAAATCCCAGTTTTATTATCTCCTTAAAAGCTTATGAAAGGGAGCAGTGGGTGGCTCAGTGGATAGAGCACCAGCCCTGAAGTCAGGAAGACCTCAGTTCAAATGTGGCCTCAGACACTTAACATTTCCTAGCTGTGTGACCCTGGGCAAGTCATCTAACCCCAATTGCCTCAGCAAAAAAAAAAAAAAAAAATCTTATGAGAACACTATTTTGTAAATTCTAAATGTAAATAGCATTCCTGCCCCCACCCTCCCCTTTTGGTCACATTTGTTCCTAAGCAATTCTAGTTATTTAAGAAAAAGTCTCTATAATGATAAAACTATCAATGTTTACAGGCTTTTATTTTAAGTAGGTTTCCTTAATGTCACATTCCATTGTATTCTTCCCTATTTTCCATTCTGCTCTATCTTCCAACTTCAGATGAGAGGCTGAACTGTTGTAAGCCCTAAGGGGACCCTCACTCTGGATTGTGTGTTCTTTTAAGTATTTAAGTTGTAATAATAGGTGTCTTTTGCTCAGACTCCAGGCCCATTGTAGTATAATAAAACTGTGCCACTGGTCTCAAATGGTACAGGGCAAATATAATTGACTTCTAGGTGGCTGATTCAAGGTCATTTCTCAGCCAACTTCTTTCTCCTGGGAGTCAGAGCTGTTGTTCCTTGGTAGGACTTGATTGGGAGCAAAGGGAAGGGAGAGGAAAATTAGCTCATCAATCCATGACTGGGGAGATAGTAAAGGAAATGCAAGTGAGCTTCAAGTCTATACTAAATCAGGAGAAAGCAAAATGTGAATCAGGCGAAGACTGGAATTATTTTGGGATGAACCCAATTATTCAATCTAGAGAGTTTGATTGTTATTGTCAGTGTATGCCCTTTAAGATCTCCAGTGTAGGTCTGGGCTTTTGATGGATTTGAACTAAGTCATGAAACTATTGTTGAGGTCTAGATTTGGGGTACCTAAATGAAATTAGGGTTTAGCTGAGGTCTAGTGGCAGGTTTGGGGTACAGGGAGTCAAACAAAGCTCCCCTGCAACCTCCCTTGGATTCTGCACAAGGATATGGCAGTAGATGAGGTCTAGTAGCAGCGCAAGTCCCCAATAAAGGCATTTATTGGCCCGAGAGCTAGATTGATAAAAGAGGTTTATTATTGGGCAAGCAAGGTTAAAGTACAGGTGAAGGTAGAGATAAGGAGGGCACCAGACAGAGGGTCCAGTGGACAGAGGGCCCTCACATGGCTAGCATGTTTGGAATCTCTGCAAAGGGGGTCCCAGCTGTCCCTTTTATAAAGGGAGATTTAGCTTGAAGGGCTTTGGGTGTAGCCCCAAAGTTGGCTCAGATCCGGGTGGGGCTGGGACAGGTCCAGATCTTCTATTGGAATTCAAAGGGACCAGGATTTGTGAGTTAAAGGGTAATTACATTAACTAGGGAGGGTTGGGAATTAAAGATAGGAATCTTTCCCACATCATTATGAGGCAGAGTTGATAGGGCTGATATATTTTTTTTCATGAAGGGAAGATACTATGAAGGCAAAGAAATAGGAGATGAAATATCCTGTGTAAAAAAAAGAGCAAGCTAAACCAATATGGATAGATTGTAGAGTGTGAAGAGGAAGTAAAGTTAAAGCAGAGATTTAAAGGCTAAATAGATGTCTTTTAATTCGATCCTGCAGATAACAGGGAGCCATTGGAGCTTACTGAGTGGGTGAACTTTGAAAAATCATCATGGCAGCAGTGTGGAAGATGGAACAGAATAGGAGAGAGCCTTCAAGCAGTAGAGAAAAGTAAAATGGGGACAATAACAACACTTTTTTCATGGAATTGTTTAAGGGATCAAATAGATTAAGTATTTAATATATTTTAAAGGCATATGCAAATTAGTTTTAATAGGGTAAGATGTTTGAGACTGATTGGTTATGAGACCAAGTGTAGGGGTGTTTACTTGGGGGTCTTACTCAGGGATGGTTCTATGGGGAAATGAGAGGTTGCAGCCCCTGGGCATACATCCTTGGCTTGAGAATGTAATGAGAAAGTGCAAGGAGGCTACTTCCTTAGGACTATTGTGCTATGCAAGCCCCAGAGCCCGGCAAGTGATCTTGGTTCTAAGGGACTGTGGGATAAGAGTGATGAGAAGAGATCTCTGGATGATAGTCAGCCACCATAGTATAGACCAGCATCTAGAAATTTGATAATGTACCTGAGTGGATGATGTTATTTGATTGGTCTAAATCTGAGTCTTCATAGGATCCTAGGGGACAAGAATATCTAAAATCATGAAAGAATCTAGAATGTGGAGAAAGTTGAGCACAGAGAGCAAGCAGGTGTAATTTGAGTCCATAACCACAGTACATAGTATTGGGATGATGGGAGGCATTCTGTTAATGTGTACCCAACAGCACCTAGGACATGTATTGATTTGTAATCTGATTCTTTCCTAATTGCAGGCATACTTGTGCATCTTTATCTTTAAGGTTACCTTTAAGGGTTTTCAATTTATGAGTCATTTTTGCTAAATTTGCATGTTTATATTGAGCTAGAAATTTTCCCTAACTCCAAGTGTTTTCAATTTCTCATTAAATAGCTCCCTCTCCCTCTCCCTATTCCTTTCCCTCTCCCTCTCTATTTCTCCCTCTTCCTTTCACTTTCTCTCTATCTCTCTGTCTCTCTGTCTCTGTCTCTCTCTGTCTGTCTCTCTGTCTCTCTCTGTCTCTGTCTCTCTGTCTCTGTCTCTGTCTCTGTCTCTCTGTCTGTCTCTCTCTCTTTCTCTTTTTCTTTCTCTCTCTGTCTCTCTCTCTTTCTCTCTCTCTCTCTCTCTCCTTCCCCCCCCACCCATGTCTCTGTCTCTGTCTCTCTGTCTCTGCTAATACCTATTTTATCTAGTGATGTTCAATCTACTTTAGTGCCTAGGAAACATGAATTTACAGAACCATGAACAGTGACTAGAAGGTATCACAGAGACAAATTTAAGCTTGGCAAGAGCATAAACTTCCAAACTGTTAGAGTTACCTAAATGTGGGATACTTTAGCAGATAAAGGGTTCCCTCGCACTTTGAATCTTCAAACAAAAGGTGAATTGCCTCTTCCTGGGCAGATTAGAATACTAGCCTGTTGATCTCAGTTAGGAAAACATGGGTTTGAATTCTCCCTCTGGTACTTACTATAAAGTAGAATTTATACAGCATTTCTAACAGTTTACATTTGTTATTTCATTTAATTCTCATAACAATCCTGTGAGGGAGGATCTATTATTATTTTCATTTTACAGAGTAGAAACTGAGGCTGAGATAGGTAAAGTAACTTGCCTGGGTCGACATTGTATATAAATATTTGAAGTATGTGAGAAAGTAAGGTTTCCTCACCCCAAGTTCAAAACTCCATCTATCTCCTGTGCCAGTCAGGTGCCTACTAGCTGTGTGACCCTAGGGAAGCGGCTTAAGCTTTCTAAGCCTCAGGTTCTTCATCTGTAAAATGGGGATAATAAAACTTGTAAATAAAAACTGACCTTGAAATGCTTTTTTAAGGGTTAAATGAGTTGATGGATGATAAGCTCTATAACAATTTTAGATGAGCTAATAGAATACAAATGGGATAGAAATAGCAGCTAAGTCATAGAGTGGTCTTGTTCAGACATAAGTATTATTAGTCAGTCTCTAAAGTCCCTTCAAAATCTGACATTATGTGGAATTGCTTCAAGATCCTAAGAGTCGTTGGCTAGGACAAGCGATCAATTGAACCCTAAAATCCCTTCCTGGAGCAGTATTGTTAAGTGAATTGGAGCAATCATCTCTCCTGTATTCATTTTGCATTTTGAGGGATATCTGTTCAGTCCTTGAAATGAGGCCTTTTCAACCAGAAAGATAAATGTGAAGAAGGGAAGTGATCAGATCTTATAAAACCATGAATGTTATAGCATGATTGAGTGCTGCCTTATTCCCTAAACGTCAATAGACTTGAACTAGGGGACTCTCTTGGAGCTTGAAAGAGACAAGTTAAGGAGAAATAAAAGGCTGGCCTACTTTACACAGCAGGGAGTGGACTTATGGAACTTGGTATTCCAAGTGGTAGAACCAGAGAAGAATTTAAATAGGTGCAAAAAAAGTGAAAGATGTGCAAATCCCTAAAAGACAGACCCACCGAAGGTTATTTAGGGAAAATAGACAATTTCAGTGATTTTGACTACTTGTAAGGTGATGTCACAGAAGACTATTGGAGTTCCCCCAAACCACTTCTAATGGTGGTGGTGGTGGGGTACTGTGAGGTTGACACCTGGTAGAGAGAGATACTTCTTATGGTGGACATTTTAAAACTTTTTTTGTGTCTTGGATCTTTTTGATAGTCTGATTAATTCTATTGACTCCTTAGAATACTTGGGGAAAAAAATGTAAATGGAGAAAATCCTGAATTTAAATGACAGGTTAGGGATATTAAGCATGTAATTTATTTTCTCATCCCAGTTCAAAAGTCCCCTGAAACATATCCAAGGACGCCTTGTAGGGATCTCCCACAAGGTGGGTCTGCTACTTCTTATGGATCTTATGGATTCTAAGTTAAGAACCTTATAATCTTATTTCACACTTACTTTTCCCCTGTAATAATCCAACTACAGAAAATGAGAAATGAGAACTGAACTCTGTGTGGGTAATGCATACATTTGACGTTTGGGTATGTATATATATGTATATGTATCTACACACACACACACACATACACACACATACAGTCTAAGAACCAGCCAAGCCCCTGTATAAAAGAAAATGTTTGGATTTCACACTATTATTTGACATTTTAGAGCAAAGACCACGCTTAACCAATGATCCTTTGCTTATATCTGTACTCTGCTAGCTCCCTGATCTCACTATTATCAGTACACCCTACCTAAGAACATATGACAATCCCTCCATATATTCTAATCCTATGTGATTTTGGTGCTTATTTTTACATAAATATTCCCTATATGATTCACCTAACTGAAAACCTTCTTCTAGGGATTTCACTATTTCATGGGTAGGACTACTTGGAAGTCTTATTGTGACATGAAGGTGACCTTGAGTTCTTGATGAAGAAGAATGTATATGTTTTCTATTACAAATAGAAGTGGAATTCTAATTCTTGAATTATTAATTATTCTTCCTTGCTATAGATAGTAGCTAAAATACCCAAATAGAAAACAAAACATAATTGTACCTTTAATCATAATTACAAAAATAAGCTACAATTATAGCTTGGATTTATATAGCACTTTAAGGTTTGCAAGGAGCTTTATGTATGTTATATCATTTGAACTGACAGAGAACTCATTGAATAGATGCTATAAAGTTGTTAGTAACAATTTAAAGTTGACATATCCATGTCGTCTCCGAGTTATCTCCAAGTTATCTCCAAGTTATTAGTAATATCTGATGTTCTGCTGTTCTCACTGAGGATTTCTGGAATTGAAGGAAGGTTTACCTATTATAGGAACAAAAGATTTTGATAGCAAACCTTGACAAAAACTCTGATTCTGCATATGTTAGCAGAATGTGATACTTGGTTTGTATACGATATGATTTGTAAGTTTGATCTTTGGACACTTTGTAGGGGACTTTTAGATTCCACTTTCCAAGCCTGCTTCCTGCAATCTCTACTTTATCCTAAAGATAAAATTACTACATCTGTCCTTTCCCCATTGACAGGGTTAGTAGTGCAGCATCCCTGTGATCTGGAAGACCTACATAAAATTTTTTTGTCCTCCCTTTGTACCAGAGAAGAAGTCTATATTAATTCTTTTTCTTTTATGAAGTGTTTATAATCTTATTATAAAACTTGAGTTCATATTATATAATACCATACATATGTTTTATGCACTTCTGAGTTTCTAAACTTTTTCTGTGTCTCTGCTGAGCTTCATGGATCACCTGTGGCTTCTGCAAAACTCCCCCCCAAATTCCCATTTAATTTCTTGCGCCATACTTCAATGTATTGAAACCATGATGGAGGAAATCTCAGTGATGAAGGGATAGCTGTATTGACTTAAAGGGAAATCATGGCTAGGGGGACCTACAACAAGATGCAATTTTAATATAAGTAATATATGTGCAACTATTACATATACACATATAGAAAACATATTTTCACATGTATATATTGCAAATATGCTGACAACAAAAATCTTGATTTTTATACTAAATTCTGACTAGCCTAACCAAATTATCTCCTTATACAGGTTATCTCAAATATCTTAGTATAATTTTAGAATATAAAATGGCACTTGCTAGAATTTTTGGGATTTTTGGGTGCATATTTTAAGGATTTGGAGAAGGTGGAGAATATCCAAAGGAGGTCAAGTATGGTGATGAAAAGCCTCATTTATGCTAAATAAAGAACAAACAGTCAAAGAAACTGAGGATGTTTTGGGGTAGGGGAAGTTCAATGACAAAATGTTTATGTGGGCAGATATGGTAGGTGGGAGTTCATAGGAATGGTTATTGTATTATACAATGATGTTTCAATCAGTGGTAGAGATTGTGACCCATTTCCTAAAATTTCCTGAATGTGGATGCAAACTATTCTATCTGACTTTTTCCTTGTATGTCTTATATGAATTTTGGGCATAGCTGAGATTGCCTCTAGGCTTCTATTTCCAAAGGAACATGCCTGGAGGCAGGGGACTCCTGGCAATTGAACATACAACCTCTCACCTGCTCCACCTCCATCCCCAGGGCCACCCAAGTTTAAACTCTCATTAGCTTTCCCTCCAGACCACAAATCCTAAGAGAATTTCTGCCTTCTTGGATCAATTTATCCCACAAAAATGCTGAGCAATTTAGCTTGTGTGCACAGAAATTAATACCCAGCATGTCAACTGTTATTAAAAATGACCTAATTATCTTATTATATAACGATCTCCTTCCCTTCTACTATTCCCCCCCACAAAAATATTTAATGTTTCAAACATGTCAGGTAAAGAATCATTTTGCTCAATAACTAATTCTGACCGTGAAAATCATAAAACAAAAATTACTCTGAAAAAAGCCTGAAGTCATATTTTACCAATGTCTCATAATAAAGTAGCTTTAATTAATTGCTCATTCAATTAACAATTAATTACACACAAGAGAGACAAATGTTTTATTTGGGACAAGAACCAAAATTTATCACTCATAGTATGAATTTTTTTTTCCTTATCCACAATTCAATCCTTATGAGAAAATCTGAAAGAAACAATGTTTACTCCTTGAAAGACATAGGGGAATCAGACTGACCTGGGGGAGATAGGTGCAGAGCTCTCTGGATTACCCCAAAGACACCAATTAAGGTGAACAACACTGGAGAACTGAACTCACACCAGCTAAAGAAATGTCATTAGCCAGTGGGCTCTGCCCCGAGACTTGGTTTTATCAGTCTGGACCTGGTGGAGGAAGGGGAAGTTTCTGGGATGGAAGGGAGGCACAGTGCCAGGAAACTGAGAAATAACAAGTCTTCTGCTCCATTGCCTTTGCATCATCTTTATGAAGAAATCAATTTGGAGAGAGATAAGCTCAGGAAAGCTGGGAGATGATCCTTTTGTCACTGTACCAATTTAGGCAACAAATTGTAGAGGAAAGAACAGTGAGTTTGGAAACTGCAAGGCCTCTGGAAAATCCCTTAACCTTTAGGTGCTTGAATCTACTCTTTTGTATGGTGTAAGGCTTGGGATAGATGACCTAGAAGTCTCTTCTACATCTAAGGTTTGAAATAAAATTTAATCAGTTCAAGAACAATTTATTGTCTTCTAGGTTTCATGTCCAGAGCTAGGGGACTGGAAAAACAAAGACAAAAGGAAAAGTGATTACCTTTAAGGAGCTAACATTTACTGGGAGAAAACAACATACAAGCAGATAAGTACATCATCATCATCACCTTCATTTATCATGTCCTCTTCCTCCTCCCTGTAGCTAACATTTATATAGCATTTGCTATGTGACAAGCATTGTGAGAAGAACTTTTTTGCTTTTCACAATAATCCTGGGAGTTAGATACTGTTATTACTCCCATTTTGCAGATGAGGAAACTGAGGCAAAAAAAGGAGGTTGGGGACATGCAGGATCAGAAAGCTAATTAAGTGTCTGAGTAGATTTGAATTCAGTTCTTTCTTCCTGACTCCAAGCATGGCCTTTTATTTTAGCATGAACAGATATGTTGACATACATATATGTGTACATACAAACAGACATAGCTTATATATTATAATAATATATAAACAAGATAATAGTAAATGTCATAATTATGTGTTAATAATATAATATATATTATTTATACACACATGTCACAGCTTGGTGGCAAATTCTGGCTTGTTCATTTTGGGATAAGGAGAGGAGAAAGTGGGGTTGGCCCCAGGTGCTCCATCAAAATGGAAGTCTTGAGTAGTCTTATCAATGAGAAGAGAGGGCTGAAGGAGTGAAGGAATCTCCTAGGCTGAGAGGCCTTTGAGGAAGGAGGGAGATGCACAAACTTTCCTTCACAGAAGACCACAGGAGAGGAGGGATCTTCCAGGGTGAGAAGGTAGATGGGGTAACACTGCTGAAGTCTGAAAATGGAGGCTATGGACTCAAGTGTGGCATGAGTGTGTCACTCAGCAGTGACTAGAGCTGGCCCATAGTAGCTCAACAGATTGCTAAATCCAGCCTGCCTTTTGTTTCTGTAAGACCCACAAGCTAATAGCTTTTATATTTATGAAAAATGATTTAGCCCTCCCTCCCACAAATCCAATTCACTTACATGTGATGACATCGCATGGTCCTTTTGAAGAACGAAGGACAAACAACAACACAAATAAATATATATATATATATATATATATATATATATATATATATAGGAGAAAATATACACATACAACATATTTTGTATATAACCTATTCATTCCAATTATACTCCCTCCCCAATTTAAAATTCTCATCACCTCTTTTCTGATTTAGTTCAATAGTCTTACATTTGTTTCCTGGTTCAAGTCTCTTTCTATTTCAATCTGTCTTTCACACAGCTGCTAAGTTTATTTTTCCTAAAGACTACATCTGCCCTTGATATTCTCCTACTCAGTAAACTATCTGAGTATCAGGTAGTCCCCAACTTAAGAAATTTAATAACTCTTTATTACTTCTAGGAGCAAATATAAAATTCTCTTTTTTGCTTTTTAAATTCCTTCATAAATTAGCCCTTGCATCTTTCCAGTTTCTTATACTTTATTCCCCTACACAAATCTGTTTCATAATTCAATGATACTGATTACCTTATTGTTCCTCACATTTCATTCTATCATGTAATTCTTTACTTTCTTATTGAATGCCCCCTCGGCCTGGAATATTCTCTCTCCTCATTTCTACCTCCTAGCCTTCTGGCTTCTTTTAAGATTCAAACTAATATTTCACTTTCTTCAGGAGACTGTCCTGGTTCCCATAACTATCAGTATCTTAGCTCTAAAATAATCCTGTCTATCTTGGATGTTTCTTGAAATACAATTTTTTCCATTAGAATTCTTTTAATTTGTGTTTCGTTTCCTGAGTACAGGTCATCAAACAGAATAAATAGCTCAGTAGTCTTTCTTTCCCACTATAGATTATGTTAGAGTAACTAAACATCCCTCTTGGGCAGAATTATCAAGAGTAGATGAACAGAATGCTGGGGATATATTTTACTTAGATTTTAGCTAAACTGTCAATAAAATATCTCATGAATTTCTTGTGAAGATGGCAAGATGGGGATTAAGTGATAATATAGTTGGATGATGGAAGCTGGAAACTCGATGTTCCATCTCGGGTTCAACTATGCAGTAATTGTTTGTACTTGTATCCATATGCAGCTGCTGCTGGGGAGGAGGAGGCAAAAGAAATCCCTCTTCTTAGAAGTAAAAGGTAGAATTTGTATTGATTGTGTTACAACAAAAAGACCTGAAACCACCTTTCTCACAACTTAATCAATCAATCTTCCTGGTCCAGTTTCCAGTCCTCTGACTCAGCCCCAATAAATTTTCCCTTCTCTCCATTCTTAGAGGAATCAAGGGGCCAGAAGCTACTTGTTCTACACATTCTTTCACATGGGAGCAGAGTATATGAAACCCAGTAGAAGGGGCCAAGGTGCAGGCCCATCCCTTTACATACTACTTAAATGACCTCTGTTACATATCTATATTTATCATTTACATCTCTGTCCTTATCTATTTCTTTTCTTAGTCTGTGTGTGTATGTATGAGGCAATTGGGGTTAAGTGACTCGCCCAGAATCACAGTGAGACCAGATTTAAATTTAGAGTTGAGTCCAGGGCTAGGGCTCTATCCACAGTATCATCTACCTACCCCTCCTTATCTATTTCTCCTTATATAAATATCTATTTATAGATAGATTTATATATATGATAGATTTATGTATATATATATTTATATAAATGTCTATGTATCTATTTCTATCATCTGTCTCTTTTTATCCATTTATTTACCTCTATTTTTTATCTCTATTTCTATATTTTAACTATACTAGTGATTTTATTGATAGAGGGAAGTCCTTTTCCCTGAGCAAATATAAAATCCTTGTACAACTAATAGCTTTACTAGTTGCCTGGGGGTAAGGAAGAGGTTAAGGCTATGAAGTAATGACTTCCTTAGTCATTACTGCATAGCAAAGGCTGGACTTCAGATCCAATCTTCTGAACTGAAGGTCCAAATTTTTTATCCACTATGCCATTCTACTTCCAACACAAAATATATACAGATTTAATATAAATTATTATTATTTTGTTTTTTTTTTTTTTTGGGGGGGGAGTGAAGGAGAAAAAGCACCAGCGAGTGAAGAGACCAGTAAAGGGGAATGAGCTCTGAGTTTCATTTCATGGGATATTCTGGATTCTATATGATGGAGAAAAGGAGGGAAAATATTTCAAGTGTGAGGTTTAGCTTGTACAAAAGCCCAGGGGCAGGAGATAGAATGTTACATATGGGGAAAGCAAATAGTTTGATTGGAATATAGAGAGTTTGAAGAGGAATCATGTGAAATCAGTTTGGAATGATTGTTGGGAGCCACCCTTTGGGGCTGAGACATCCTGAGCAGAAGCAAACATGTTCTTTAGAAGTCTCACTGATCCTAGGCCTGAAGTTTAGAACAACCTTTTATAAAGTGCCTCTATTGCAAGAGGGATGACTTGTAGGCATGATTGCAGTGGGAGCTGCTAGTGGAACCAAGAACAGTATTTTTCTCTTATAACATTTCTTTTTTCTCTTACAATATATTTCCTTAAAGTATCATTCTCTATTTTCAGATTGAGCATTTACTGAAATCAATTTTAAGGTACATTCCACTGAATGTGGATCCTTTACTGGATATTGTTCAAATGTTAAAGCTAATTACATTGATTTCCTCTTAGGGAAGTTCTTGATTTCATAATAAATTCTAAGGATTAGTCCAAGTCTTTTCCCCTAAAGGAAGAATCATTAATAAGGGATGACCATATTGGAAATCCCTCTCCAAAACAAGGATGCTGACTCCTGGGACTCTTTCCTTATTGGACAATTTACTTAGGCTCAGAGCTGTGGAGGAAAAGGTAGTGCTCACAAATCCGTATGGAAATAGCAATGGTAACATTAATTATAGAGTGTAATCTCCTTGTGAGCAAGAACTGGTTTTGTTTTTGTCTTTTGTCTTCAATGACTGGCAAATAGTAGATACTTAAAGGGACTTTCTAAATTAAATTGAATTAAGGACTATTTTCTTTGCATATTGTTTTAGTTCCTAAGTTAGAAACCCTTCACCACATTTCACTAATGATACTTGGTCAGAGTAGATTTGCCCTTTATTTTCATTTCATTCTCCAGTGGAGACATATAGACCATGGACAGCCTCTCCTGGTGATCAGATCTTCTCAAATTTTTTGGGTTGGGAAGGGATCTCAAAAGGTTGGGGGTCAAAGACCTGTGTTACCAGGTGTATCAAAGAATTTTCTTATAATTGTAAGGCCAATTGAAGAGGGCTAAAGTCCAAAGAATTTAATAAGGAACCTGCAGAAAGGAGGCACCTTTATCCAGTTTTTCACGTCATTGATATGCTAATTTTATCGCCCAAAGGTAGAACTCCTCAGAGTGGTTTCAGAAATTTGGTTATCACTGACCAGGAGACCTAGGACTATCCTAAAGTCAGAAGACTTTAGAATCATGCACAGAGAATAATAGTGCTCTAAAGTCAGAGGGCCTCAGAATCACTAATATATTTTCCCTAAAATCTAAGGGAAGAAACATTATCATATTCCTAGGCCAGAGGACTTTTACAGTCATTGACAGATCGCCAGAACAATATCAGATTCCAAAGTCACGATACTTTAGAATCACTGACAGATTGTTAGGACAGAAGCCTCCTCCCTTCCCCAAGGTCAGGGGGTTCCCCCTAATGCTGTCTCCCCAACACTCCTTCAAAGTCAGAAAGAATGGTGGATTCATGGACAGATTTTCCCTAGATGGGACCTATTGTGCTTCCTTCTCCAAGAAGACCTGGGCAAGATAGTATGACATGTAAGTAAATGGGATTGAAGTGAGGGAGGGCTGTGTAAGGTCACCTGCTCCATTTTCCCCTCCAGAGCCATCTGTGTCCAGTGGCAAGATGTAGATCAAGACAACTGTATGTAATGGGAGCCTTTTTAAGCTAAGGTCTTCAACAGTCTCAATCACATTCAATGATTAAGGTTAGCAATTGAGGCAAAACATCTCCTCTTTCACCTAGCAAAGAAAAAGAATAAATAAATAAAAAACAAAAAATAAACACATAAATAAATAAGTAAATAAATAAATCTGGCAGGGGAAGACCGTTAGGGTTTTCGATCAAAGCAGAAAAAGATTGCTGTTTACATTCAATGACCAACTGGGGCTTGGCCTAGAACTTATCTGTGGCCAATCAATGACAATCACTGTAGTTTTGGTTTAAGGCCTAGATCCTTAAATCTAAACAGTAAACCCTAAGATATCTTGTGATGGTTTAGAGGTCCAAAAGAAAAAAAAAAGCTTATTCTAAGAACATTTGTAGATATGGGTATGAAACCCTATGTGTGGTCAGAGGAGGGAATGAGGGAAGGATGGAAGGAATGAAGGAAGAAAGAGTTTTCCAACTGATAAGTTTCAATTTATGGCTCAACTCTAGTCCCCGAAGTGGTTGTTTGTCCTTTGTTCTTTCCATTAGCGTGTCATAGCATCACCTCCTTGAGGTCATGGGCAAAGGATAAAGTTATCCAAAACATATATATTTGAACTCAGTACTATTTTTCTAGGCTGGAGATCCTGGGATACCTATTATGCAAGTACAGGATAATTCTAGATCATTGAGCAAAGGTACTACTATCATGTCTGATACCACTAAGTCTTCTCTTCTCCAAACAAAAGATCTCAATTTCTTCCATCAGTCTTCATATAACATAAAATCAAGGTTTTTTAATAACTTGGTTGCTCAGCAAATCTTTCCCAGGGGTCATTGAAGTGTGAAGTCACAAACAATCTGATAGTATGATCTCATTCTTTTCCTCTTTTAATGGTCCATGGTCTTCACTGGATGTCCTGTCTCATTTTGTGACTCTTGGGCAATTATAGCCTTTGTGAAGTGGCCTGGTAAATGTTCTTTGAAAAAAAAAAAATTCTTGGCACACTTTTAAGTTTAATTTACATTAATTAACATTTCTCATTACTTTTTAAAGTCTAGGCAATTGAAAAGAATAAATCAAGTCTCAATTTGTAATATCTGCTAGTTTCCAAGGAATAAATGCTCACACTGAAAGTTTAACAATCTGATCTTATGAGCTACTGAAAGCAGGTTTCAATACCTACCTGAGCCTGGTCATTCCTTTCAGAGTACAAGTCTCTTTACTCAGTTAATGTCCATTATATGGGAATTTCCTTCTGAAAATACTCCAAACATTTCTCATAGCTCTGGCTGCACTTAAGTGCTTCTCCTACATGCCAGATCCAGAAAAAACAACTTATTTGTCAGCTGACATTTAAGTTACAGCATTGAAAAATTTATAAAACACCTTATGTCATTTCTCTAATTTGAGACACAACAAATCTGGAAGTTAGAGAATAAAAATTGTAGTATCTCCATTTTGGCAAAATGAGGAAATTAATGACCAGAGATATTAAGTGACTTGACCATTGACATATAGGTTTATTAAGTTGTGGTTTCATAATTTGAACTCATCTTCTGATTCTAAATCATGGCCTGTCTCATTCTGGAAATAGAGGTCAATGAATGTTTATGTTGTATAAATAAGAGTCACCATCATGGGTATCTCTTCAGACAGAATTTAGATTCATACTCTATAGGTTTAGAGCTGGAAGAGACTTTAAAGTGTTTCTGCTCTGATAACTTTCATTTTTATAAATGAAGAAACTGAGGATCAAAGAGCTTCATAAACTTCCCAAAAGTTACAAAAGGACTAAGTGACTGAATCAAGGATTCAAACCAGCCTCCCTTGACAATCTGCTGTTAGGTTCTATAGATTCTCAGATCTTCCTTTGATGTCCACGAAGTAGGTATCAGTCTGTTGTTTGGGAAGGCAGGAGACAGAGCCAGATCCTTTGGAGACAGATGGTGAAAGGGCTTCTCTAGTGAAATACATTACTAATTTTACCCCATCTGCAAACACTTGGCTTTGTTTTATGGAGGCAGGGCAATTTTCTGGGAGCTATAAATTATTTTTTTCCTCCCAAGGAGAAATCCTTTTCCTTGAAGCATGGAAACCCAAGGCAGATTTTCCCTCTGCATTACCAGATGTTCCTTAAAACTAGTTCTGAATCCTGTGACAGGCTGAGGGCCATAAAGATGTCTATTCTGTTGCTTGGAGACAATTTGAGGTGTGAAAAAGGTGACATCAGGATGAATACTGTGGAGTTTTGTCATTAACATATCCAGAAAAAGGGAAGCCATTGTTGTGTCCTTCTCTGACCACATCTGGGGTTTTGGGCTTTGCTTTGGATTCTATGGTTTAGGAAGGATGTAGTTATATATATATATATATATATATATATATATATATATATATATATATATATATATATATTTTTTTTTTTTTTTGGTGCTTCAATCCAATGAGGGGGTTGGATTAGATATCTTTGAAGGTTCCTTCCACTTTTAAAATGAGAGTTGTTTAAGAGCAACCAAGTTATTAAGAAACCTTGATTTTATGTTATATGAAGACTGATGGAGACTTAGTGGTATCAGACATGATAGTGGTGCCTAAGTATTTGAAGGGTTATCATACACAAGAAAGCAAAGACTAATATTGCTTATCCCTAATGAGTAGAATTAAGGGAAATGAGTAAAAGACATAGAAAAGCAGATTTTGACTGGAGGTCAGGAGAAATTATCATTGTCCCAATGACAATTATCCAAAGGTAGAGAGGCCCACTTCAAAACCCAATGGATTCCATTTCTTGGAGGTCTTAAAACAAGGAACACTACAGTGACTTCCTGGTCAAATATAAGACAGACTTTTTACCATCTGAATTTCCTTCTGCCTCTGACCTTCTGTGTTTCTATGGTAATATGGAACACTTTATTATCTACCTTTCCCCAAATTGCTACTCAGAGTTCAAGCCATCCCCTTCTCACATTCAGGCAGTGAATAAATAAACATTTATTACAAACTCCTACCACATGCCAGAAAATGTGCTAAATTCTGGAGACACAAACTAAAGTAAAAGAAAGCCTTTGACCTGAGGGAATTCACAGTGCAAAGGGGGAGATAACAGATTCATTAGGATTAAATAATGGTATGGCAAACATGGCCATGTGAAGTCTCTCTTTTTAGGCTCTTATTGGTCTGGAGGGATTTAAGACCACAAGGATTTGCTCAGCTTCTTTCTCTTTTAGCCTGTCTTGTGTCATACAGCCCTTGGGCAATCTGGTGAACCTGAGGACCCCCTTCTCAGAATAATATTTTCCATTATATTAGATAGTTAACATCTTTATGAAGCTTTTAGATTTGCAACACACTATAAATATCTTCTCGATTCTTATTTGATATTCACAAAAACCCTGAGGAAAAATATTATTATTATTACCCCTATATTGCAGATGAGAAAAATGAAGCAGAGAGAGGTTAAGATGCTAGCCCAGAGTCAACATCTAGAAATTGCCTGAAACTGGATTTGAACCCATGTTTTCCTGACTTAGGATCCAGCAGTCAATTTCACTATGTCATCCATATTCGTAGGATTATAAAGGAAGCCAATTGAAATAAAGTTATTGTTATAAAACATATATTGTCAATGTATGCATACACATATATGTAACAAGTCCTTAGATCCCTAGTATAAGAATATCTGTTTTAAAAGATCAGTTGTTCTACTTCTCGGTACTGGATCTACATTTGATGATCTGGTGATCTGTTTTGGGCTACATTTCATGCTGGAAACTATTCCGAAGGGAATACAGGACCCTCTTTGAAATTTTTCTTCATTATCATCATTATTGCTATTGTGTCTCTCAATCTGGACTGCAAATACTGGAAAATTCAGCACTGGAAGGTCCTGGCTTTGTCAATAGCAAAATTCTCTGAAATGACTTTGTACTGTCCTTAACCCTTTTCTTCTAATTCCAAGTCTCACATTCGCCAGATAATGTTATTTTAGGAAGACAAGGACAAGTTTCAACATGAAGGGAAAACCAGAAATAATAATAAAAAACCACCTAAGCTATCTTTCTCCACATACACTGTATAGCTTTTGTGATGCTCTCAGCAGCTTGGGTGAATCTGACCACAGGCTAAATAATTTGCCTCTGGCACTTGTCTTAGTAACCAGTCCAGCTTTAGCTGCCAGATACACCTTAGTCTGAGGTACTCATGGAAAGTATAGTCCCTGTTGGCCACTGAATATATTATATGTGTGTGTGTGTGTGTGTGTGTGTGTGTGTGTATACATATATGTGTATATGTATATATATTTATAAAACTTGGTGTAAAGGGAGGATGAATTGGACTGGGTCCCAACCCCAACTTTATCACTTCTAAATCCTGTAAGCTTTGGAAAAATCTGGAAGACAGAACAAGAACTTAAAAGTTTATTGAATTTAATTATATGGATTTTAGATAAAAATACGGATCAGATGTGAACCTTGATTTAATCATTATAAGGAACTGCTGGGTCAGGAAACTCTTTCTAGAAATGAATGCCTGTACCACCTCTGCATTTGGGGAATGGCTTTTCACCTGCATCTATAAACCTTTTTTTTAAAAAAATATTTATTAAATTAAAAAATATTTCTATAGCAGGGGATAGTGGTTTTATCCCTGTAATTCCTGAAGCCAGGGATGGTGGATCCCTTGAACTTAGGGGTCCTGTCTTCCAGTGCGCTAAGCAAATCATGTATTTGTACCAAATTTGACATTGGTTGCTAAGAACAGGACCATCAGGTTTCTGAAGAACAGGCAACCTGACCCAGACTGGAAATGAAACAGATTAAAGCTCTTAAGCTGACTACAATGGAACTCCTGTTTTAGAGAGTTGCCTAGAGCAGTGAAAATTTTTTTTGTTTTGTTTTGTGTTTTATCTAGAAAAAAGGTAATAATGCCAGCATCTCAAGGAGGAAAGCATATAAAATTCTATAAGACGGAGTTTTCATTATTAGCCACACTCTTAAATGGATGAGTAATCAAAGTCTAAATTCAAACATTAATTTGAATCTCCATCAACCACTCCATTAACTGGAAGGGATTAAGGTTGGTACACTTATAAGAGGAGAGCAGACTCATGAATTCTAAGAATGGTTTCATCCTGAGGTAGACATTCTCTGAGGGAACTGTTCTTGGATTTGGGCTTCCCTTTTGGTGCTAAATTATGTGTACAACACTTTGCTACAATGACACTGAGTTACTCACTCCCTAAATAGCTGCCTGAAATTGGTTGAAGAACATGAGATCTGTGTTAAAGTCATTGAAGGAAGGATTAGGGTTGCATGAGTTGCAGACATGCTAATTTCTATTCAACCTAATTAAGATAGGGAACTGCACAAGGAGAAATATGGAGGAAAGAACTTTCAGTATATGTCCAGAGGAGTATTGGTTTGTTTAAGGGAAGTTTGACATATGTGATCTCTCATGTCATGATCCTCAGTGTTAATTTAAAAAGAATATTTTTTGTGAAGTCCGGGTTAACTCCCTCGAGGTCTCAGAATCAGCAGGAATCAGGATAAGCAAAAGTCCTTGGTCTTTAGGGGGAGAAGTGAAGGGGATGGACAAGACTTCCACAAGCTCTCCACAATCTCCCTTCTTGTCCTCCTCCAAAGTGACTCTGGCTCTTCTCACTCCACCCCCTAATCCCTCCTTACAATTCTCTTAACCCCAAGCATTGAGCTAGCATTAACTGTGAGAAGAGAAATTACAAAACATGCTAAAAGAGTATTGTCCAATAGGGAATTAGCCTTAAGTGCTTGGTTGTCTAATTCAAGTGCACCTATCAGAGTTTCATCCCTTTACACCTTTTGTCTGTTAGAACAGTATTCTGGAGTTAGTCTTGAATCCTGGAAGAACTGGGTTTAAGTTTCACCTTGGACATTATGTGATTGATCTGGGCCAAATTAAATTTCACTGGACAGCTCACAAAGACTTTAAGTTACATAGAAGGTACTCACTTTTATTGGGAGAGGGAGTTTGCTCATGTAAGAGCAACCTGTACTGATTCAGTCAGAGGTCTGGGCCCTGTCATTTTTTTTTTTTTTCAGAACTCTATAGCAATTCAATTCAATAAACATTTTAGTTCCTGCTATGGGCAAGACACTAGTTGACACAAGGATAAATGAGACACTGTTCTGGCTATCAAGGAACCTACAATTTAATAGGAATAGTAGGACACGTATCCCCAGGCTACAATGCAATGTAGAATGAATGTCAGAAACATGCAAAATTCGTTGATGAAGAAGTTCTCATTTCTAGTAAGAGAGGGCAGTGGGGGAAAATCAGAAAGACTTTTGAGCTGGGATTTCTTGATTGAGGATAACTTGGACTCATGCCAATGTAAATAGAGGGACTCCTAAACATATATACTGGTGAAAGTAAAGAAAAGGAAACAGGAAGAGGGCAACAAATTTTGCCAATAGAGAATAGTTCAGTTATATTCAGAACAGAGTAATAACTTAAGTGTAATGCAATATACATCTTTTTCCCAATTCACTGAACACACTTCCCAAAAGGTGTCTATTCCTTATTGAAGATATTTTAATGGGTCCAAATTCTGAAAACTAGTTCACAGTTCCTCACTATTTTGCTTACCTTTAATAATTAGCTCAAAGACATTTACTAAAAAGGAATAATAAGGAAAGAAACCACAAAACACCTCCACCATAAACTTGGAATCCTTTCTCCTCAAATAAATACTCAGCATCAATTTGCATAGACAGCAGAGATAAAGGGAGATGTGCATACTAGAGAATACATAAGGCTGGGGCATGTTTGAGTAGGGCTAACTCACATTTCTTATGCTGAATCTGAGGATAATTTACTGCCTTGGAATCATAATCTTTATCAAGCAATGTAACAGGAAAATGCCATCTGGTTAGCTCTAGCCCATAATCTCAATCTCTCTCTCTTTCTCTTCCCCTTCACCCTGCATTTTCTATCACTTCTTACTCTTAGAATCAAGTTGTTAAGTTATTAAGCACATACTATGGATCATACACTGAGTTAAACCGTGGGAGTATAAAGAAAAGGAAAAAAATTTGTCCCCTCCATGAGAAATCTGTTTGAAGATAGAGAGATGATAACTCAGCATATAGACTGAGGTATATTTGGGGAATGGTATGTCTAGTAGGGGCATTTGTTTTGTTCTACTATGGATATTTGTCGCAGGTTTAATTTTTCTCAAATTTTCAGTAGGCAGGAGAATGGAAACAGGAGATAATTCAGAATTGTAATAAAATTATTTTTTTCAAAGTTGGATTTATTTTTCAAAAAATATTTTGTTTTTCCCAATTATATATAGACATTTTTTTTAACATTCATTAATTTTTTTTTTTTTTTTGAGTTTCAGACTGTCTCCATTCTTCTTTCCTGTGACCTATACTGAAATGCTAAAGAATTTGATACAGGTCATACTAGTACAATCATATAAAAGCATATTTCTATATTGTTGTTGTTTTAAAAGCAGACAGAAAAAAATAAAATAGGCTTCAATTTATATTTAGATTCCATCAATTTTTTCTCTGGCTGTGGATAACATTTTTAATCAGAGTCCTTAGAAATTGCCTTGGAGGGGTAGCTAGGTGGTGCAGTGAATAGAGCACCAGACCTGAGTTCAAATATGACCTCTGACACTTAAAACTTCCTAACTGTGTGACACTGGGCAAGTCACTTAACCCCAATTGCCTCAGGTAAAAAAAAAAGAAAAAGAAATTGCCTTGGATCATTGTATTGCTGAGAATATCTAGGTCATTCACATTTGATCATTGTGCAATGTTGCTCTTATTGTGTATAATGTTCTGTTTCTGTTCATTTCCTAAGCATCAGTTAATGTAAATCTTTCATCTTTATTTTTATAATCATTCTGTGTGGTTCAGAATGGTGAGTGGTCACCATTTAATAAAAAGCTGGAGAGATCTCTAGGAGCAAAACAAAAGTTTATTATACATTCTCTCGCAAAGCTGGCATCCCTCCAGTGGGGCAGGCAATCAAAAGGAGGAGGAGGTGCCTTTTGGGACAGGTTTGACACTTTAAATGGTCCCTAATGCAAATACCCCTTCCACTACTGACCATCATCTTCATTGGCTGAGGGTCTTACATTCTAAAGGCAGGAACTACCCAGGAAATTGAACTTGGCCAATAAGTACATAGTTGCCCATATTTGATTGAAGTAGGGAGAAAATGATGTCATGGGAGGAAAGCAGGAAGGGGACTTATGTATGCTCTTGAGTCAATGCTCGAGGACCTTTAGGCCTACTCCAACTCTGAAGTAGATGAAGCCTTACTGATTTTCACAACTGTCTTAAGAGATCTCCCTCCATTTCATTCAGTTCTGCTTGCCATTATTTTTAATACAATAATATTCCCATAGAGCCACATATTATAACTTATTCAACCATTCCTAATTGCTGGACATTCTCTCAATTTCCAGTTCTTTGTCACCACAAAAAAACTGCTGTAGATAATTTTATACAAATAAGTCTTCCCTCTCCCCCTGCCTTTTCAAATTTCTTTGGAATGTAGATCTAGTATAGATATTGCTGGATCAAGTTATATAGCCCTTTGGGCAGATATCCAAATTGTTCAACAGAATGGTTGGATCAATTCACAACTTCACCAACAATGCATTGGTATCCCAATTTTTCCACACCCTCTCCAACATTTATCATGATAGGTGAAAGGTGGTATACCTCAGAGTTGTTTTAATTTGCATTTCTCTAATCAATAGTCATTTAGAGAATTTTTAATGTGACTATAGATTTTATTTCTTTACTTGAAAACTGCCTGTTCATATTCATTGCCTAATAATCAATTGGGGGATAACTTGTTTTCGTATATATTTGATTCAATTCTCTATATAGTTGGAAAATGAAGATTTTTTTTTTTTTTTTTTGGAGAGAGTCCCCCCAGCTTATCGTTTTTCTTCTAATTTTGATTACAATGGTTTTGTTCAGAAAACTTTTTAATTTAATAAAATCAAAATTATCTATTTTACTTTTCATAATGCTATCTCTTTTTTGGTTATAGATTTTCCTCTTCTCCATAGATCTAACAAGCAAACTGTTGTTTTCTCTATTGATTTGTTGATGATTCCCACCCTTTAAGTCTAAATCATGTATCCATTTTGTCTTTAATTTGGCATACAGTTGTAAGATTTTGATCTATTCCTAGTTCCTAGCATACACTCTAAACTTGGAAATCTACCCCAGACACAAAAGAATACAAGTTAATAATAATAAACTCTTAATTTAAATTTCCCTAGAGAGCCACTATATAAGCAGATATCCTTGGATGAGAGAATTCAAACCAAATTATCACCTTTAAAAAAGTACTTAAAAGCTAATGAAGAGGTGGTGGGAAACAGGAGGAGAATGTTCATTCAAGATCATCGAACATTTACAGCTTTTTAACTATAGCTCAACTTGGTTATTATAAAGTCTCAAATCATAATTAGGCCATATTCCCATGAGAGGATTTTCACTCAACTCATTGCACACACTGCATTTGTGCTGGCAGGTAGATTTCCAAGTACATTATATTTTGTACAATTTTAATTACATAGATTTTTTTCTATCTCTTGCTGCTGGACTTTGTGGGGAATATATAGAAAAGCTGATGATTTATGTGGGTTTTTTAATGTCCTGCAGCTTTGTTGAAGTTGTTAGTTATTTTAGCTAGTTTTTGAGTTGATCCTCTAGGAATCTTTAAACATTGTTTCATTATAGTTTTTAATTACATCAATGTCTTTTTCTTGTCTTATTAATATAACTAACATTTTTACAAAAATATCGAATAATAGTTGTCATCCTTGTTTCATTCATGATTCATAATGAAGGTGTCAAACCTATCCCCAATATAGATAATACTTTCTGATGGTTTTAGATAACTACTCCTTATCACTTTAAGGGAGGGTCACTGATTACTATGTTCTCTAGTGTTTTAATAGGACTGTGTGTTGTATTTTATCAAAAAAAAGAAATTCTGCATTTGTTGAGATAATCATGTGATTTTTGTTAGTTGTATTATTGATATGGTCAATTATACTGAAAATTTCCCTAATATTAAACCAGAGCTGCATTCTGAGTATCAATCTCATCTGCTTATAGTGTATGATCTTTGTGATATGTTGCTACAATCCTCTTTTCAGTACTTTACTTAAAAATTTTTGTATCAATACTCATTAGGGAACTAGGTCTATAATTTTCTTTCCTGTTTTGTTTTTTCCTGGTTTAAGTATCTTGTTTTGGCCTATTCCTTGGCCCCCACACTCCATCCCCAATAATTTACATAGTATTGGAATTCATTGTTCCTTAAATGTTTGTTGTAATACACTTGTGAATCTATCTGAACTTGGGGATTTTTTCTTAGGGAGTTCAATGATGGCTTGTTCAATTTCTTTCTCTAGGATGGGGCTATTTAAGCATTCTATCTCCTCTTTTATTAATCCGGGCAATTTGTATTTTTATGAATATATATCCATTTCACTTAGATTGGCAGAATTATTGGCACATAATTGGACAAAAATGTCCTAATAATTGCTTTAATTTCATCTTAATTGGTGGTGAATTCTTCCTTTTTATTTTTGATATAGTACTTTCTTATCTTTTCTTTCTAGTAAATCAAATTAACCAAAGATTTATCACTTTTATTTTTTTCCCCATGAATTCAAAAATTTTTTTACTCTTAATTTTATTATGTGATCTTTTTCAAGATTTAACATTTGATATTTAATTAGGGATTTTTAATTTGTCCTTTTCCTAGGTTTTTTGTTGTTGCATGCCCAATTAGTTGATTTATTCTTTCTTTATTTTTAATCACATAAGCATTTAGAGTTATAAAATTTCCTCTAAGTACTGCTTTGCCTTCATGCCATAAATTTTGGTCAGTTGTCTCATTGTTGTCATTCTTTTTAATTAATTAATTGTTTCTACAATTTATCTTTTTCATCACCCATTCTCTAGAATTATATTATTTGGTTTCCAATTAATTTTTAATGTTTCCATTTCTTTATTGAATGTAATTTTTTTATTGCATTATGATCTGAAAAGAATGAATTTGACAATTCTGCCTTTCTGCATTTGGTTGTGAGGTTTTTGTGTCCTCAACATGATCAATTTTGGTGTTGGTGCCATGTACTCCTGGAGGAATATTCCTTTCTATTCCCATTCAATTTTCTTCAGAGATCTATCATATATAACTTTTCTAAAATTTTATTCACCTTCTTAATGTCTTTTTTATTTTTTGCTAGGATTTATTTAGTTCCAAGAGGGGAAAATTGAGTTCCCTTACTAGTATAGTTTTACTATCTATTTCCTCTTATGACTCATTTAACTATTTTAAAATTGGGTGCTATATCTTTTAGCACATATATGTTTACTACTGATATTATTTCATTGCATATGGTACTGATGTGGGAAAGATTCCCCCCTAGCTAATGTAAATTACCCTTTGACTCTCAAATCCTGGTCCCTTTGAATTCCAATAGAAGATCCCGACCTGTCCCAGCCCCACCCGGATCTGAACCAACTTTGGGGCTACACCCCAAAGCCCCTCGAGCTAAGTCTTCGACTTAAAAGGACCACACTGGGAACCCCTCTTTGCAGAGATTCCAAACATGGTCGCCATGTGAGGACCCTCTGTCCACTGGATCCTCTGTCCAGTGCCCTCCTTATCTCTACCTTCACCTATCTCCTACTTCTAAACTCAGTAATAAACCTCTTTTATTAATCTAGCTCTCTGGGCCAATAAATGCTTTTATTGGGAATCCGCGCCGCTACTAGACCTCATATACCTCTGTGTCCTTGCGCCGAATCCAAGGGGGTTGCAGGGGAGCTTTGCTTGACTCCCTGTACCCCAAACCCGCCACTAGACCTAACTAAACCCTAATTTCATTTAGGTATCTCAAATGTAGACCTCAACACATGTGGTCTACACCTCAACATTCGGTTCCTGACCTCAACAGTACCTTTTATAAAAATGTATTTTTCTTGCTTATTTCTTTTAATTATATCTATTTTTGCTTTTGCTCTGTCTGAGATCATGATTACTACCCTGCTTTTCTTCCTTCAGGTGAAGCATAACAGATTCTGCCCTAGCCTTTTACCTTTACTCTGTGTATTTCTTATAAACAATATATTGAAGGATTCTGGTTTTTAATCCACTCTGCTAATCACTTATGTTTTATGGGAGAGTTCATCCCATTTATATTCATCCCATTACTGTATATTTCTCTCTATCCTACTTCACCCCTGTTTATCCTCTCTCTCTGTCTCCCTGTCTTTTTTTTTTTTTTGTCTCAGTCTTTTGTTTTCTCTCTGTCTCTGACTTTCTCTCCCTCTGTCTCCTTTCATCCTGACTCTCCACACCAGTATTTTGCTTCTGATCACTGTCTCTCTCAATCCTCCTTCTCTTCTATTAGTCTCTCCCTTCTTTTACCCCCTCTCCTACTTCTCCTATAGGGTAAGATAGAATTTTATACCCAACTGGATATTTATGCTCATCCTTCTTTGAGCCAATTCCAATGAGAATAAGGTTCAGGTAATGCTCCTTTTCTCATCTTTCCCTCTACTATAATAGGTTTTCCATGCCTCTTCATATGAGATAATTAATCCCATTCCATCTCTCTCTTTTTTCTTCTACCAGACCAATTCTCTTCCTCACTCTTCTTTTTTTGGGATATTATTCATCAAAGTCAACTTATACTCACACCCTATCTATGTGCACTCTTTTTAATTACCCTGATAGTGATAAAGTTCTTAAGAGTTAAAAGTGTCATCTTCCCATGTAGGGATGTAAACCATTTAGCTGTACTGAATTCTTTATTCTTTCTCTTTCCTTTTTAACTCTTATGTTTCCCTTGAGTTTTGTATTTGAAAATGAAATTTTCTGTTCAGCTCTCATTTTTTTTTTTTTTTTCCATCAGGAATGCTTGAAAGTCCTCTAGTACAGTGAATAATTGTTTTCTGCTGAAGGATTATACTCAGGTTTACTAGGTAGATTATTCTTGGTTATAAATTTAGCTTTTCAACCTTCTGGAATATGGTATTCCAAGCCTTTTAATCTTTTAATGTGGAAGCTGTCATATCTTGTATGATCCTGACTGTGGCTTTGTGATATTTGAATCATTTATTTGGGGCTCCTTGCAATATTTTCTCTTTGGCCTAGCGGGTTCTGGAATTTGGCTATAACATTGCTGGGAGATTTCATTTTGGGATCTCTTTTAGGAGGTGATTTGTGGATTCTTTCACTTTCTATTTGACCCTCTAGTTCTGGGATATTAGAGCAGTTTTCTTTGATAATTTCTTGAGAAGTGATATCAAGCTTTTTTTTTTTTTAATCATGGATTTCAGTTAGTCCAATAGATTCTTAAATGATTATTTCTGGATTTATTTTATAGGTCAGTTGTCTTTTCCAATGAGATATTTCATATTTTCTTCTATTTTTCATTATTTTGATTTTTATTTAATTGTTTATTTCTTGATATCTCATTGAGCCATTAGCTTTTATTTTCCCAATTATAATTTTAAGGAATTTTTTCTTCATTTGGCTTTTGTACCTATTCAAACATTTGACCAAATCTACTTTTAAAGAGTTGTTTTCTTCAGTGAATGTTTATATTTTCCCTTTTTATGTGCTTCCCATGTTGAGTCTTTTAAAAAATGATTCTTTTGCATTGCTTTCATTTTTTCCCAGTTTTTCTTCTATCTCTCTTACTTGATTTTAAAAATCTTTTTTGAGTTCTTCTGGGATTTCTCTTGAGGTCTGAGACCAATTCACATTTTTATTTGAGACTTTGCACATAAGAGTTTTGACCTTGTTGTCCCCTTCTGAGTTAATGTTTTAATCTTCCTTGTCACCATAGTAGCTTTCTTTTAAAATATTAAAAAAAATTATTTAAATTTTATTTAAAGTTATTTAAATATTTAAAAATGTTTAAATATTTAAAAATATCAACATGTGGTTTAATGAATTAATATGTTCCCCCAAAAATCTTTTTTGAAATTTATTGAACTAAATACAAAATATGAAAAAAAAGAAGAGAAAAAAGAAAGACAAAAGGAAAATAAAAATAACACAAAACATTGTTATATGTCCAGGAGAACATAATGGAGGATTCAAAATATGTAACAATACATTTCCATTTCAAAATAGCATACATGATAATATATCATAGTGACTTTCTATAATCAGGTTTTTTTGGTTTGTTTGTTTAGTTTTTGCTTATATTTCTAGCCTATTCCATGACATTTAAAGTTGGGTTCTGTTCCTGGGGTAAAGAATTTATTGTTCCAAGATTCTTATGCTGTGAGCCTGGGGCCTCATTACTAGCTTGGTGAGGCATGGCACCCTGCTGGCTTGCCCAGATGCCTTCTCCTTTGGACTGTGCTCTCTTTTTACCTGAGTTAAGACAGACCTTTCCTGTTGAACTAAGTTGTGTGAGGCTGGAAAATTTTGTCACTCCATCTTTTTGTTTTTTTCCTGCCACTTCAAATTCATTTTGAGGAGTTTTAAAAAAAATAATTGTTTGGAATTATGTGATGTTCCCTTCTTTAAAATATAATGGTTCTCTCTGGGAGCAGGTTTCTTGGGGAGGTTTTCTGGAGGCATCCTTAGTTTCAGTTCAAAGTAATAATCACCTCAAATACAGCAGCTGATAAAATCCAAACGTTTATTTCTCCAAGAGCTCTTGCAGCTTTGTCCTTTGCTTCTACTTCTGCTTTCTTCAGCCTCCAGCCAGCACAAAGGTGGAAGATGGAATGAATCTGACTTCTCCTCCGAGAGTGGGCTTGCGGGCTTCTGTATCTCCCAGAGTCTCTGCCAGGTTCAGCTTCTCTTCTTCCAAATATCTCCAGCCAGCACCAAGGTGAAAGTTGGAATGAATCTGTCTTGCCTCCAAGAGAGGGCTTCTGGCTCTCCCAGAGTGCTCTTTGGCCCTAAGAGCTTCTTGCTTATATGAGCTCTCTAAAGGTGTGAACACAAGCATTGTTTCTATCAGTTCCACTTAGTACCTTGTTTTAAGTTCTGGCCCATAACATCTCCTTGTAAGATCAGATCAATCATACTGAACCATGCTAAATTAGATAATTATTGTCTATCAATTCTAATGACAACAGCTTGTAAGGATTCTAACAGAGTTAAATTTGGGATGGCACAGACAAGTTCCTACCTACTCTGCCATCTTATCTCTATCCTCTTAAAATTTAATTTAAAGAAAATATAATGTAAAAGAAAAAAAGTTTTTGCATTTTAAAATCTCTAAAGGGGGAAACACTATTCAAGCAGCTATGTACAAACAAGATATTTACAGAACAATTAGAAATAATCTTAGAGGGAAAGTGTCAAGATTAATGAGAATTGAGAAAGGCTTATTGCAGAATGCAGGATTTAAGCCCAGATCTGAAGGAAACAGAAGTGGGCAAAAGGAGAGATAAGATGCCTGGCATGATGCCAGAACTAAGCACAATAATCAAGATATAGTCTGGACATGTATTATTTCTCTTGTTCTTAACTTGGTCTGTTATTTCAGTGGTAGGTTTTTTAGCTAGTAGGGTAATGGAGAGTCATTCCACCATCCTATACTATTGAATCATTTTGAGCTGGCCATCCATTAGAATCCTTCAGAACAGGAAATTGTGAACCTTTTTGACCCCACCACAGTACACATCATATTGATTTTTACAAGAAAAAAGGCAACCATCTCAGGGTATACTATTTCCATTCCCATCACAGCATACAAGGAACATAACTCTTAAGACAAATGGTTAATACTAGGTTACATATAGACTGTAATCACTATTATATTTTCTTAACAAATCTGTTCTTTTGCAATGGAGGTAATATGCTCTCTTTTACCTTTTATTCTTTCTACCATTTTGCCTTTCATTTAATTCCTAGAACAACCTTGACAGGACCATGTTTTATGATGTTTCCAATTCTCTGCCAAGCTAGTCATTATATATATATATATAATGACTATTATGACTATATATATGTATTATGGCTATATATATATATATATATATATATATATATATATATATATATATATATATATATATATGTGACTGAAGTATTGTTAATGATTGTCAGAAAAGGTAGGAACCTCAAATAAAGCCAAGTATTATATTGCACACCTATAATTCTTGCTACCAAGTAGGTTGAGTCTGACTACCACGTCTGCTCAGGAGTGGGCTTCAGGGCTAAGCAGTTTTTCTGTTTAAACTAAGTCTGGCATTAATATAGCGAGCCCCTGGGATTGGGAGTGTATGGAGACATATCTGTCTAAGGGGGAGATAGATGAATTTAGGTCAGAAAAGGGGAGCTAGTCAAAATTCTTTATCAAATAACAGTGGGATCAGATCAATAAATGGCTACTGAACTTCGACCTGGGCTAGATAGTGAGAACCAGGTTTAAAAAACGTCTAACCCTCCCAGAAAGGACCAAAGACTGGAATACAAGAACCATATAGCCCACTTGTAATAAGGCTTATTTCCTGCCCAATCTAGAGGTCTGAGCTTCACATTTTATTTAGCTATCATCAATTTTGGCAAGTTCTTTATTCTGTCTATCATTATTAAACACCTATAAGGTCTTATTGTGTTCCAGGCACTGTTCTGAGTGCTAGGGAAATAAAGACACATGTGAAAATATCTTATGCTCCATTGAGGAAGGCAACAAGGGCATATTAAGACATTTACAAAAATATATAGTCTTACCCATTCTAATTGGAGGATAAGAAAAGGGGCTAACAGCTGTGAGGGTATAGGAACATTTCATGCAAAATATCATGCTTGGACTGCTTTGAAGGAGATTAGTAATTCTAAGATAGGAGATGCATTTCTATTATGAGCAACAAACAGTACAAAGTTACATTGATAAGAGATGAAGTTTTGTATGTGAATAACAATAAGATCAATTTGACTGAACTACAAAGTTCCTGAAAGGTAATATAATATAGCATAAATCTGAAAAGGTAGGTTGGAGCCAAATTGCAAAATGCTTTAAATGCTCAACAGAAGAATTTCTATTGATCTTCAAAACTACATCATAATAGAGACTATGAAATTGTCCACCGATCACTTTGGAAATAAGACAAATGGAAAAAAAGAAAATGTAAGACTCCATCCACAGGTGTTTATATTAGTTTCCCATTAAATATCCTAAAAAACCAATGCTGACAAAATATTTTGACATGCAAATTTTTCCTGGAAAATTTTCATTCCAAAGGGAAAGTTGCATCTCACTTGCTCAAGTACATCTTTAGTGACTATCTTCAGTCCAATGGATGTAGGTATATAAGCTAGATATATAACTAGATTTGAAAATGGCTATTGACCAAGGGTCAAGACCCCTACATGTTGCTAGGATGCTATCCTTCCATTTCATTCTTTAAACAATCTTGACTTCAGACAATAAAATTATTTGTCAGATTTTCTCTAAGAGTCTGATCTTGTACACTCAGGTTCAATTCAATAAAACTGGTAATGTAGCTGCTACATGGAGACATAGCAAGGAAGACCATTTGTCATTCAGTTTTCATCTAAAACTACCCTGGAGATGAGTCAAGGAATGTGGTGATGATATTTGAATTTTATGTACAGTTGGGATCTCCAGCGTAAGAGAGATGTCATAAATAACCTGGAGCAGAGTGACCAGAAATACTGCGGTTAGAAAATAGGACTGTTGAGAGTAGCATGAAGGACTTAGGAACATTTAGCCTGGGGGACAGAAAGAGGTAAAGTGACCTAATGACAAATGTCAAATATTTGTAGAATTATTTTTGACAGGTGCTGATCGATAGTGTTTCATTTCTTCTAAGAACTAGAGAAGAAGAAATGATCATTTTAACTGCTATAATAGGTAGGTTACACATAAGCATAAACCTTGGAGCTGTTCCTATTTGAAAGCTGTTACAACTTTGCTCTTTCAAGTTCTAAAATCCAGATAGATGTTACAAGTCTAGAAGGATGAAATTATGTACCCAAGTGATGATTCTATAACATATTAAAGTTTTAATGGACCTGAAAGGAAAACAGTGACAGTCTAAAGCTAGTCAACTTTTTTTTTCCCCATTCTGGAACTTCTTATAGCTAGAACTAGAAGAAGTAGCGTTCCCTATTTTTCTTTGTCTTTAACATTTTCAAAAATATTTGTTTAAGGTCTTATAATGGTAGAAGAGAGGGGAAAGAAGGCAATGGAATCTCATCATAGCAGCAGACCATGTTTGTAGGAAGGGACATGCTGGCAAATGCTTAATGATTGCCTCCTTTCCCAAATAT